>NC_087181.1:11613999-11691499 GCF_035594125.1 Scylla paramamosain
TCCACGGTACTCGTTCCACGATATTCGGTCCACGGTCACGGTACTCGGTACACGATATTCGGTCCTCTATATTCGGTGCACGATACCTGGTCCACGATATTCAGTCTATGGTACACGGTACTCGCTCCACGATATTCGATATTCGATCCACGATATTCAGTCCATGGTACTCAGTCCACGATATTTGGTCCACGGTACTCGGCACGCGATATTCCGTCCACGATATTCTGTCCACGATATTCCGTCCACGATATTCTGTCCACGATATTCGGTCCACTGTACACGGTCCACGATATTCGGTCCACATTATTCGGTCCACGGTACTCGGTCGACGGTATTTGGTCCACGATATTCGGTTCACAGTACTCGGTCCACGATATTCGGTCCACATTATTCGATCCACGGTACTCGGTCCACGATATTCGGTCCACAGTACTCGGTCCACGATATTCGGTCCACATTATTCGATCCACGGTACTCGGTCCACGATATTCGGTCCACAGTACTCGGTCCACGATATTCGGTCCACATTATTCGATCCACGGTACTCGGTCCACGATATTCGGTCGACGGTACTCGGTCCACGATATTTGGTCCACGTTATTCGGTCCACAGTACTCGGTCCACGATATTTGATCCACAATATTAGGTCCACGGTACTTGATCCACGATATTCCGTCCACGATATTCGGACCACGGTACTCGGTCCACGGTATTCGATTCACGACATTCGGTCCACGGTACTCGGTTCACGGTACTTGGTTCAAGGTACTTGTTTCACGATATTCGGGCCACGATTTTCGATCCACGGTACCTACTCAATCCACGATATTAGGTCCACGGTACTTCGTTCACGATATTCCGTGTACGGTACTTGGTCCACGGTACTCGGTCCACGGTATCTTCGGTTCACCATACCCGGTTCACGATACTCTTCCCAAGATATTTGGTTCACGGTGCGCGTTTTACGGTACTCGGTTCAGGACATTCGGTCCTCAGTACTCGGTTCATGGTACTCGGTTCATGATACTCGGTCCACGATACTCGGTCTGTTGGTTCGTCGTGTTTCTCCAGTGTTACACGGTACTCGGTCCACGAGACTCGGTTCGACGGTAGGTTGTGAGTTTCACTAGTGTTTCACGGTACTTGGTTCACGTTACTCGGTTCACTGTATTCAGTCCACGGTACTCGGTCCGTCGGTTCGTCATAAGTATTGCAGTCGGTCCATTGCTACAGTATTCGTAACCTACCCTCGTTATTCTCAGCAGTCGGTCCGTACCACAACATTCCCACGTTGCGGCATCGCTCAATCAGGGGTCATGTGTGGGGGCTCAGAACCCCCAGCCCACGTCCTCCACCTCGGGGATATAAGGCTCCAGTATTGCGCCCACGGTGAACAGCACCGCCTGGACCACCAACGCACGCCAGACACACCTCTTGGCGGCGTGGTAGAGGTCGTGCCAGCGTGAGGTGCGGGGAGGGCGCGCATTCTGTCCCTCCTCTGTGCCTCGCCGCCTCTCGTCACCCAACACACTTGTATCCAAGGGAGCGTCTTCACTTTCACCCTCCCACTCATCACTCATGTCCTCCCACTCATCACTCACATCCTCCCACTCATCACTCATATCCTCCCACTCATCACTCATATCCTCCCACTCACCATTCTCACCCTCCCACTCATCACTCATAACCTCCCACTCATCACCCACATCCTCCCACTCATCACCCACATCCTCCCATTCACCACTTTCTTTCAAGTCTTCACTCTCTTTACACTCATCACTTTCTTTCTTCACTCTGTCTTCTTTCAAATCTTCATTCTCATCTTCACATTCGCTTTTGTCTGTACTGGTTTCAATAATGTCTTCAAACTTTTGTTGCACTTCTGTCATGTCATCCTTGATAACAATGGCATTTCCTGCTTCATTACTTTCATTACACCCAGCATTGTTCCCTGCAATCTGAAGAGAGCTGGTGAGGGAGGCGGGGACTGCTGCAGGCAAGACACTCTCTGTAGTTAGTTCTTCCTTTCCTTCATCCTTGTGGAATTCCTTGGGTTGCTGCAATTACTTTACTTTAATTTTCAGCTTAAAACGCAATGGATGAAATGAAGACACGTCTAAATGGATGTGGATTTTGGCAAACTTGCGATGCTCCTTCAGACACTGGATGAGGTGTCTGGCATCAACAGCCTTCTTCCTCATCGTCCCCAGGTCTCTCTTTACTTTCATCTTGACGAAACAATCTGCCTTCAGTTCTTGAATTTTCTTTAAATCTACGTGCATGCAGCAGACAGGATATCCGTAAGCCTCGCCAGGAAGGTTCTCCCGCCGCGCAGGGTCGAGATAGATGGTCATAAAGGGGAACACAAATTTCTTGGCGTAGCACAGCCAGGACTGGATCACCTGGGCCTGAAGGGTGATCTCAGTCACTTTTATGGTAGTTGGGACTCGCACCGAACAGGAAAGTTTTTCTTCAAGGGCTGGAGGATTGCGGAACTCCTCGTTGGCTTCCTGCAATCCCTTTGTTTTCAATTTAAGCTCGAAAGTCAATGGATGAAATGAAGACACGTCCAAATTGATGTGAATTTTGCCAAAGTCGCGGTGCTCCTTCAAACATTGGATGAGGTGTCGCGCATCAACAGCCTTCTTCCTCATCGTTCCCAGGCCTCGTTTGACTTTCATTTTCACAAAACAATCTTCTCGCAGTTCTTGAATTTTCTTTAAATTTACATACATGACGCAGACAAGGTAGCCATAAGTTGCATGACCAAGGTTTTCCCGCCGCGCAGGGTCGAGATAGATGGTCATGATAGGGTAGACACAGCGCTTGACGTAGCACAGCCAGGACTCCATCACCTCGGCCTGCAGGGTGATCTCCGTCACCTTGATGGTTGCCGGCACCCGCACAGAGCACGAAAGTTTCTCCTTCAGACTCATTTTTTGCTTATATTATTTGAAGTATTTTTTCGTCAGGGGGTATATGCCTTCCGTATCGAGGAAAGAAATAGTGCCGACCTTTGAGCTTGGAGTTAGTTGTCAAGGAAGTAGCCAGTCACCGCCTCCCTCATTTTTTTTGGAGTGTTTGGAGGCTAGCGATTGGCAGAGAGAGTGTGCCCTCATGCGGTGATTGGTTGGTGGTGCATGTGTGTGTGTGTGTGTGTTTGGGTGGGAGATAAATTATTTTATTTATTATAGGTTTATTGACCACAAGTCACAATGGTATACATATACAGGACCCCGACTCTAAAATTGTAAAAACCATGAATTACATATGTTGAGAAAATAGCTGCAGTCCATACAAATAAAACAGTTTTCTTTTTAATTCGATATAATAGGTAAAAATAATCAAGATCTATAAAACTGAACGTAAGAAAACATGAAGCAGTAAACGATGTAGAAGCTCTAGGTTTTCAACATTAGAATAAAATTAAATGTACATTAACAGAAAACATTGGGCTGAAAGAAGAGTGTGAAGAGGAGAAGATGAGAAGTGGGTGAAGTTATGAAGGAAGTGGTAGAGTTAAAGAAAACGGAATAGCCGTCATGTTGAGTGAGTTATATGTTTATTTGTGTATTTGTTATTTGTTCATCTTTATTTTTATGCAGTGGACTTAGAAGTTAGTGGAAGTACAAGAAGTGGTGTTTTATCCTGTGAATAGCGGTCTTGGAGGCTGCTTTGATATTTTGTTTATTGGTTTGTTGTTGTTGTGTGGGTTGTGTGTTTGAGAGTGTCTATCACTTTGTGTTTCATGTTAGTACCACTTGTGTGTAGTGTTTTGTTAATTAGTTCTGTTTTAGCAAGTGTATGTAGTTCTTCTGTATTCTTGGTGAATGGATGTTTTTCATTATAGGCAAAGTGAAGTGCTTCGTTTTGTTTTCTTTGTGGTTTTAGTATCTGAGAATCTGATAGAGCGTTCAGAGCGTAGGGCGAGTGTGTCAGTGTTGGTAGTACACACGCTTTAGTAAGATGTAGTTTGATGGTGGTGTGTAAGAATTCGAATCTCCTGATGGTGTTTATTTGGCTATTTGTGCTTTATTCGTGATGTCTTTTATATGTTTTGTGTATCCATTTACTCACAGTTTAAGCCACAAAATTTTAGCGTCTTTTGCGTAGTGTATGTTCTTCCCATCTATGGTTACTGGTTCCATTTTTCTCATTGTTATGGCCAATAGTGTGATTTTTTGTTTGTTTTGATTTTCCATTTTTTTTTTTCGTAATTGTTGATGTTTTTTTTATATCTCTTTCCGTTATTTTTGCTAACATTTTTTTTTTATTTTCCTGCGCATGTGATTATTTGTGTGATGTCATCTGCGTATTGTATATTTGTGCTTATCTCTATTATTATTTGGGTATTTTTGTACTCACCACCATCGCGGCTATTGGTGGCCCGTCCTCTGGTGGTGGTGACGGTGGTGGTGGTGATGGTGATGTTGATGGTTTCTTAATGATGAACAAACGCACCTGAATGAGAAAGGATTTAATACATTTTGAGAACCACAGTATGTTTTTTACCTCTTTCTCACTAAAATATATAGTTATCTTGAGTCACAGTTATATTCCAGTCACAGTTATAAATAACATTAACAATATTTTTTTATAGCGTAACTTACTTAACCGTCAAATCATTCACTACACAAGATTTAATTCACAAATACATTTGCTACCCCCATAAACACTTTCATTTTCTGTTAGATGATGCCATAGAAAACAAGTCCCTTTGTCGGTTGAGCTTGGACTGCTCCGTAACTGTTGATGTGGATGTTTTGTGATGCTAGATAGCCGCTTCTCTCTTGAAGAGAGAGAGAGAGAGAGAGAGAGAGAGAGAGAGAGAGAGAGAGAGAGAGAGAGAGAGAGAGAGAGAGAGAGAGAGAGAGAGAGGAGGGGTAGATGCTGAAGATTCTCTCTCTCTCTCTCTATCTCTCTCTCTCTCTCTCTCTCTCTCTCTCTCTCTCTCTCTCTCTCTCTGTCTCTCTCTCTCTGTCTCTCTCAGAGAACGGGCCAGTAGAAGGTGTTAATAACAATGTCAGGTTTATAGTTTATTATATTTATTGCTCATCAATATATTCATTACATTTATTTACTGTACTGAGTCAGTTCACACAAATAATGGTTGAAAGTACATCTTTTCTTCATTTATGGTAATGATGATGATGATGGTGACGATGATAATAATTAATGATGTTAATAATAATAATAAGAATAATAAGAATAATGATAATGAAAATAATAATAATAATAAGACGAAGAAGAAGAATAACAGTTCATATATTGATATAATTCTCTCTCTCTCTCTCTCTCTCTCTCTCTCTCTCTCTCTCTCTCTCTCTCTCTCTCGAATTTTCACTTAAACTCACTTTTTCTCTTGAACTCATTCTCTCACTCTCACTCGAACTCATTCTTCACTCTCACTCACTATCACTCACTCTCACTCCAAGTCACTGTATTCCTTCAACTCACTCTTTCACTCGAACTCTCACTCCGCCTCACTCACTCACGCTCTCAGTCTAACTCACTCACTCACCCTCTCACTCTCACTCACTCTCACTCACTCTCACTCGAACTCACACTCACTCACACTCGTTCTCATTCTCTCACTCTCACTAACTCACTTTCACTCTCGAATTCACTCTCACTGTCATCGAACTCACTCTCACTCGAACTCACTCTCTCACTCGAAATCACTCTCGTTCGCCTCACTCTTTCACTTGAACTCATTCCCTCACTCGAACTTACTCTCTCACTCGAACTCACTCTTATTCGAACTCACTCTCTCATTTGAACTCACTCTCTCATATGAACTCTCTCTCACTCACTCGCTCCCCGGTAATGTCTACTCTAGTCTTTCGTGGTAACGCGAGGCAGAGGGAGAGGACAGCACGGCGCCCTCCCGGTAGTGTCAGAACCAGTTAGTCCTCCACATCAATCTTTACTCCTTCCACTTTCAAAATAATGTTGTCTTTTCCACCTGACTATCCTCCGTTGTTTTCCTGGTCCGCTGGTCGCTGTCCCCAGTACTTAGTCCACCGGTACAGTTTCCTTCATAGTTCGGTTGTTCATTCGCT
This sequence comes from Scylla paramamosain, assembly GCF_035594125.1. Lineage (NCBI taxonomy): Eukaryota > Metazoa > Arthropoda > Malacostraca > Decapoda > Portunidae > Scylla > Scylla paramamosain. Next base: position 11,620,065 of record NC_087181.1, read on the forward strand.
GCTTGGGTCTATGCGACGTGGATGAACCGCTGCTGAGTTGGTAACCACTCTACCGCTCCGTCGTAATCTCCGCTAGTTATCCTCGGTTCTCGGTTCGTTGGGCTTTTCGTCCACAGCCCCAGCGTTAGGTTCCGCTAGCGTTCCTCGGTGTTCAGTTCGTCGATACGTCATGAATCGGTAGTGTTCCACGGTACTCGGTGCGTCGGTACGTCGTCAATGTGCCACGGTAATCGGTTCACGGTACTCGCTCTACGATATTCGGTCCACGGTACTCGGTCCACGGTACTCGCTCTACTATATTCGCTCTACGGTAATCGGTCCACGGTACTCGCTCCACGGTATTCGGTCCACGGTACTCGATCCACGGTACTCGCTGCACGATATTCGGTCCATGGTAATCGGTCCACGGTACTCGCTCCACGATATTCGCTCCACGGTCACGGTACTCGGTACACCATATTCGGTCCACGATATTCGGTCCACTATACACGTTCCACGATATTCGGTCCACATTATTCGGTCCACGGTACTCTGTCAACCGTATTTGGTCCACGATATTCGGTCCACAGTACTCGGTCCACGATATTTGGTCCACGATATTCGGTCCACATTATTCGGTCCACGGTACTCGATCCACGATATTCAGTCCACGGTACTCGGTTGACGATATTTGGTCCACGTTATTCGGTCCACGGTACTCGGTCCACGATATTTGATCCACGATATTCGGTCCACGGTATTCGATCCACGATATTCGGTCCACGATATTCGGACCACGGTACTCGGTCCACGGTACTCGGTTCACGATATTCGGTCCACGGTACTCGGTCCACGTTACTCGGTTCACGATATTCGGTCCACGGTACTCGGTTCACTTTACTTGGTTCACGATATTCGGTCCACTGTACTCGGTTCACTTTACTTGGTTCACGATATTCGGTCCACTGTACTCGGTTCACGGTACTTGGTTCACGGTACTTGGTTCACGATATTCGGTCCACGATTCTCAGTCCATGGTACCTACTCAATCCACGATGTTAGGTCCACGGTACTTCGTTCACGATATTCCGTGTACGGTACTTGGTCCACAGTACTCGGTCCACGGTACTTTGTTCACCATACTCGGTTCACGATACTCTGTCCACGATATTTGGTTCACGGTGTGCGATCTACGGTACTTGGTTCACGATATTCGGTCCGCAGTACTCGGTCTACGATACTCGGTCCACGGTACTCGGTCTACGATACTCGGTCCACGGTACTCGGTCTACGATACTCGTCCAGGGTACTCGGTTCATGATATTTGGTCCACGATACTCCGTTCATGATCTTCGGTCCGCAGTACTCGTTCCACGGTACTTGGTCCACGCTACTCGGTTCACGATATTCGGTCCACGGTATTCAATCCACGATATTCGGTCCGCGATACTCGCTCTGTTCGTTCGTCGTGTTTCTCGGTCCACGAGACTCGGTTCGACGGTAGGTTGTAAGTTTCGCCAGTGTTTCACGGTGTTCACGGTACTCGGTTCATAGTATTCGGTCCACGGTACTCGGTCCGTCTGTATCCGGTCCGTGTTCCGCTTGCTATCCTCGGTAATCAGTTCATCAGTACAGTGTTCTTCGAAAGTTTCGCTACAGTTTCTCAAAACACGGTCCGTCGGTTCGTCGTAAGTATTGCAGTCGGTCCATCGCTACAGTATTCGTAACCTCCCCTCGTTATTCTCAGCAGTCGGTCCATACCACAACATTCCCACGTTGCGGCATCGCTCAATCAGGGGTCATGTGTGGGGGCTCAGAACCCCCAGCCCACGTCCTCCACCTCGGGGATGTAAGGCTCCAGTATTGCGCCCACGGTGAACAGCACCGCCTGGACCGCCAACGCACGCCAGACACACCTCTTGGCGGTGTGGTAGAGGTCGTGCCAGCGTGAGGTGCGGGGAGGGCGCGCATTCTGTTCCTCCTCTGTGCCTCGCCGCCTCTCGTCACACAACACACTTTTATCCAAGGGAGTGTCTTCACTCTCACCCTCCCACTCATCACTCATATCCTCCCACTCATCACTCACATCCTCCCACTCATCACTCATATCCTCCCACTCACCACTCTTACCCTCCCACTCATCACTCACATCCTCCCACTCACCACTTTCTTTCAAGTCTTCACTCTCTTTACACTCATCACTTGCTTTCTTCACTCTGTCTTCTTTCAAATCTTCACTCTCATCTTCACATTCGCTTTTGTCTGCATTGGTTTCAATAATGTCTTCAAGCTTTTGTTGCACTTCTGTCATGTCATCCTTGATAACAATGGCACTTCCTGCTTCATTACTTTCATTACACCCAGCATTGTCCCCTGCAATCTGAAGAGAGCTGGTGAGGGAGGCGGGGACTGCTGCAGGCAAGACACTCTCTGTAGTTAGTTCTTCCTTCCCTTCATCCTTGTGGAATTCCTTGGGTTGCTGCAATTCCTTTACTTTAATTTTCAGCTTAAAACTCAATGGATGAAATGAAGACACGTCTAAATGGATGTGGATTTTGGCAAACTTGCGATGCTCCTTCAAACACTGGATGAGGTGTCTGGCATCAACAGCCTTCTTCCTCATCGTCCCCAGGTCTCTCTTTACTTTCATCTTGACGAAACAATCTGCCTTCAGTTCTTGAATTTTCTTTAAATGTACGTGCATGCAGCAGACAGGATATCCGTAAGCCCCGCCAGGAAGGTTCTCCCGCCGCGCTGGGTCGAGATAGATGGTCATAAAGGGGAACACAAATTTCTTGGCGTAGCACAGCCAGGACTGGATCACCTGGGCCTGAAGGGTGATCTCAGTCACTTTTATGGTAGTTGGGACTCGCACCGAACAGGAAAGTTTTTCTTCAAGGGCTGGAGGATTGCGGAACTCCTCGTTGGCTTCCTGCAATCCCTTCGTTTTCAATTTAAGCTCGAAAGTCAACGGATGAAATGAAGACACGTCCAAATTGATGTGGATTTTGCCAAAGTTGCGGTGCTCCTTCAAACACTGGATGAGGTGTCGCGCATCAACAGCCTTCTTCCTCATCGTTCCCAGGCCTCGTTTGACTTTCATTTTCACAAAACAATCTTCTCGCAGTTCTTGAATTTTCTTTAAATTTACATGCATGACGCAGACAGGGTAGCCATAAGTTGCATGACCAAGGTTTTCCCGCCGCGCAGGGTCGAGATAGATGGTCATGATAGGGTAGACACAGCGCTTGACGTAGCACAGCCAGGACTCCATCACCTCGGCCTGCAGGGTGATCTCCGTCACCTTGATGGTTGCCGGCACCCGCACAGAGCACGAAAGTTTCTCCTTCAGACTCATTTTTGCTTATATTATTTGAAGTATTTTTTCGTCAGGGGGTATATGCCTTCCGTATCGAGGAAAGAAAAAGTGCCGGCCTTTGAGCTTGGAGTTAGTTGTCAAGGAAGTAGCCAGTCACCGCCTCCCTCATTTTTTTTGGAGTGTTTGGAGGCCAGAGATTGGCAGAGAGAGTGCGCCCTCGTGCGGTGATTGGTTGGTGGTGCATGTGTGTGTGTGTGTGTGTGTGTGTGTGTGTGTGTGTGTGTTGGGGTGGGGGATAGATTATTTTATTTATTATAGGTTTATTGACCACAAGTCACAATGGAATACATATACAGGACCCCGACTCTAAAATTGTAAAAACCATGAATTACATATGTTGAGAAAATAGCTGCTGTCCATACAAATAAAACAGTTTTATTTTTAATTCGATACAATAGATAAAAATAATCCAGATCTATAAAACTGAACGTAAGAAAACATGAAGCAGTAAACGATGTAAAAGCTCTAGGTTTTTCAACATTAGAATAAAATTAAATGTACATTAACAGAAAACATTGGGCTGAAAGAAGAGTGTGAAGAGGAGAAGATGAGAAGTGGGTGAAGTTATGAAGGAAGTGGTAGAGTTAAAGAAAACGGAATAGCCGTCATGTTGAGTGAGTTATATGTTTATTTGTGTATTTGTTATTTGTTCATCTTTATTTTTATGCAGTGGACTTAGAAGTTAGTGGAAGTACAAGAAGTGGTGTTTTATCCTGTGAATAGCGGTCTTGGAGGCTGCTTTGATATTTTGTTTATTGGTTTGTTGTTGTTGTGTGGGTTGTGTGTTTGAGAGTGTCTATCACTTTGTGTTTCATGTTAGTACCACTTGTGTGTAGTGTTTTGTTAATTAGTTCTGTTTTAGCAAGTGTATGTAGTTCTTCTGTATTCTTGGTGAATGGATGTTTTTCATTATAGGCAAAGTGAAGTGCTTCGTTTTGTTTTCTTTGTGGTTTTAGTATCTGAGAATCTGATAGAGCGTTCAGAGCGTAGGCCGAGTGTGTCAGTGTTGGTAGTACACACGCTTTAGTAAGATGTAGTTTGATGGTGGTGTGTAAGAATTCGAATCTCCTGATGGTGTTTAAGGCTATTTGTGCTTTATTCGTGATGTCTTTTATATGTTTTGTGTATCCATTTACTCACAGTTTAAGCCACAAAATTTTAGCGTCTTTTGCGTAGTGTATGTTCTTCCCATCTATGGTTACTGGTTCCATTTTTCTCATTGTTATGGCCAATAGTGTGATTTTTTGTTTGTTTTGATTTTCCATTTTTTTTTTTTCGTAATTGTTGATGTTTTTTTTATATCTCTTTCCGTTATTTTTGCCAACATTTTTTTTTTATTTTCCTGTGCATGTGATTATTTGTGTGATGTCATCTGCGTATTGTATATTTGTGCTTATCTCTATTATTATTTGGGTATTTTTGTACTCACCACCATCGCGGCTATTGGTGGCCCGTCCTCTGGTGGTGGTGACGGTGGTGGTGGTGATGGTGATGTTGATGGTTTCTTAATGATGAACAAACGCACCTGAATGAGAAAGGATTTAATACATTTTGAGAACCACAGTATGTTTTTTACCTCTTTCTCACTAAAATATATAGTTATCTTGAGTCACAGTTATATTCCAGTCACAGTTATAAATAACATTAACAATATTTTTTTATAGCGTAACTTACTTAACCGTCAAATCATTCACTACACAAGATTTAATTCACAAATACATTTGCTACCCTCATAAACACTTTCATTTTCTGTTAGATGATGCCATAGAAAACAAGTCCCTTTGTCGGTTGAGCTTGGACTGCTCCGTAACTGTTGATGTGGATGTTTTGTGATGCTAGATAGCCGCTTCTCTCTTGAAGAGAGAGAGAGAGAGAGAGAGAGAGAGAGAGAGAGAGAGAGAGAGAGAGAGAGAGAGAGAGAGAGGAGGGGTAGATGCTGAAGATTCTCTCTCTCTCTCTCTATCTCTCTCTCTCTCTCTCTCTCTCTCTCTCTCTCTCTCTCTCTCTCTCTCTCTCTGTCTCTCTCTCTCTGTCTCTCTCAGAGAACGGGCCAGTAGAAGGTGTTAATAACAATGTCAGGTTTATAGTTTATTATATTTATTGCTCATCAATATATTCATTACATTTATTTACTGTACTGAGTCAGTTCACACAAATAATGGTTGAAAGTACATCTTTTCTTCATTTATGGTAATGATGATGATGATGGTGACGATGATAATAATTAATGATGTTAATAATAATAATAAGAATAATAAGAATAATGATAATGAAAATAATAATAATAATAAGACGAAGAAGAAGAATAACAGTTCATATATTGATATAATTCTCTCTCTCTCTCTCTCTCTCTCTCTCTCTCTCTCTCTCTCTCTCTCTCTCTCGAATTTTCACTTAAACTCACTTTTTCTCTTGAACTCATTCTCTCACTCTCACTCGAACTCATTCTTCACTCTCACTCACTATCACTCACTCTCACTCCAAGTCACTGTATTCCTTCAACTCACTCTTTCACTCGAACTCTCACTCCGCCTCACTCACTCACGCTCTCAGTCTAACTCACTCACTCACCCTCTCACTCTCACTCACTCTCACTCACTCTCACTCGAACCCACACTCACTCACACTCGTTCTCATTCTCTCACTCTCACTAACTCACTTTCACTCTCGAATTCACTCTCACTGTCATCGAACTCACTCTCACTCGAACTCACTCTCTCACTCGAAATCACTCTCGTTCGCCTCACTCTTTCACTTGAACTCATTCCCTCACTCGAACTTACTCTCTCACTCGAACTCACTCTTATTCGAACTCACTCTCTCATTTGAACTCACTCTCTCATTTGAACTCTCTCTCACTCACTCGCTCCCCGGTAATGTCTACTCTAGTCTTTCCTGGTAACGCGAGGCAGAGGGAGAGGACAGCACGGCGCCCTCCCGGTAGTGTCAGAACCAGTTAGTCCTCCACATCAATCTTTACTCCTTCCACTTTCAAAATAATGTTGTCTTTTCCACCTGACCATCCTCCGTTGCTTTCCTGGTCCGCTGGTCGCTGTCCCCAGTACTTAGTCCACCGGTACAGTTTCCTTCATAGTTCGGTTGTTCATTCGCTGCTTGGGTCTATGCGATGTGGATGAACCGCTGCTGAGTTGGTAACCGCTCTACCGCTCCGTCGTATTCTCCGCTAGTTATCCTCGGTTCTCGGTTCGTTGGGCTTTTCGTCCACAGCCCCAGCGTTAGGTTCCGCTAGCGTTCCTCGGTGTTCAGTTCGTCGATACGTCATGAATCGGTAGTGTTCCACGGTACTCGGTGCGTCGGTACGTCGTCAATGTGCCACGGTAATCGGTTCACGGTACTCGCTCCACGATATTCGGTCCACGGTACTTGGTCCACGGTACTCGCTCTACTATATTCGCTCTACGGTAATCGGTCCACGGTACTCGCTCCACGATATTCGGTCCACGGTACTCGATCCACGGTACTCGCTGCACGATATTCGGTCCATGGTAATCGGTCCACGATACTCGCTCCACGATATTCGCTCCACGGTCACGGTACTCGGTACACCATATTCGGTCCACGATATTCGGTCCACTATACACGTTCCACGATATTCGGTCCACATTATTCGGTCCACGGTACTCTGTCAACCGTATTTGGTCCACGATATTCGGTCCACAGTACTCGGTCCACGATATTTGGTCCACGATATTCGGTCCACATTATTCGGTCCACGGTACTCGATCCACGATATTCAGTCCACGGTACTCGGTTGACGATATTTGGTCCACGTTATTCGGTCCACGGTACTCGGTCCACGATATTTGATCCACGATATTCGGTCCACGGTATTCGATCCACGATATTCGGTCCACGATATTCGGACCACGGTACTCGGTCCACGGTACTCGGTTCACGATATTCGGTCCACGGTACTCGGTCCACGTTACTCGGTTCACGATATTCGGTCCACGGTACTCGGTTCACTTTACTTGGTTCACGATATTCGGTCCACTGTACTCGGTTCACTTTACTTGGTTCACGATATTCGGTCCACTGTACTCGGTTCACGGTACTTGGTTCACGGTACTTGGTTCACGATATTCGGTCCACGATTCTCAATCCACGGTACCTACTCAATCCACGATGTTAGGTCCACGGTACTTCGTTCACGATATTCCGTGTACGGTACTTGGTCCACAGTACTCGGTCCACGGTACTTTGTTCACCATACTCGGTTCACGATACTCTGTCCACGATATTTGGTTCACGGTGTGCGATCTACGGTACTTGGTTCACGATATTCGGTCCGCAGTACTCGGTCTACGATACTCGGTCCACGGTACTCGGTCTACGATACTCGGTCCACGGTACTCGGTCTACGATACTCGTCCAGGGTACTCGGTTCATGATATTTGGTCCACGATACTCCGTTCATGATCTTCGGTCCGCAGTACTCGTTCCACGGTACTTGGTCCACGCTACTCGGTTCACGATATTCGGTCCACGGTATTCGATCCACGATATTCGGTCCGCGATACTCGCTCTGTTCGTTCGTCGTGTTTCTCGGTCCACGAGACTCGGTTCGACGGTAGGTTGTAAGTTTCGCCAGTGTTTCACGGTGTTCACGGTACTCGGTTCATAGTATTCGGTCCACGGTACTCGGTCCGTCTGTATCCGGTCCGTGTTCCGCTTGCTATCCTCGGTAATCAGTTCATCAGTACAGTGTTCTTCGAAAGTTTCGCTACAGTTTCTCAAAACACGGTCCGTCGGTTCGTCGTAAGTATTGCAGTCGGTCCATCGCTACAGTATTCGTAACCTCCCCTCGTTATTCTCAGCAGTCGGTCCATACCACAACATTCCCACGTTGCGGCATCGCTCAATCAGGGGTCATGTGTGGGGGCTCAGAACCCCCAGCCCTCGTCCTCCACCTCGGGGATGTAAGGCTCCAGTATTGCGCCCACGGTGAACAGCACCGCCTGGACCGCCAACGCACGCCAGACACACCTCTTGGCGGCGTGGTAGAGGTCGTGCCAGCGTGAGGTGCGGGGAGGGCGCGCATTCTGTTCCTCCTCTGTGCCTCGCCGCCTCTCGTCACCCAACACACTTGTATCCAAGGGAGCGTCTTCACTTTCACCCTCCCACTCATCACTCATGTCCTCCCACTCATCACTCACATCCTCCCACTCATCACTCATATCCTCCCACTCACCACTCTTACCCTCCCACTCATCACTCACATCCTCCCACTCACCACTTTCTTTCAAGTCTTCACTCTCTTTACACTCATCACTTGCTTTCTTCACTCTGTCTTCTTTCAAATCTTCACTCTCATCTTCACATTCGCTTTTGTCTGCATTGGTTTCAATAATGTCTTCAAGCTTTTGTTGCACTTCTGTCATGTCATCCTTGATAACAATGGCACTTCCTGCTTCATTACTTTCATTACAGCCAGCATTGTCCCCTGCAATCTGAAGAGAGCTGGTGAGGGAGGCGGGGACTGCTGCAGGCAAGACACTCTCTGTAGTTAGTTCTTCCTTCCCTTCATCCTTGTGGAATTCCTTGGGTTGCTGCAATTCCTTTACTTTAATTTTCAGCTTAAAACTCAATGGATGAAATGAAGACACGTCTAAATGGATGTGGATTTTGGCAAACTTGCGATGCTCCTTCAAACACTGGATGAGGTGTCTGGCATCAACAGCCTTCTTCCTCATCGTCCCCAGGTCTCTCTTTACTTTCATCTTGACGAAACAATCTGCCTTCAGTTCTTGAATTTTCTTTAAATGTACGTGCATGCAGCAGACAGGATATCCGTAAGCCCCGCCAGGAAGGTTCTCCCGCCGCGCAGGGTCGAGATAGATGGTCATAAAGGGGAACACAAATTTCTTGGCGTAGCACAGCCAGGACTGGATCACCTCGGCCTGAAGGGTGATCTCTGTCACTTTTATGGTAGTTGGGACTCGCACCGAACAGGAAAGTTTTTCTTCAAGGGCTGGAGGATTGCGGAACTCCTCGTTGGCTTCCTGCAATCCCTTCGTTTTCAATTTAAGCTCGAAAGTCAACGGATGAAATGAAGACACGTCCAAATTGATGTGGATTTTGCCAAAGTTGCGGTGCTCCTTCAAACACTGGATGAGGTGTCGCGCATCAACAGCCTTCTTCCTCATCGTTCCCAGGCCTCGTTTGACTTTCATTTTCACAAAACAATCTTCTCGCAGTTCTTGAATTTTCTTTAAATTTACATACATGACGCAGACAGGGTAGCCATAAGTTGCATGACCAAGGTTTTCCCGCCGCGCAGGGTCGAGATAGATGGTCATGATAGGGTAGACACAGCGCTTGACGTAGCACAGCCAGGACTCCATCACCTCGGCCTGCAGGGTGATCTCCGTCACCTTGATGGTTGCCGGCACCCGCACAGAGCACGAAAGTTTCTCCTTCAGACTCATTTTTGCTTATATTATTTGAAGTATTTTTTCGTCAGGGGGTATATGCCTTCCGTATCGAGGAAAGAAAAAGTGCCGGCCTTTGAGCTTGGAGTTAGTTGTCAAGGAAGTAGCCAGTCACCGCCTCCCTCATTTTTTTTGGAGTGTTTGGAGGCCAGAGATTGGCAGAGAGAGTGTGCCCTCATGCGGTGATTGGTTGGTGGTGCATGTGTGTGTGTGTGTGTGTGTGTGTGTGTGTGTGTGTGTGTGTGTTGGGGTGGGGGATAGATTATTTTATTTATTATAGGTTTATTGACCACAAGTCACAATGGAATACATATACAGGACCCCGACTCTAAAATTGTAAAAACCATGAATTACATATGTTGAGAAAATAGCTGCTGTCCATACAAATAAAACAGTTTTATTTTTAATTCGATACAATAGATAAAAATAATCCAGATCTATAAAACTGAACGTAAGAAAACATGAAGCAGTAAACGATGTAAAAGCTCTAGGTTTTTCAACATTAGAATAAAATTAAATGTACATTAACAGAAAACATTGGGCTGAAAGAAGAGTGTGAAGAGGAGAAGATGAGAAGTAGGTGAAGTTATGAAGGAAGTGGTAGAGTGAAAGAAGACGGAATAGCCGTCATGTTGAGTGAGTTATATGTTTATTTGTGTATTTGTTATTTGTTCATCTTTATTTTTATGCAGTGGACTTAGAAGTTAGTAAAAGTACAAGAAGTGGTGTTTTATCCTGTGAATAGCGGTCTTGGAGGCTGCTTTGATATTTTGTTTATTGGTTTGTTGTTGTTGTGTGGGTTGTGTGTTTGAGAGTGTCTATCACTTTGTGTTTCATGTTAGTACTTCTAGTGTGTAGTGTTTTGTTAATTAGTTCTGTTTTAGCAAGTGTATGTAGTTCTTCTGTATTCTTGGTGAATGGATGTTTTTCATTATAGGCAAAGTGAAGTGCTTCGTTTTGTTTTCTTTGTGGTTCTAGTATCTGAGAATCTGATAGAGCGTTCAGAGCGTAGGCCGAGTGTGTCAGTGTTGGTAGTACACACGCTTTAGTAAGATGTAGTTTGATGGTGGTGTGTAAGAATTCGAATCTCCTGATGGTGTTTATTTGGCTATTTGTGCTTTATTCGTGATGTCTTTTATATGTTTTGTGTATCCATTTACTCACAGTTTAAGCCACAAAATTTTAGCGTCTTTTGCGTAGTGTATGTTCTTCCCATCTATGGTTACTGGTTCCATTTTTCTCATTGTTATGGCCAATAGTGTGATTTTTTGTTTGTTTTGATTTTCCATTTTTTTTTTCGTAATTGTTGATGTTTTTTTTATATCTCTTTCCGTTATTTTTGCTAACATTTTTTTTTTATTTTCCTGCGCATGTGATTATTTGTGTGATGTCATCTGCGTATTGTATATTTGTGCTTATCTCTATTATTATTTGGGTATTTTTGTACTCACCACCATCGCGGCTATTGGTGGCCCGTCCTCTGGTGGTGGTGACGGTGGTGGTGGTGATGGTGATGTTGATGGTTTCTTAATGATGAACAAACGCACCTGAATGAGAAAGGATTTAATACATTTTGAGAACCACAGTATGTTTTTTACCTCTTTCTCACTAAAATATATAGTTATCTTGAGTCACAGTTATATTCCAGTCACAGTTATAAATAACATTAACAATATTTTTTTATAGCGTAACTTACTTAACCGTCAAATCATTCACTACACAAGATTTAATTCACAAATACATTTGCTACCCCCATAAACACTTTCATTTTCTGTTAGATGATGCCATAGAAAACAAGTCCCTTTGTCGGTTGAGCTTGGACTGCTCCGTAACTGTTGATGTGGATGTTTTGTGATGCTAGATAGCCGCTTCTCTCTTGAAGAGAGAGAGAGAGAGAGAGAGAGAGAGAGAGAGAGAGAGAGAGAGAGAGAGAGAGAGAGAGGAGGGGTAGATGCTGAAGATTCTCTCTCTCTCTCTCTCTCTCTCTCTCTCTCTCTCTCTCTCTCTCTCTCTCTCTCTCTCTCTCTCTCTCTCTCTCTCTCTCTCTCTCTCTCTCTTTCTCTCTCTCTCTCCGAGAACGGGCCAGTAGAAGGTGTTAATAACAATGTCAGGTTTATAGTTTATTATATTTATTGCTCATCAATATATTCATTACATTTATTTACTGTACTGAGTCAGTTCACACAAATAATGGTTGAAAGTACATCTTTTCTTCATTTATGGTAATGATGATGATGATGGTGACGATGATAATAATTAATGATGTTAATAATAATAATAAGAATAATAAGAATAATGATAATGAAAATAATAATAATAATAAGACGAAGAAGAAGAATAACAGTTCATATATTGATATAATTCTCTCTCTCTCTCTCTCTCTCTCTCTCTCTCTCTCTCTCTCTCTCTCTCTCTCTCTCTCTCTCTCTCTCTCTCGAATTTTCACTTAAACTCACTTTTTCTCTTGAACTCATTCTCTCACTCTCACTCGAACTCATTCTTCACTCTCACTCACTATCACTCACTCTCACTCCAAGTCACTGTATTCCTTCAACTCACTCTTTCACTCGAACTCTCACTCCGCCTCACTCACTCACGCTCTCAGTCTAACTCACTCACTCACCCTCTCACTCTCACTCACTCTCACTCACTCTCACTCGAACCCACACTCACTCACACTCGTTCTCATTCTCTCACTCTCACTAACTCACTTTCACTCTCGAATTCACTCTCACTGTCATCGAACTCACTCTCACTCGAACTCACTCTCTCACTCGAAATCACTCTCGTTCGCCTCACTCTTTCACTTGAACTCATTCCCTCACTCGAACTTACTCTCTCACTCGAACTCACTCTTATTCGAACTCACTCTCTCATTTGAACTCACTCTCTCATTTGAACTCTCTCTCACTCACTCGCTCCCCGGTAATGTCTACTCTAGTCTTTCCTGGTAACGCGAGGCAGAGGGAGAGGACAGCACGGCGCCCTCCCGGTAGTGTCAGAACCAGTTATTCCTCCACATCAATCTTTACTCCTTCCACTTTCAAAATAATGTTGTCTTTTCCACCTGACCATCCTCCGTTGCTTTCCTGGTCCGCTGGTCGCTGTCCCCAGTACTTAGTCCACCGGTACAGTTTCCTTCATAGTTCGGTTGTTCATTCGCTGCTTGGGTCTATGCGATGTGGATGAACCGCTGCTGAGTTGGTAACCGCTCTACCGCTCCGTCGTATTCTCCGCTAGTTATCCTCGGTTCTCGGTTCGTTGGGCTTTTCGTCCACAGCCCCAGCGTTAGGTTCCGCTAGCGTTCCTCGGTGTTCAGTTCGTCGATACGTCATGAATCGGTAGTGTTCCACGGTACTCGGTGCGTCGGTACGTCGTCAATGTGCCACGGTAATCGGTTCACGGTACTCGCTCCACGATATTCGGTCCACGGTACTTGGTCCACGGTACTCGCTCTACTATATTCGCTCTACGGTAATCGGTCCACGGTACTCGCTCCACGATATTCGGTCCACGGTACTCGATCCACGGTACTCGCTGCACGATATTCGGTCCACGGTCACGGTACTCGGTACACGATACTCGCTCCACGATATTCGGTGCACGATACCTGGTCCACGATATTCAGTCTATGGTACACGGTACTCGCTCCACGATATTCGATATTCGATCCACGATATTCAGTCCATGGTACTCAGTCCACGATATTTGGTCCACGGTACTCGGCACGCGATATCCCGTCCACGATATTCTGTCCACGATATTCCGTCCACGATATTCTGTCCACGATATTCGGTCCACTATACACGTTCCACGATATTCGGTCCACATTATTCGGTCCACGGTACTCTGTCAACCGTATTTGGTCCACGATATTCGGTCCACAGTACTCGGTCCACGATATTTGGTCCACGATATTCGGTCCACATTATTCGGTCCACGGTACTCGATCCACGATATTCAGTCCACGGTACTCGGTCCACGATATTTGGTCCACGTTATTCGATCCACGGTACTCGGTCCACGATATTTGATCCACGATATTCGGTCCACGGTATTCGATCCACGATATTCGGTCCACGATATTCGGTCGACGGTACTCGGTCCACGATATTTGGTCCACGTTATTCGGTCCACGGTACTCGGTCCACGATATTTGATCCACAATATTAGGTCCACGGTACTTGATCCACGATATTCCGTCCACGATATTCGGTCCACTGTACTCGGTTCACTTTACTTGGTTCACGATATTCGGTCCACTGTACTCGGTTCACGGTACTTGGTTCACGGTACTTGGTTCACGATATTCGGGCCACGATTTTCGATCCACGGTACCTACTCAATCCACGATGTTAGGTCCACGGTACTTCGTTCACGATATTCCGTGTACGGTACTTGGTCCACGGTACTCGGTCCACGGTATCTTCGGTTCACCATACTCGGTTCACGATACTCTTCCCAAGATATTTGGTTCACGGTGTGCGATCTACGGTACTTGGTTCACGATATTCGGTCCGCAGTACTCGGTCTACGATACTCGGTTCATGATACTCGGTCTACGATACTCGGTCTGTTGGTTCGTCGTGTTTCTCCAGTGTTACACGGTACTCGGTCCACGAGACTCGGTTCGACGGTAGGTTGTAAGTTTCGCCAGTGTTTCACGGTACTTGGTTCACGGTACTCGGTTCACTGTATTCAGTCCACGGTACTCGGTCCGTCGGTTCGTCATAAGTATTGCAGTCGGTCCATTGCTACAGTATTCGTAACCTCCCCTCGTTATTCTCAGCAGTCGGTCCGTACCACAACATTCCCACGTTGCGGCATCTCTCAATCAGGGGTCATGTGTGGGGGCTCAGAACCCCCAGCCCACGTCCTCCACCTCGGGGATATAAGGCTCCAGTATTGCGCCCACGGTGAACAGCACCGCCTGGACCACCAACGCACGCCAGACACACCTCTTGGCGGCGTGGTAGAGGTCGTGCCAGCGTGAGGTGCGGGGAGGGCGCGCATTCTGTCCCTCCTCTGTGCCTCGCCGGCTCTCGTCACCCAACACACTTGTATCCAAGGGAGCGTCTTCACTTTCACCCTCCCACTCATCACTCATATCCTCCCACTCATCACTCATATCCTCCCATTCATCACTCATATCCTCCCACTCACCACTCTCACCCTCCCACTCATCACTCACATCCTCCCACTCATCACTTTCTTTCAAGTCTTCACTCTCTTTACACTCATCACTTTCTTTCTTCACTCTGTCTTCTTTCAAATCTTCATTCTCATCTTCACATTCGCTTTTGTCTGTACTGGTTTCAATAATGTCTTCAAACTTTTGTTGCACTTCTGTCATGTCATCCTTGATAACAATGGCATTTCCTGCTTCATTACTTTCATTACACCCAGCATTGTTCCCTGCAATCTGAAGAGAGCTGGTGAGGGAGGCGGGGACTGCTGCAGGCAAGACACTCTCTGTAGTTAGTTCTTCCTTCCCTTCATCCTTGTGGAATTCCTTGGGTTGCTGCAATTCCTTTACTTTAATTTTCAGCTTAAAACGCAATGGATGAAATGAAGACACGTCTAAATGGATGTGGATTTTGGCAAACTTGCGATGCTCCTTCAGACACTGGATGAGGTGTCTGGCATCAACAGCCTTCTTCCTCATCGTCCCCAGGTCTCTCTTTACTTTCATCTTGACGAAACAATCTGCCTTCAGTTCTTGAATTTTCTTTAAATCTACGTGCATGCAGCAGACAGGATATCCGTAAGCCTCGCCAGGAAGGTTCTCCCGCCGCGCAGGGTCGAGATAGATGGTCATAAAGGGGAACACAAATTTCTTGGCGTAGCACAGCCAGGACTGGATCACCTGGGCCTGAAGGGTGATCTCAGTCACTTTTATGGTAGTTGGGACTCGCACCGAACAGGAAAGTTTTTCTTCAAGGGCTGGAGGATTGCGGAACTCCTCGTTGGCTTCCTGCAATCCCTTTGTTTTCAATTTAAGCTCAAAAGTCAATGGATGAAATGAAGACACGTCCAAATTGATGTGAATTTTGCCAAAGTTGCGGTGCTCCTTCAAACACTGGATGAGGTGTCGCGCATCAACAGCCTTCTTCCTCATCGTTCCCAGGCCTCGTTTGACTTTCATTTTCACAAAACAATCTTCTCGCAGTTCTTGAATTTTCTTTAAATTTACATGCATGACGCAGACAGGGTAGCCATAAGTTGCATGACCAAGGTTTTCCCGCCGCGCAGGGTCGAGATAGATGGTCATGATAGGGTAGACACAGCGCTTGACGTAGCACAGCCAGGACTCCATCACCTCGGCCTGCAGGGTGATCTCCGTCACCTTGATGGTTGCCGGCACCCGCACAGAGCACGAAAGTTTCTCCTTCAGACTCATTTTTGCTTATATTATTTGAAGTATTTTTTCGTCAGGGGGTATATGCCTTCCGTATCGAGGAAAGAAAAAGTGCCGACCTTTGAGCTTGGAGTTAGTTGTCAAGGAAGTAGCCAGTCACCGCCTCCCTCATTTTTTTTGGAGTGTTTGGAGGCTAGCGATTGGCAGAGAGAGTGTGCCCTCATGCGGTGATTGGTTGGTGGTGCATGTGTGTGTGTGTGTGTGTTTGGGTGGGAGATAAATTATTTTATTTATTATAGGTTTATTGACCACAAGTCACAATGGTATACATATACAGGACCCCGACTCTAAAATTGTAAAAACCATGAATTACATATGTTGAGAAAATAGCTGCAGTCCATACAAATAAAACAGTTTTCTTTTTAATTCGATATAATAGGTAAAAATAATCAAGATCTATAAAACTGAACGTAAGAAAACATGAAGCAGTAAACGATGTAGAAGCTCTAGGTTTTCAACATTAGAATAAAATTAAATGTACATTAACAGAAAACATTGGGCTGAAAGAAGAGTGTGAAGAGGAGAAGATGAGAAGTGGGTGAAGTTATGAAGGAAGTGGTAGAGTTAAAGAAAACGGAATAGCCGTCATGTTGAGTGAGTTATATGTTTATTTGTGTATTTGTTATTTGTTCATCTTTATTTTTATGCAGTGGACTTAGAAGTTAGTGGAAGTACAAGAAGTGGTGTTTTATCCTGTGAATAGCGGTCTTGGAGGCTGCTTTGATATTTTGTTTATTGGTTTGTTGTTGTTGTGTGGGTTGTGTGTTTGAGAGTGTCTATCACTTTGTGTTTCATGTTAGTACCACTTGTGTGTAGTGTTTTGTTAATTAGTTCTGTTTTAGCAAGTGTATGTAGTTCTTCTGTATTCTTGGTGAATGGATGTTTTTCATTATAGGCAAAGTGAAGTGCTTCGTTTTGTTTTCTTTGTGGTTCTAGTATCTGAGAATCTGATAGAGCGTTCAGAGCGTAGGCCGAGTGTGTCAGTGTTGGTAGTACACACGCTTTAGTAAGATGTAGTTTGATGGTGGTGTGTAAGAATTCGAATCTCCTGATGGTGTTTAAGGCTATTTGTGCTTTATTCGTGATGTCTTTTATATGTTTTGTGTATCAATTTACTCACTGTTTAAGCCACAAAATTTTAGCGTCTTTTGCGTAGTGTATGTTCCTCCCATCTATGGTTACTGGTTCCATTTTTCTCATTGTTATGGCCAATAGTGTGATTTTTTTGTGCGTTTTGATTTTCCATTTTTTTCTTTTTTCGTAATTGTTGATGTTTTTTTTTCATATCTCTTTCCGTTATTTTTGCTAACAATTTTTTTTTTATTTGCCTGCGCTTGTGATTATTTGTGTGATGTCATCTGCGTATTGTATATTTGTGCTTATCTCTATTATTATTTGGGTATTTTTGTACTCACCACCATCGCGGCTATTGGTGGCCCGTCCTCTGGTGTTGGTGACGGTGGTGGTGGTGATGGTGATTTTCATTTTCTTAATGATGAACAAACGCACCTGAATGAGAAAGGATTTAATACATTTTGAGAACCACAATGTGTTTTTTAGCTGTTTCTCACAAAAAATATATAGTCATCTTCAGTCACAGTTATATTCCAGTCATAGTTATAAGTAACATTAACAATATTTTTTGATAGCGTAACTTAACCGTCAAATCATTCACTACACAAGATTTAATTCACAAATACATTTGCTCCCCTCATATTTTTTTTTCATTTTCTGTTACATAGTGCCATAGAAAACAAGTCCTTTTGTCGGTTGAGCTTGGACTGCTCCATAACTGTTGATGTGGATGTTTTGTTGCTTTGCAAGCTATAAAAAGCTTTATGGGCAATACTAAAGAAAAAAAAAAAAATTAACATATACGGAAAAAAAAAATGTAACCAGTTCACATTAAGTGCATAGTTAGTTAGTTAGTTAGTTAGTTAGTTAAGTTTACTGATAAAAATAACATTTGAATTGTTAACATTATACAGAACAGTATAAGGTACATACGTAATCATAAAGTTTATAATTTAATGACCAAATATTTTTGTCCAATTAATATACATTCAAGCGGGCATATCAAGCATTACCTGATTACATCTCTCTAGTACCTCATGTATATATTTGGACAGTTCAGCCAAGTATATATTTTCACTCAAGAGTTCACCTTTGCTGCTGAAATTTAACATAGGGTGTGTATGTCGGCATCTTCTGAAAGTGAACATGAAATTAATACCTGGTTCTCTGTTTGTAAGAAGACTTTATCACAAGAGCAAGTCCTGAAGGGAGCTGGTGTACGGTTCCCTCTACCTGTCTCCACTCGTAAGTTATGAGACATTAGTCTGATTCGTGTGAGAGACTCCCGATGATAATGTGGGATGTATGTAGTTGTTAGATAAATATCATGAACATTCAAGGAAGGGTTAAGCTCTGCAGCATAGGTGTTTAACTTAGTTGCTGTTGGTGCTTTCCTTTGAACATAGCCTTTGATCTTACCAAGAGGACCTGAATTCTGGTCATCACATAAAACTTTTACTAAATTTCTGTATCCAGGCGTATTATGGTTCTTACACGAGTGAAACACGAAGGTAAATGGTTCCTCATTATCAGCTCTGTCTCGCTTTGACATTAGGAATGTTCTTTTCTTCTTATCTAAAATATAATGGAAAGGGGGTATACCTGCTTCTAACATACATAGATTTACACTCGTATTCTTCCGTACTCCTGGCAAGCACTTAATTACTTTATTTTATTGTTTCTCTATACCTTTTATATTAGTTGTGAGCCATGACTCTGAGCTATATGAAACAGACGACATAACAGCGGCATCAAATACTTTTTTATTACAAATGTATGGCATTTGTGAGTTGGCTGCACAGAATATGGGAAACCTGTCAACGAGAGCTTCACTCTGTACTTCATGCTTAACCATCACATCCTTCATCTTGCCCGAATCTGTAAACCAGGCTCCTAAATACACGTACTGGTCTGTATGTTTTACCCGGGTGTTACCTACAAGTAGGTCTTCTCTATCCCGTTTTCCTCCGTTAATGACAAAAAACTTGGTTTTCTTCTCATTAACGATCATTCCATATTTATCACGGTACTGACATAAAACACGAAGTATCGTCAAGCCTGTGTCTCTATTGGTGGCCAAGATAACAGCACCTTCCATCACTAGCAACACACACAGTCCTAAAAATCCATCGTCTGCAATTGCATTGTTTAGTATGCTCACAAACCGGTCTATATACATAATAAACAGTAAACAGCTAGTTGGAGCTCCTTGACGGACGCCAACTGTAGAGGTAATGGCAGCAGTTTTCAAGAGTTGTTTTGTACACTTATACATTGCTTCAATAGCTAATAGCACTCGCTCTCCACACCCAAGACTCCTTAATGCTTCTATCATCTTATTTCTCGGGACTCTGTCGTAAGCCTTACTAAAATCAATGAACAGCACATATAATATAACATTTTTAAATATAGCAAAGTCACACAGCAGTCGTAACGACAATATTTGTTCTCTGCAGCTCCTTTTCTTCTGTGCGCCAGCCTGCCACTTATTAATGTTACACCATAAAAGTAGTCTGTTATGTATAAGTGTGTCACAAATTTTAACTAGCGTGTCCATTATAGAGATCCCTGGATAGTTGTCACATAACATTCTGATTCTAGATTTAAAAATAAGGACAAGTTTTGAATAGCACCACATCACTGGATAATTCATACTCATGAAAACAACAAGTTCTGTATTAGCCATTTAGATTAAATCAGGTGGTTTTTCTCCAGTCAAATAAAGTGTAGAATCGGCTGCAAATAATATAGTGTGGAGTGTATCTGATACATTGAAAATATCATTGATACATAAAAGGAAGAGTATAGGGCCCAGTATGCTTCCTTGGGGTACTCCTAGGTATACCGGTTTAGTTGGGGATAAGTTATTGTTAAAGCTTGTATATTGTTGTCTGTTATTTAGTTAAGACCTGAACCAGTCATGGATACAACCACGAATACCATAGTGGTACATTTTATCTAGGAGAATATGAGGTTGCACTGTGTTAAAAGCCTTAAGGAAGACTATAAAAATGGATAAGATAGATTTGCTTTCCTTCAGTGTTGTATGAAGGTCAGACGTAAAGGTATTTATGGCATCGAAAGTGCTGAAGCCTGGTCTGAAACCAAATTGTCCATTATTTAAAATTTTCATCTTGTTTAGAAAAAAAATATTAAATGTTTTTTGATTAATGATTTGAATATCTTAGAAAAATTAGGTAAAATAGAGATGGGTCTGTAGTTTGATACATCTGTTTTACTACCTGATTTGTAAATGGGGATGATTTTACCAAGTTTCAGATTGTCAGGGAAGGTTCCTGTGTTGACTGATTGGTTGAACAGAAGTGTGAGTGGTTTGGCAAATAAATAACAGCAACTGATATTTTTTGTATGTGACCTTGTTTGTTTTTGAGAGCTGATATTATTCTAATTATAACATGATTTGCTGTAATGGGTGTCACCATAGAGTGTAGGGAGTCACCGCGAAGGTATGAGTTGTGGAAGGTTTGTGAGGGAGGCAGTTTGTGTGCAAGTTCAGGGTCAGTGTTTGAGAAATAGTCGTTAAATGCATTTGAAATTTCATGCGGCGTGTTCTTTGTTTGGTTGTTGTGCATTACTGACTTGGTTGTTGTGCATTACTGACTTGGTTGTTGTGCATTACTGACTTGGTTGTTGTGTGTTATCATTGCACAAACAGTAGTCACTAATGAGAACGCTGGAGATGTTGTTATTAACGTAGGTCGCAACACCACCGAAACCATCGGGGCTGAGTGTGTGGTAAGATTGGAAATCTCTCTCTCTCTCTCTCTCTCTCTCTCTCTCTCTCTCTCTCTCTCTCTCTCTCTCTCTCTCTCTCTCTCTCTCTCTCTCTCTCTCTGTCTCTCTCAGAGAACGGGCCAGTAGAAGGTGTTAATAACAATGTTAGGTTTATAGTTTATTATATTTATTGCTCATCAATATATTTGTTACATTTATTTACTGTACTGAGTCAGTTCACAGAAATAATGGTTGAAAGAACATCTTTTCTTCATTTATGGTAATGATGATGATGATGGTGACGATGATAATAATAATAATGATGTTAATAATAATAAGAAGAAAAATAAGAATAATGATATTGAAAATAATAATAATAATAAGACGAAGAAGAAGAATAACAGTTCATATATTGATATAATTCTCTCTCTCTCTCTCTCTCTCTCTCTCTCTCTCTCTCTCTCTCTCTCTCTCTCTCTCTCTCTCTCTCTCTCTCTCGAATTTTCACTTAAACTCACTTTTTCTCTTGAACTCATTTTCTCACTCTCACTCGAACTCATTCTTCACTCTCACTCACTATCACTCACTCTCACTCCAAGTCACTCTATTCCTTCAACTCACTCTTTCACTCGAACTCTCACTCCGCCTCACTCACTCACGCTCTCAGTCTAACTCACTCACTCACCCTCTCACTCTCACTCACTCTCACTCACTCTCACTCGAACTCACACTCACTCACACTCGTTCTCATTCTCTCACTCTCACTAACTCACTTTCACTCTCGAATTTACTCTCACTGTCATCGAACTCACTCTCACTCGAACTCACTCTCTCACTCGAAATCACTCTCGTTCGCCTCACTCTTTCACTTGAACTCATTCCCTCACTCGAACTTACTCTCTCACTCGAACTCACTCTTATTCGAACTCACTCTCTCATTTGAACTCACTCTCTCATTTGAACTCTCTCTCACTCACTCGCTCCCCGGTAATGTCTACTCTAGTCTTTCCTGGTAACGCGAGGCAGAGGGAGAGGACAGCACGGCGCCCTCCCGGTAGTGTCAGAACCAGTTAGTCCTCCACATCAATCTTTACTCCTTCCACTTTCAAAATAATGTTGTCTTTTCCACCTGACCATCCTCCGTTGTTTTCCTGGTCCGCTGGTCGCTGTCCCCAGTACTTAGTCCACCGGTACAGTTTCCTTCATAGTTCGGTTGTTCATTCGCTGCTTGGGTCTATGCGACGTGGATGAACCGCTGCTGAGTTGGTAACCGCTCTACCGCTCCGTCGTAATCTCCGCTAGTTATCCTCGGTTCTCGGTTCGTTGGGCTTTTCGTCCACAGCCCCAGCGTTAGGTTCCGCTAGCGTTCCTCGGTGTTCAGTTCGTCGATACGTCATGAATCGGTAGTGTTCCACGGTACTCGGTGCGTCGGTACGTCGTCAATGTGCCACGGTAATCAGTCCACGGTACTCGCTCCACGATATTCGCTCCACGGTACTCGGTCCACGGTACTCGCTCCACGATATTCGCTCCACGGTACTCGGTCCATGGTACTCGCTCCACGATATGCGCTCCACGGTACTCGGTCCACGGTACTCGCTCCACGATATTCGGTCCACGGTAATCGATTCACGGTACTCGCTCCACGATATTTGCTCCACGGTAGTCGGTCCACGGTACTCGCTCCACGATATTCGCTCTACGGTAATCGGTCCACGGTACTCGCTCCACGATATTCGATCCACTGTACTCGGTCCACGGTACTCGCTCCACGATATTCGCTCCACGGTATTCGGTCCATGGTACTCGCTCCACGACATTCGTTCCATGGTACTCGGTCCACGGTAGTTGCTCCACGATATTCGCTCCACGGTACTCGGTCCACGGTACTCGCTCCACGATATTCGCTCCACGGTCACGGTACTCGGTACACGATATTCGGTCCTCTATATTCGGTGCACGATACCTGGTCCACGATATTCAGTCTAGGGTACACGGTACTCGCTCCACGATATTCGATATTCGGTCCACGATATTCAGTCCATGGTACTCAGTCCACGATATTTGGTCCACGGTATTCGGCACGCGATATTCCGTCCACGATATTCTGTCCACGATATTCGGTCCACTGTACACGGTCCACGATATTCGGTCCACTGTACACGGTCCATGATATTCGATCCACATTATTCGGTCCATGATATTCGTTTGACGGTATTTGGTCCACGATATTCGGTCCACAGTACTCGGTCCACGATATTCGGTCCACGATATTCGGTCCACATTATTCGATCCACGGTACTCGGTCCACGATATTCGGTCCACGGTACTCGGTCCACGATATTTGGTCCACTTTATTCGGTCCACAGTACTCGGTCCACGATATTTGATCCACAATATTCGGTCCACGGTACTCGGTCCACGATATTCGGACCACGGTACTCGGTCTACGGCACTCGGTTCACGATATTCAGTCCACGGTACTCGGTCCACGGTGCTCGGTTCACGGTACTTGGTTCACGATATTCGGGTCACGATTTTCGGTCCACGGTACTTACTCAATCCACGATATTAGGTCCACGGTACTTCGTTCACGATATTCTGTGTACGGTACTTGGTCCACGGTACTCGCTCCACGGTATCTTCGGTTCACCATACTCGGTTCACGATACTCTGCCCAAGATATTTGGTACACGGTGCGCTTTCTACGGTACTCGGTTCACGATATTCGGTCCGCTGTACTCGGTCCACGAGACTCGGTTCGACGGTAGATTGTGAGTTTCGCTAGTGTTTCACGGTACTTGGTTCACGTTACTCGGTTCACTGTATTCGGTCCACGGTACTCGGTCCGTCGGTATCCGGTCCGTGATCCGCTTGCTATCTTCGGTAATCGTTTCATCATTACAGTTTTCTTCGTAAGTTTCGCAACAGTTTCTCAAAACACGGTCCGTCGGTTCGTCGTAAGTATTACAGTCGGTCCATCGCTACAGTATTCGTAACCTCCCCTCGTTATTCTCAGCAGTCGGTCCATACCACAACATTCCCACGTTGCGGCATCTCTCAATCAGGGGTCATGTGTGGGGGCTCAGAACCCCCAGCCCACGTCCTCCACCTCGGGGATGTAAGGCTCCAGTATTGCGCCCACGGTGAACAGCACCGCCTGCACCGCCAACGCACGCCAGACGCACCTCTTGGCGGCGTGGTAGAGGTCGTGCCAGCGTGAGGTGCGGGGAGGGCGCGCATTCTGTCCCTCCTCTGTGCCTCGCCGGCTCTCGTCACCCAACACACTTGTATCCAAGGGAGCGTCTTCACTTTCACCCTCCCACTCATCACTCATATCCTCCCACTCATCACTCATATCCTCCCATTCATCACTCATATCCTCCCACTCATCACTCATATCCTCCCACTCACCACTCTCACCCTCCCACTCACCACTCTCACCCTCCCACTCATCACTCACATCCTCCCACTCACCACTTTCTTTCAAGTCTTCACTCTCTTTACACTCATCACTTTCTTTCTTCACTCTGTCTTCTTTCAAATCTTCATTCTCATCTTCACATTCGCTTTTGTCTGTACTGGTTTCAATATTGTCTTCAAACTTTTGTTGCACTTCTGTCATGTCATCCTTGATTACAATGGCACTTCCTGCTTCATTACTTTCATTACACCCAGCATTGTCCCCTGCAATCTGAAGAGAGCTGGTGAGGGAGGCGGGGACTGCTGCAGGCAAGACACTCTCTGTAGTTAGTTCTTCCTTCCCTTCATCCTTGTGGAATTCCTTGGGTTGCTGCAATTCCTTTACTTTAATTTTCAGCTTAAAACTCAATGGATGAAATGAAGACACGTCTAAATGGATGTGGATTTTGGCAAACTTGCGATGCTCCTTCAAACACTGGATGAGGTGTCTGGCATCAACAGCCTTCTTCCTCATCGTCCCCAGGTCTCTCTTTACTTTCATCTTGACGAAACAATCTGCCTTCAGTTCTTGAATTTTCTTTAAATCTACGTGCATGCAGCAGACAGGATATCCGTAAGCCTCGCCAGGAAGGTTCTCCCGCCGCGCAGGGTCGAGATAGATGGTCATAAAGGGGAACACAAATTTCTTGGCGTAGCACAGCCAGGACTGGATCACCTGGGCCTGAAGGGTGATCTCAGTCACTTTTATGGTAGTTGGGACTCGCACCGAACAGGAAAGTTTTTCTTCAAGGGCTGGAGGATTGCGGAACTCCTCGTTGGCTTCCTGCAATCCCTTTGTTTTTAATTTAAGCTCGAAAGTCAATGGATGAAATGAAGACACGTCCAAGTTGATGTGAATTTTGCCAAAGTCGCGGTGCTCCTTCAAACACTGGATGAGGTGTCGCGCATCAACAGCCTTCTTCCTCATTGTTCCCAGGCCTCGTTTGACTTTCATTTTCACAAAACAATCTTCTCGCAGTTCTTGAATTTTCTTTAAATTTACATGCATGACGCAGACAGGGTAGCCAT
Organism: Scylla paramamosain; assembly: GCF_035594125.1. NCBI lineage: Eukaryota > Metazoa > Arthropoda > Malacostraca > Decapoda > Portunidae > Scylla > Scylla paramamosain. The sequence continues at coordinate 11,645,593 of NC_087181.1, forward strand.
AAGTTGCATGACCAAGGTTTTCCCGCCGCGCAGGGTCGAGATAGATGGTCATGATGGGGTAGACACAGCGCTTGACGTAGCACAGCCAGGACTCCATCACCTCGGCCTGCAGGGTGATCTCCGTCACCTTGATGGTTGCCGGCACCCGCACAGAGCACGAAAGTTTCTCCTTCAGACTCATTTTTGCTTATATTATTTAAAGTATTTTTTCGTCAGGGGGTATATGCCTTCCGTATCGAGGAAAGAAAAAGTGCCGGCCTTTGAGCTTGGAGTTAGTTGTCAAGGAAGTAGCCAGTCACCGCCTCCCTCATTTTTTTTGGAGTGTTTGGAGGCCAGCGATTGGTAGAGGGTGTGGAGCCCGGTGCAGTGATTGGCTGCTGGTGCGTGCGTGTGTGTGTGTGTGTGTGTGTGTGTGAAAAGGAAAGAAACTCTCTCTCTCTCTCTCTCTCTCTCTCTCTCTCTCTCTCTCTCTCTCTCTCTCTCTCTCTCTCTCTCTCTCTCACACACACACACACACACACACACACACACACACACACACACACACAGACATATGGACGTACGCTGTATTATCTTTGTTTTTTTGTACAGTTTTGTTTATATGTTGACTGGTTAGTTTGTTGTTCCTGTTGTTGTTGTTGTTGTTGTTGTTGTTGTTTTTGTTCAACTTTGTATTGATCTTTTTTTTATTTCTTCTTTTTCTTTTTCTTCTTCTTTTTCTTCTTCTTCTTCTTCTTCTTCTTCTTCTTCTTCTTCTTCTTCTTCTTCTTCAAGAACTTCTTGTTCTTGTTCTTCTTCTTCTTGATCTTTTTCTTCTTTTCTTTGCTGTTGTTGTTGTTGTTGTTGTTGTTGTTGTTTTTCCTGCTGCTGCTGCTGTTGTTGTTGTTGTTGTTATTGTTTTTTTTCCTGCTGCTTCTGCTGTTGTTGTTGTCGTTGTTGTTGTGTTTGTTGTTGTTGTTGTTGTTGTTTTTCCTGCTGCTGCCGTTGTTGTTGTTGTTGTTGTTATTGTTGTTTTTTCCTGCTGCTTCTGCTGTTGTTGTTGTTGTTGTCGTTGTTGTTGTGTTTGTTGTTGTTGTTGTTGTTGTTTTTCCTTTTTCTTCCTCACCTCCTCCTCCTCCTCCTCCTCCTCCTCCTCCTCTTCCCCTTAAGACGCTAAAAGAAACAAACCAAAGTTAGCCATGCAATAATCAATTTTCTCTGTTCTTTATGACAAAAGGAAACAAATATTTTCAAGAGGTAACTATAGTAAATATTAATGGTTGTGTGTAGTACGTACAGTACGCAGTGTTTAGATCAAGTATTATCTGGAAAGTAAACTTTTTTTTGTATTTAGTATATGTAACAGAATAGAGTCTGGCTGTTTTCTTTCTCTATAGTGTGATGTTTTTGTAGTGCCGCTCGTAATAGTTAGGTAAATTTTGAAATTTTCTTTTATATTACTGAGCCTGGAAATACTTTTATGCTTATGGTATTAGCTAAAGTATATGGCAAGTCAGAAAATGTAGTGCATTCCAGTATGGGCGTCTTCTTTCTTCTCATGGATTTCGAAATGAATTACGTTACGTAAATATGATGGCCGAGACAACATTTTCCCTGACTCCCTCCCTCTTTGTACACCAATATTTAGCTAAATTTGCGGGTGTTTTTAGCCTTGTACGTAAAGTAGAGCCAGGATTAAGCATGAAAATAGATAAATATTTCTTAAAATGCAACAAATAAGGATATAGAAAAAAAAAAGGAAGGTTTGAGTGCCGTTCAGAGCGCCCATCACGAAAACAAGAAGACCCAGACCGAGACCTAGACCTTCTTTCCTGCCTCCCGGTCTCTTCGTCAGTATTTTCCTCGATTTTCAGGATTTTACGAACATTTCCAGGCATTTCCAGACAGACGGTAGAAGTAGGAGGAGCAAGAAATGAGGAATGAAAGTGTGCAAGGGAGTGTATTAGTAGTAGTAGAATGAGCGAGGTGGCGGCGGTGGCGGTGGGTGTTTAGCACTCTTGCCAGACTGCAGGAGTCCTTGCTTGTGGACAGCGGCCAGCGGGGTGAGGTCGAGGGTGGTGGGGGCGCCTGTGTAGCCAGCGCATGAAGGACCAAACAGGATCTTGGCCGCGCGCATCTGCACTCTCTCCAGCCTCTCCCTCTGCGCTGTGTTGAAGGTGACGACCAGGCCGGCGATGTGTGTGTGTGTGTGTGTGTGTGTGTGTGTGTGTGTGAATGCGTCAGTAGAGTTAATATTTACATGTAATAGGCCTTTTTCTTTTGTCCGTCTGTTTGTCTGCCTCTTTGAGTGTTTCCTTGACTCCTTTTGTCCATTATCCCTTCATTCTCTCTCTCTCTCTCTCTCTCTCTCTCTCTCTCTCTCTCTCTCTCTCTCTCTCTCTCTCTCTCTCTCTCTCTCTCTAGCTAATTGGATGAAGGACGGATATAGGAGTAGGTGGGTGTATGGAAGGGTGGATTAGTGTGTGGGTAGCTACATGGCTGGATTGATTTAATTGTGGATGTGTGAATTGTTGTGTGGATGGATGTGATGGGTGAGTGAATGGGTAAGTGGATGAGTAAATGGATGGATGAATGGATGGATCGGTGGGAGTCAGTGGTTGGATGGATGAATGGATAAGTGGATTGGGTTGTGGTTGAGTGGATAGATGAATGTATTTGAATAACACCATGTAACTTTTTTGTCTTTGGTCAGTAAATGTTACTTCCGCATTGGTTTATCTAGAAATAAAAGAAAATTACAATTATTAAATTTAAAGAGAACATGGGGGCGCACTGCGAGGAGCAAGGTAAGCGCTTCCACCAAGATATATTGGACTTTGACCGCCGCTACCAAGGGTCGTATAGTGAAAACGTAATGGGAGACTGTATTTGTGGGCTGATTCGTGAAAGTAATTTACAGTATAAGTGCAAGTCGCGGAAAAACTACTCATTTCTAATGTTTTATTCCCTCACTTGTGTAATCCTAGAATAAATAAATGTTACTTTTATATCATATGTTAATACTTTGTGCAAATGAGAGGTCAAATTTTCCTTTTTCTACCAAGGGAAATAGGTAAACTACATAAATATCATTGTCCTGGCCACAAAAGCAAAGTTAGAAAAAATATCAGTGTTTTCCATGTTTTCTAGGCATTAATAAATAAAAAATAGCAGTTGTTACCCAAGAACAAAAATTGTGTTGCACAGTGTAATTAGATGGATGGTTTGTTGAATGTTATGTTAGTGTGTGCGGATCCACATGCTGCCTTCACGAAGCCTGTAGTCCAGACGTTTGAGTCTAGAGACATTTTGAAGACCAAATGGCTTGAGTGCCAAGAGTCTCGAGCACTAAACGTCCTTATTTGCACTCAGGCCGATCTGTCTTCAGGATCATCTGACTCGCGACATGGATGACCCAAGTACCATCCGCCCCAGTACCCAGTGACTGCCTCCCCCTTAATACACTGGAAGGGGGTGGTAGACAGGGAAAAAAGAGAGGGACGTGGGTAAAGGGTACTTAGTTTTTTTGTGATGTTTAGTAGTTTTTGTAAGGTGGAGAAGTCTGTGTGAGGTGAAGCAGTAATTGTGAGGTGGAAGAAAGTAGTTGTTGTAGGTGGAACAGTCTGTATGAGGTGGATAAGCTGATCGCGGCAGTCTCCCCTCTCGTGCTGCCAGTGACGGCCGGTCAAAGGTTCAGTCGGAAAATATACCTTGAACGTGACTGTAGCTGACCAGTAGGGCGCTGTGTGTGTGTGTGTGCGTGTGTGTGTGTGTGTGTGTGTCCCTAGTCAATGAGAACACACACACACACACACACACACACATACCAAATATAAATTATTTGATAAAAAAAACTTGCTGGTAAGAAATCATGCAAATAAAACTGAAATAATTAGATAGATTAACATATAACTTTATTAAAAAACTAAATTATTTAACGGTACATTAACAAAGAAACATTCGTTAGAAAATAACGAACACATACACTAAAAACAAACAAACAAGGAAACAAAAAAATAAAGCTTAACATTTAAAGAGTCAAGACTTTAATAATCTTTCAACTAACATTACACTTTTCTTTTCTTTCTTTCTTTCTTTTTTTCCACTTACATATCTTTTCACTTAATTTCCTTCCATTTCTTTATATTTTTCATATTTTTTTCCTTCTCCTTTCTCTTTCTCTCTTATCTTCTTTTCATTTTTCTCATTCTTACACATCAGCGCATCTCAACCCAACTTTCTTTCTTCTTTCTTCCTTTTCCTATTTTTTTTTAATTCCCCAACTCATTCTTTCTCTCAATTTCTTCTCATTTTGTTCATTCTTCAACCCATTCTTTCTGCTTCTCATCTTCATTCTTCAGTTCAGCCATCTTGTCATTCTTTTTCTATTTTCAACTCGAGGTCTTTCCGTTTCTCCTCTTTTCATTGGTCTTTCCACATCACTGTACCTCAACGCAATCTTCCGCACAACAACCTTTCGTCCTGTTTTCACATCACACCTTACCTGTACCTTAGCGGCCATAAGTATGATATGGGTTGTAGTTACCGTATCCACCTTGCCAATTATATCTATTACCGTAGCTGCCATAAGTTTGATATGGGTTGTAGTTATTGTATCCATTGTGCCAATTATACCTATTAACGTAACGGTTTCCTCTGTATATGAGTGGCCGTGATCCTCCGTGACTTGTCAGTGCACCCTGGAGGAGGCAAAGGGAGGGACGACATGAGTAACGGAAGTAAAGGGAGAGGAAATAGGTGAAGGGAAACTACTGTAAAGCTGTTTATGAAGTCAAATAGTTTTGTAAGCTCTTTGTAATCCTTCTGTAAACAATAATCCCTTTGCTGATCATTTGTAATTCTTTTGTAAATTAAAATGTTAATTATTTTTCTCCCCGTTAAACTGTTAACATAATCATGAAAATACCCTTGAAAGTCTCATGAATTTATACTGTACCCTTTGTGAACCCTTTGCAATAATTTCTAAAGAATTCTTCACCGTTTAACTATTGTTAGAATTAAGAAAAAACACCCTTGAAAGTCCCATGCACTTACACTGAACCCTTTGTAAAACCTTTTTCAGTCACTTTGTAAACTTTGTAAGCCTTTTGAAAACTTTAACCCCTTTGTAATCCCTTGTGACGAGTTTCTCCTTACCGTAGTGGGATATCTGGACGGCAAGCCATCGATGACAAAACGGGGCACATACATTGCATCATGCTGGTGTGAAGCATCTGGAATTAAGACAGGAAGGTTTGGTTTACCGCTTTCAAGGTCACTTCGCATTCTCTCTCTCTCTCTCTCTCTCTCTCTCTCTCTCTCTCTCTCACCATCACCACAGACAACACAACAATCAGGCGACTCATTGTGCTTCTTGTCCTGTCCTCACGTGCTTGCTGAGAGAGTGACCCAAACCTTTCCCTTCCTTATATACCTCTGTTATACCACTGTCCTCCTACGGCCTCCAGTACGCCACACAGTTGATATTCTCTAAGTTACCTCTGCGTTGTGAGTCTTAAGGAAAGGGACAGATTTCGCCTTCCTCTGTACATGTTTTGGTTGGTGAGCTCATCGTCTGCAGCTTCACCTTAGGGTAAAATTTGCTTTCAACATTTCTTTCCTATTTCTACGTTACCTGCGTAGCGTGGACACGTGATAATGGTCGGCTGGTCAAGTAAAAATTTTCCTACTTTACGTGTTGAGTGCAACGGATAGTATTACTTTTGTTGCTTGGTGTTAGGTGCTGTTGTGCCTCCTTTGGTTCAGGGAGGAATGCGGTGTTGTGTGCAGTGCTTTGACCGGCCCTGCGTGGTGTGTGAATTTGCTTTGTTCTTTTTTAAGGGTGACTTTTTGTAAAGCTGAAAGAGATTTTAGTTGTTTCTGTGTTTTTTTTCTTATTTATTTTTTCTTATTGGTAATGTATAGTTGTTAGTGTTTTGAATTTGCTTTGTTGTGTCGTAATATTTATTTTTTTGCGAAACTGAAAAGATAAGTTGTGTTTTCATGTTTTTTTTTTTACTTAATCATTTATTTTTTTCCTAACTGATAATGAAAGGTCCTTGGTAAATTAATATCATAATCATGAAATCATCCTCGAAAGTACCATTAATTTTTACTAGACTTAGATGTCCTATCCACTCCTACGCTCATGATACCACCCTGCACTTTTCCGAGTGTTGGACGTTTTGGCCACGGACGGTTTGGCCACGGACGTTTTGGCCAAGAACGTTTTGGCCAAGAACGTTTTGGCCAAGGACGTTTTGGCCACGGACGTTTTGGCCAAGGACGTTTTGGCCAAGGACGTTTTGGCCACGGACGTTTTGGCCACGGACGGTTTGGCCACGGACGTTTTGGCCAAGAACGTTTTGGCCAAGGACGTTTTGGCTAAGGACGTTTTGGCCACGGACGTTTTGGCCAAGAACGTTTTGGCCAAGGACGTTTTGGCCACGGACGTTTTGGCCAAGAACGTTTTGGCCAAGGACGTTTTGGCCACGGACGTTCTGGCCAAGGACGTTTTGGCCACGGACGTTTTGGCCAAGAACGTTTTGGCCAAGGACGTTTTGGCCAAGGACCTTTTGGCCAAGGACGTTTTGGCCAAGAACGTTTTGGCCAAGGGCGTTTTGGCCACGGACGTTTTGGCCATTGGCCACCAAACTAGGACGTTTTGAACGAAAAATTCATTAATCTTTTGAATATACCGCACTTTTCCTTATATTTCGCGCCATATTTTTTTTTTTTTTGTTTATAATTCGTGGTTTAAATTTTAATTGGTTGCTGCGGGCAAAAATTCAGTAGTCATATGGCACTGCTTTACAGTGGTTTTGAGACTGAGTGAAGCTTCACACACACACACACACACACACACACACACACACACACACACACACACAGCCTTTACTGCTTTACAGTGATTTTGAGACTGAATGAAGCTTCAGCTTGTTTTGAACTAAACTTTTTACTGCTTTATGGTGCTGCTTCACAGTTCTTTAGAGACTGAATGAAACAAAAAGGAGTGTTTGAACTTTGTTTCAGGTTGTTTTGAGCTGTGAAGCAATTTGTGAAGGTTATGACTGAGGTGAGGAACAGTCTGGTGGGAACTACTGTGCACAGTACTGTGCAATTATAAATTATTATAGATTATAATAATATACTGTGAAGAAATGCTCAACGTTTTAAATATATTGTTTTAAATATATATATATATATATATATATATATATATATATATATATATATATATATATATATATATATATATATATATATATATATATATATATATATAATGTTTAACTATCACTAGGATCATGAAAACACCCTTGAAACAACTAAGCTATTCTCTTAAAAGAGCTAATCTAACTAAACCAAATTTGACTCAGCCTAATCTCGTCTAACTTAACCTGATCAAACCAAACCAAATTTGACTCAGCCTAACCTCGTCTAACTTAACCTAACCAAACCAAACCAAACCTAGCGAAACTCAACCAAACCCAACACAAACCCAACCCAACCCAACCGAACACACTAACCTAATCCAACACAAACACACAAGAGGAGAGAAGAAGGAATAAGATAAAGAAGACTGTCACCTAAGCCAACAAGTTTTCCTCGTATCATTACAATCAATATTGGAAGCGAGTAAGTGGGCGGCTGGTTGTAATGCACCGAAACAAGGTCTTGCTTGCTTCTGTGCTACTTATTCATATACTTTTTATTTTTTTACTTTACTTTTTTTTTTTAATCTCGTTCATCCATATTTCCTTACTTCCTTCCTTTTCTTCTCTCTTCATTAATATTTTAACTTATGTTTACTCTTTTACTTCCATTCTGTTTCTCCTGTATTCATTCCTCTCTTCCTCCCTTCCTTACCAACATTTTTCTGTGTACTTTTCACAAACTTTACTACTTACTGTATCTACCCGTGTGTGTGTGTGTGTGTGTGTGTGTCCTTGCTTTCTTCCTCTCCACCACCTGCATCCCTAGGGCAGGTTCACTCCCTTCCAGCGCCCTTCCCCTCCCCCTTGATGCGAAAATACGTGCTTGACAACAGTACCCTTCCCTCCCCACCCCTGAGTCCCTTACTTCCCCTGACTGAGTTGCCAGGTCGGGGACTGCCAATCCCCCCACATCCCTCCACGAAATCCGGAAATTCCCGCCAGACCAGTTTGCTTTTTCCGCCACAAACCATCAGATAACATTAAGGCATCATACGCAGAGTTTTTAATAGTCCAGAGCATTATATATTTTTTTTCTAGAATTAACATAAGATAAAACAATACTGAATGAGCATACTGCACAGAAATCACTTGTAACTTTCAGGCAATATCCTACACCCTTTTGACCTCACGTGAGCAAGGGCAAGTAGAGGGAAAGGGAAGGGAGACGTAGAAAGATGGGGGACACATGGATGAAATAGGGAAGAGGTGGGGGGCGGTCTCCGGCCAGGGAGCGACCCTGACTCAGGCTGAGGGACGTCAAGGATCATCATTAGCAACGAGTGCGAAAATTGCGATCATTGTCAGCTGAGTGCGAACAACAATATTCTTCTGAACACTTCCCAGGGAACTACTTGTTTTAGCAACCTTGACCTCGAAGACCATTTTGACAGTAAGGACAATTTGTAATACACTGGAGGCACAAATCACGCTATAAAATTATCAAGCATGACAAAATTCGCCAAAGAAAAAAAAAAAAAAAAAACGCCAGCCAACCAGCGTTAATTTTTTTCGCTAGTGAAAATAAAAATTCGCCACATTTAGCGAGAAACCCGCCAGCCTGGCAACACTCCTTCCCCGCTGTCTATTGTCCCTTCCCCTCCCTTACTGACTCCGTCTCTGTCCCTTTCATCTCCTGTCCTGCGTCTCTTATTTGTGCCTTTCCTGTCTTCTTTTTCGCTTCTTACTAATCTCTCTGTCTCTTGTCTTCGCTTTTGTTCTTTTGATTTCGTGTTTCTGTCTCCTGTCCTCTTATCTTCGTTTCTTGTCTCTCTGTTCTGTTCTCTGTCACTTTCTGTCCTCTCCCATTCACTCCTGTCTTCCTGTCTTCATATGTTGTTTTTCCGTGTCCCCATTTTGTCCCTTTCTGTTATCTTTATCTTCCTGTTTTCATTTTTTGTCCTCCAGTCCCCTCTGTGCCTCCCTGTCCCCTCCTGTATTCGTACTTTGTCTTCTTGTCTTCCCAGCTGTCTTCCTATCTTCCGACCTCCTTTTGTCCACGTGTTTTGTCCTCATGTCAAAGGTTAAAGAGTTTTTAAATGTTAAATTTGTTGTTATTTTTATTTATGTATTTATTTATTTTCTATTCCTTCAAGAAACTCCTCCTTCTTCTTCTTCTTCTTCTTCTTTTTCCGTAGAAGTTAAAAGCAATACACAAAAGTTAGCCATTTAATAACAAATTTTCTCCTCTATTCCTTACGAGAAAACGAAAGAGATATTTTCAAGAGGTAACTATTGTAAATATTAATGCTTGTATGTATAACCTACAGTACGCAGTGTTTAAATTAAGTATTATCTGGAAAGTAAAAATTTTTGGTATTCAGGGTATGTAATAGAATCGAGTCTGGCTGTTTTCTTTCTTGATAGTATGACCTTTTTGTGATGCCGTTTGTAAAAGGTATAATTTTTTGGAATGTTCTATAATATTTCTGCGTCTAGAAATATTTTTATACTTATGGTAAAAGTTAAAGTATATATGGCAAGTCAGAACATGTGGTGTTCTTTCTTCTCGCGATTTTCAAAATGAATTACGGTATGTAAATATAATGGCCGAGACGAACATTTTCCCTGCCTCCTTCACTGTCCGTACATCAATATTTTGCAAAACTTCCGGGTGTTTTCGGATTCGTACGTAAAGGAAAGCAAGAATTAACCACGAAAATAGATAAATAACTCTTAAAAATTGCATCAAATAAGATTTAAATGAAATGAAGGTTTGGTCCCAGTTCAGAGCACCCACCACGAACACATCAAGACCCAGAGTGAGACCGAGACATTCTTTCCTGCCTACCCTTCTCTCTCTCTCTCTCTCTCTCTCTCTCTCTCTCTCTCTCTCTCTCTAAGTGGATGAAGGATAGATGTGCGAGTGGGTGGATGTATGGATGGGTGGATCGGGGTGGGTAGTTACATGGCTGGATTGATTTATTTGTGGATGTTTGAATTGATGTGTGGATGTATAGGTGATGGATAAGTGAATGGGTAGGTGGATGAGTGAGTGGGTGGATGAATGCGTGAACTGATGGGTTGGTGAATTAGTGCGTGGATGGATATTGGGCTCATTGAGTGAATAAATGGATGGGTAAGTCAGTGGATGTGTGTATGAAGGAATATGTGGATGGGTAGATGCATTGGTGTGTGGATAAATAGATGGATGGATGGACTGATATGAACATGGGAGGGTGAGTGAGTGGATGATGGCATAGATGTATGGGTGGATAAATGGTTTGTATGTAGGTCTGTGGATGGAAGGGTGAATGGGCGGGTCAGTGGGTGGGTAGGTGGATGAAAGGGTGAATGGTTGTTTGGATAAGTGGGTGGATGGATGAGTTGGAGGGGATTGGTGGGTGTGCAGATTGTAAGTGGATGAATGGATGGATGGATCGATGGGAGTCAGTGGTTGGATGGCGGAGTAGGTAAGTGGACTGGGGGTTGGTTGAGTGGATGGGTGGATGTGGTTGAATGAGTAGATGTATGGTTTGTTGAATGTTATGTTAGTGTGTGCGGATCCACATGCTGCCTTCACGAAGCCTGTAGTCCAGACGTTTGAGTCTAGAGACATTTTGAAGACCAAATGGCTTGAGTGCCAAGAGTCTCGAGCACTAAACGTCCTTATTTGCACTCAGGCCGATCTGTCTTCAGGATCATCTGACTTGCGACATGTATGACCCAAGTACCATCCGCCCCAGTACCCAGTGACTGCCTCCCCTTTAATACACTGGAAGGGGGTGGTAGACAGGGAAAAAAGAGAGGGACGTGGGTAAAGGGTACTTAGTTTTTTGTGATGTTTAGTAGTTTTTGTAAGGTGGAGAAGTCTGTGTGAGGTGAAGCAGTAATTGTGAGGTGGAAGAGGTTAGTTGTTGTAGGTGGAACAGTCTGTATGAGGTGGATAAGCTGATCGCGGCAGTCTCCCCTCTCGTGCTGCCAGTGACGGCCGGTCAAAGGTGCAGTCGAAAAATTACCTTGGACCTGAATGTAGCTGACCAGTAGGGCGCTGTGTTATCAGTGTGTGTGTGTGTGTGTGTGTGTGTGTGTGTGTGTGTCCCTAGGCATGGAGAACACACACACACACACACACACACACACACACATACACACACAGACACTGACATAACAAATATATATAATTCGATAAAGGAAGTTTCTGATAAGAAATGATGTAAATAAAATTGAAACAATTAGATATATTAACAGATAACTATTAAAAAACTAAATTATTTAACGGTACATTAACAAAGAAACATTTCGGGAGAAAATAACAAACACATGCGCTAAAAACAAACAAACAAAACAAACAAGGAAACAAAAAATAAAGCTTAACAATTAATGAATATAGACTTTAATAATTTTTCAACATACATAACACTTTTCCTTTGTTTTTTTATTTTCCATAGCTTTTCCTTTCCCTTTCTCTTTCTTTATCTTCTTTTCATTCTTCTTATTCTTTCAGATCAGCGCATCTCAACCCAAGTCTCTTTTTTCTTTCTCTTCCTCATTTTTTTTTATCATTCCTCAACCCATTCTTTCTCTCAATTTCTCCTTTTCTTCATTCTTCAACCTATTCTCTTTCTATTTCTCATCTTCATCCCTCAGTTCAGCCTCTCTCTCTATTTCCCTTCTTTCTAATTTCATCCTGAGGTGTTTTCGTTTCTTTTCTTTTTATTCCTCTTTCCACATCACTGTCCCTCAACGCAATCTTCCGCACAACAACCTTTCGTCCTGTTTTCACATCGCTCCTTACCTGTACCTTAGCGGCCATAAATATCATATGGGTTGTAGTTATTGTATCAATTGAGCCAATTATACCTATTACCGTAACTGTTTCCGCTGTATATGAGGGGCAGCGACCGTCCGTGACTTACCAGTGCAGTCTGGAGGAGGCAGAGGGAGGGATGACCAGAGTAATGGAGGTAAAGGGAGAGGAAACAGGTGAAGGGAAACTACTGTAAAGCTGTTTATGAAGTCTAATCGTTTTGTAAGCTCTTTGTAATCCTTCTGTAAACAATAATCCCTTTGCTGATCATTTGTAATTCTTTTGTAAACTATAATCCCTTTGCTGATGTATTGTAAATCATTTTCTCCCCGTTTAACTATTACTAGAATCATTAAAACACCGTTGAAAGTCTTATGAACTTACACTGTACCCTTTGTAAACCCTGTGCAATAGTTTCTCAAGGATTGTTCCCCGTTCAGCTTTTGCTAGAATCATGAAAACACCCTTGAAAATCTCATTAACTTACACTGAACCCTTTGTAAAATCTTTGTGAGTCACTTTGTAAACTTTGTAAGCCTTTTGAAAACTTTAACCTCTTTTTGATCCCTTGTGACGAGTTTTTTTTACTTACCGGAGTGGAATATCTTGACGGCAAGCCACCGGAGACGGAACCACCTGACATCTGTCTGGGCACGCGCTGGTGTGAAGCATCTGGGATTAAGACAGACAGGTTTGGCTTAACGTTTTCAGGGTCACTTGGCATTCTCTCTCTCTCTCTCTCTCTCTCTCTCTCTCTGTCTCTGAGGACGGACCAGTAGAAGGTCTTAATAACAATGTCAGGTTTATAGTTTATTATATTTATTGCTCATCAATATATTTCATTACATTTATTTACTGTACTGAGTCAGTTCACACAAGTAGTGGATGAAAGTACATCTTTTTTCTTCATTTACGGTAATGATGATGATGATGATGATGATGATGATGATAATAATAATAATAATGATGATAATAATAATAATAATAATAATAATAATAATAATAATAATAAGAAGAAGAATGATAAGAAGAATAACCGTCCATATATTGATATAACTCAGTGATTATATATTGATATAACTCAACTTCAGTGTTGTATGAAGGTCAGACGTAAAGGTATTTATGGCATCGAAAGTGCTGAAGCCTGGTCTGAAACCAAATTGTCCATTATTTAAAATTTTCATCTTGTTTAGAAAAAAATATTAAATGGTTTTTGATTAATGATTTGAATATCTTTGAAAAATTAGGTAAAATAGAGATGGGTCTGTAGTTTGATACATCTGTTTTACTACCTGATTTATAAATGGGGATGATTTTACTAAGTTTCAGATTGTCAGGGAAGGTTCCTGTGTTGACTGATTGGTTGAACAGAAGTGTGAGTGGTTTGGCAAATAAATCTTTGTTTTCTTTTATAACAGCAACTGATATTTTTTGTATGTGACCTTGTTTGTTTTTGAGAGCTGATATTATTCTAATTATAACATGATTTGCTGTAATGGGTGTCATCATAGAGTGTAGGGAGTCACCGCGAAGGTATGAGTTGTGGAAGGTTTGTGAGGGAGGCAGTTTGTGTGCAAGTTCAGGGTCAGTGTTTGAGAAATAGTCGTTAAATGCATTTGAAATTTCATGCGGCGTGTTCTTTGTTTGGTTGTTGTGCATTACTGACTTGGTTGTTGTGCATTACTGACTTGGTTGTTGTGTGTTATCATTGCACAAACAGTAGTCACTAATGAGAACGCTGGAGATGTTGTTATTAACGTAGGTCGCAACACCACCGAAACCATCGGGGCTGAGTGTGTGGTAAGATTGGAAATCTCTCTCTCTCTCTCTCTCTCTCTCTCTCTCTCTCTCTCTCTCTCTCTCTCTCTCTCTCTCTCTCTCTCTCTCTCTCTCTCTCTCTGTCTCTCTCAGAGAACGGGCCAGTAGAAGGTGTTAATAACAATGTTAGGTTTATAGTTTATTATATTTATTGCTCATCAATATATTTGTTACATTTATTTACTGTACTGAGTCAGTTCACAGAAATAATGGTTGAAAGAACATCTTTTCTTCATTTATGGTAATGATGATGATGATGGTGACGATGATAATAATAATAATGATGTTAATAATAAGAAGAAGAAAAAAAAGAATAATGATAATGAAAATAATAATAATAATAAGACGAAGAAGAAGAATAACAGTTCATATATTGATATAATTCTCTCTCTCTCTCTCTCTCTCTCTCTCTCTCTCTCTCTCTCTCTCTCTCTCTCTCTCTCTCTCTCTCTCTCGAATTTTCACTTAAACTCACTTTTTCTCTTGAACTCATTCTCTCACTCTCACTCGAACTCATTCTTCACTCTCACTCACTATCACTCACTCTCACTCCAAGTCACTCTATTCCTTCAACTCACTCTTTCACTCGAACTCTCACTCCGCCTCACTCACTCACGCTCTCAGTCTAACTCACTCACTCACCCTCTCACTCTCACTCACTCTCACTCACTCTCACTCGAACTCACACTCACTCACACTCGTTCTCATTCTCTCACTCTCACTAACTCACTTTCACTCTCGAATTTACTCTCACTGTCATCGAACTCACTCTCACTCGAACTCACTCTCTCACTCGAAATCACTCTCGTTCGCCTCACTCTTTCACTTGAACTCATTCCCTCACTCGAACTTACTCTCTCACTCGAACTCACTCTTATTCGAACTCACTCTCTCATTTGAACTCACTCTCTCATTTGAACTCTCTCTCACTCACTCGCTTCCCGGTAATGTCTACTCTAGTCTTTCCTGGTAACGCGAGGCAGAGGGAGAGGACAGCACGGCGCCCTCCCGGTAGTGTCAGAACCAGTTAGTCCTCCACATCAATCTTTACTCCTTCCACTTTCAAAATAATGTTGTCCTTTCCACCTGACCATCCTCCGTTGCTTTCCTGGTCCGCTGGTCGCTGTCCCCAGTACTTAGTCCACCGGTACAGTTTCCTTCATAGTTCGGTTGTTCATTCGCTGCTTGGGTCTATGCGATGTGGATGAACCGCTGCTGAGTTGGTAACCGCTCTACCGCTCCGTCGTAATCTCCGCTAGTTATCCTCGGTTCTCGGTTCGTTGGGCTTTTCGTCCACAGCCCCAGCGTTAGGTTCCGCTAGCGTTCCTCGGTGTTCAGTTCGTCGATACGTCATGAATCGGTAATGTTCCACGGTACTCGGTGCGTCGGTACGTCGTCAATGTGCCACGGTAATCAGTCCACGGTACTCGCTTTACGATATTCGATCCACAGTACTCGGTCCACGGTACTCGCTCCACGATATTCGCTCCACGGTACTCGGTCCACGGTACTCGCTCCACGATATTCGCTCCACGGTACTCGGTCCACGGTACTCGCTACACGATATTCGCTCCACGGTAATCGGTCCACGGTACTCGCTCCACGATATTCGATCCACGGTACTCGGTCCACGGTACTCGCTCCACGATATTCGCTCCACGGTACTCGGTCCACGGTACTCGCTCCACGATATTCGATCCACAGTACTCGTTCCACGGTACTCGCTCCACGATATTCGATCCACGGTAATCGGTCCACGGTACTCGCTCCACGATATTCGATCCACAGTACTCGGTCCACGGTACTCGCTCCACGATATTCGCTCCACGGTACTCGGTCCATGGTACTCGCTCCACGATATGCGCTCCACGGTACTCGGTCCACGGTACTCGCTCCACGATATTCGGTCCACGGTAATCGATTCACGGTACTCGCTCCACGATATGCGCTCCACGGTACTCGGTCCACGGTACTCGCTCCACGATATTCGGTCCACGGTAATCGATTCACGGTACTCGCTCCACGATATTCGATCCACGGTACTCGGTCCACGGTACTCGCTCCACGATATTCGCTCCACGGTATTCGGTCCATGGTACTCGCTCCACGACATTCATTCCACGGTACTCGGTCCACGGCACTTGCTCCACGATATTCGCTCCACGGTACTCGGTCCACGGTACTCGCTCCACGATATTCGCTCCACGGTCACGGTACTCGGTACACGATATTCGGTCCTCTATATTCGGTGCACGATACCTGGTCCACGATATTCAGTCTAGGGTACACGGTACTCGCTCCACGATATTCGATATTCGGTCCACGATATTCAGTCCATGGTACTCAGTCCACGATATTTGGTCCACGGTATTCGGCACGCGATATTCCGTCCACGATATTCTGTCCACGATATTCGGTCCACTGTACACGGTCCACGATATTCGGTCCACTGTACACGGTCCATGATATTCGATCCACATTATTCGGTCCATGATATTCGTTTGACGGTATTTGGTCCACGATATTCGGTCCACAGTACTCGGTCCACGATATTCGGTCCACGATATTCGGTCCACATTATTCGATCCACGGTACTCGGTCCACGATATTCGGTCCACGGTACTCGGTCCACGATATTTGGTCCACTTTATTCGGTCCACAGTACTCGGTCCACGATATTTGATCCACAATATTCGGTCCACGGTACTCGGTCCACGATATTCGGACCACGGTACTCGGTCTACGGCACTCGGTTCACGATATTCAGTCCACGGTACTCGGTCCACGGTGCTCGGTTCACGGTACTTGGTTCACGGTACTTGGTTCACGATATTCGGGTCACGATTTTCGGTCCACGGTACTTACTCAATCCACGATATTAGGTCCACGGTACTTCGTTCACGATATTCTGTGTACGGTACTTGGTCCACGGTACTCGCTCCACGGTATCTTCGGTTCACCATACTCGGTTCACGATACTCTGCCCAAGATATTTGGTACACGGTGCGCTTTCTACGGTACTCGGTTCACGATATTCGGTCCGCTGTACTCGGTCCACGAGACTCGGTTCGACGGTAGATTGTGAGTTTCGCTAGTGTTTCACGGTACTTGGTTCACGTTACTCGGTTCACTGTATTCGGTCCACGGTACTCGGTCCGTCGGTATCCGGTCCGTGATCCGCTTGCTATCTTCGGTAATCGTTTCATCATTACAGTTTTCTTCGTAAGTTTCGCAACAGTTTCTCAAAACACGGTCCGTCGGTTCGTCGTAAGTATTACAGTCGGTCCATCGCTACAGTATTCGTAACCTCCCCTCGTTATTCTCAGCAGTCGGTCCATACCACAACATTCCCACGTTGCGGCATCTCTCAATCAGGGGTCATGTGTGGGGGCTCAGAACCCCCAGCCCACGTCCTCCACCTCGGGGATGTAAGGCTCCAGTATTGCGCCCACGGTGAACAGCACCGCCTGCACCGCCAACGCACGCCAGACGCACCTCTTGGCGGCGTGGTAGAGGTCGTGCCAGCGTGAGGTGCGGGGAGGGCGCGCATTCTGTCCCTCCTCTGTGCCTCGCCGCCTCTCGTCACCCAACACACTTGTATCCAAGGGAGCGTCTTCACTTTCACCCTCCCACTCAACACTCATATCCTCCCACTCATCACTCATATCCTCCCATTCATCACTCATATCCTCCCACTCATCACTCATATCCTCCCACTCACCACTCTCACCCTCCCACTCACCACTCTCACCCTCCCACTCATCACTCACATCCTCCCACTCACCACTTTCTTTCAAGTCTTCACTCTCTTTACACTCATCACTTTCTTTCTTCACTCTGTCTTCTTTCAAATCTTCATTCTCATCTTCACATTCGCTTTTGTCTGCACTGGTTTCAATAATGTCTTCAAACTTTTGTTGCACTTCTGTCATGTCATCCTTGATAACAATGGCATTTCCTGCTTCATTACTTTCATTACACCCAGCATTGTCCCCTGCAATCTGAAGAGAGCTGGTGAGGGAGGCGGGGACTGCTGCAGGCAAGACACTCTCTGTAGTTAGTTCTTCCTTCCCTTCATCCTTGTGGAATTCCTTGGGTTGCTGCAATTCCTTTACTTTAATTTTCAGCTTAAAACTCAATGGATGAAATGAAGACACGTCTAAATGGATGTGGATTTTGGCAAACTTGCGATGCTCCTTCAAACACTGGATGAGGTGTCTGGCATCAACAGCCTTCTTCCTCATCGTCCCCAGGTCTCTCTTTACTTTCATCTTGACGAAACAATCTGCCTTCAGTTCTTGAATTTTCTTTAAATGTACGTGCATGCAGCAGACAGGATATCCGTAAGCCCCGCCAGGAAGGTTCTCCCGCCGCGCAGGGTCGAGATAGATGGTCATAATGGGGAACACAAATTTCTTGGCGTAGCACAGCCAGGACTGGATCACCTCGGCCTGAAAGGTGATCTCAGTCACTTTTATGGTAGTTGGGACTCGCACCGAACAGGAAAGTTTTTCTTCAAGGGCTGGAGGATTGCGGAACTCCTCGTTGGCTTCCTGCAATCCCTTTGTTTTTAATTTAAGCTCGAAAGTCAATGGATGAAATGAAGACACGTCCAAATTGATGTGAATTTTGCCAAAGTCGCGGTGCTCCTTCAAACACTGGATGAGGTGTCGCGCATCAACAGCCTTCTTCCTCATCGTTCCCAGGCCTCGTTTGACTTTCATTTTCACAAAACAATCTTCTCGCAGTTCTTGAATTTTCTTTAAATTTACATACATGACGCAGACAGGGTAGCCATAAGTTGCATGACCAAGGTTTTCCCGCCGCGCAGGGTCGAGATAGATGGTCATGATAGGGTAGACACAGCGCTTGACGTAGCACAGCCAGGACTCCATCACCTCGGCCTGCAGGGTGATCTCCGTCACCTTGATGGTTGCCGGCACCCGCACAGAGCACGAAAGTTTCTCCTTCAGACTCATTTTTGCTTATATTATTTGAAGTATTTTTTCGTCAGGGGGTATATGCCTTCCGTATCGAGGAAAGAAAAAGTGCCGGCCTTTGAGCTTGGAGTTAGTTGTCAAGGAAGTAGCCAGTCACCGCCTCCCTCATTTTTTTTGGAGTGTTTGGAGGCCAGCGATTGGTAGAGGGTGTGGAGCCCGGTGCAGTGATTGGCTGCTGGTGCGTGCGTGTGTGTGTGTGTGTGTGTGTGTGTGTGTGTGTGTGTGTGTGTGTGTGTGTGTGTGTGTGTGTGTGTGTGTGTGAAAAGGAAAGAAACTCTCTCTCTCTCTCTCTCTCTCTCTCTCTCTCTCTCTCTCTCTCTCTCTCTCTCTCTCTCACACACACACACACACACACACACACACACACACACACACAGACATATGGACGTACGCTGTATTATCTTTGTTTTTTTGTACAGTTTTGTTTATATGTTGACTGGTTAGGTTGTTGTTCCTGTTGTTGTTGTTGTTGTTGTTGTTGTTGTTGTTTTTGTTCAACTTTGTATTGATCTTTTTTTTATTTCTTCTTTTTCTTTTTCTTCTTTTTCTTCTTCTTCTTCTTCTTCTTCTTCTTCTTCTTCTTCTTCTTCTTCTTCTTCTTCTTCAAGAACTTCTTGTTCTTGTTCTTCTTCTTCTTGATCTTTTTCTTCTTTTCTTTGCTGTTGTTGTTGTTGTTGTTGTTGTTGTTTTTCCTGCTGCTGCTGCTGTTGTTGTTGTTGTTGTTATTGTTTTTTTTCCTGCTGCTTCTGCTGTTGTTGTTGTCGTTGTTGTTGTGTTTGTTGTTGTTGTTGTTGTTGTTTTTCCTGCTGCTGCCGTTGTTGTTGTTGTTGTTCTTATTGTTGTTTTTTTCCTGCTGCTTCTGCTGTTGTTGTTGCTGTTGTCGTTGTTGTTGTGTTTGTTGTTGTTGTTGTTGTTGTTGTTTTTCCTTTTTCTTCCTCACCTCCTCCTCCTCCTCCTCCTCCTCCTCCTCCTCCTCTTCCCCTTAAGACGCTAAAAGAAACAAACCAAAGTTAGTCATGCAATAATAAATTTTTTCTGTTCTTTATGACAAAAGGAAACAAATATTTTCAAGAGGTAACTATAGTAAATATTAATGGTTGTGTGTAGTACGTACAGTACGCAGTGTTTAGATCAAGTATTATCTGGAAAGTAAACTTTTTTTTGTATTTAGTATATGTAACAGAATAGAGTCTGGCTGTTTTCTTTCTCTATAGTGTGATGTTTTTGTAGTGCCGCTCGTAATAGTTAGGTAAATTTTGAAATTTTCTTTTATATTACTGAGCCTGGAAATACTTTTATGCTAATGGTATTAGCTAAAGTATATGGCAAGTCAGAAAATGTAGTGCATTCCAGTATGGGCGTCTTCTTTCTTCTCATGGATTTCGAAATGAATTACGTTACGTAAATATGATGGCCGAGACAAACATTTTCCCTGACTCCCTCCCTCTTTGTACACCAATATTTAGCTAAATTTGCGGGTGTTTTTAGCCTTGTACGTAAAGTAGAGCCAGGATTAAGCATGAAAATAGATAAATATTTCTTAAAATGCAACAAATAAGGATATAGAAAAAAAAAAGGAAGGTTTGAGTGCCGTTCAGAGCGCCCATCACGAAAACAAGAAGACCCAGACCGAGACCTAGACCTTCTTTCCTGCCTCCCGGTCTCTTCGTCAGTATTTTCCTCGATTTTCAGGATTTTACGAACATTTCCAGGCATTTTCAGACAGACGGTAGAAGTAGGAGGAGCAAGAAATGAGGAATGAAAGTGTGCAAGGGAGTGTATTAGTAGTAGTAGAATGAGCGAGGTGGCGGCGGTGGCGGTGGGTGTTTAGCACTCTTGCCAGACTGCAGGAGTCCTTGCTTGTGGACAGCGGCCAGCGGGGTGAGGTCGAGGGTGGTGGGGGCGCCTGTGTAGCCAGCGCATGAAGGACCAAACAGGATCTTGGCCGCGCGCATCTGCACTCCCTCCAGCGCCTCTCCCTCTGCGCTGTGTTGAAGGTGACGACCAGGCCGGCGATGTGTGTGTGTGTGTGTGTGTGTGTGTGTGAATGAGTCAGTAAGGTTAATATTTACATGTAATAACCCTTTTTCTTTCGTCCGTCTGTTTGTCTGCCTCTTTGAGTGTTTCCTTGACTCCTTTTGTCCATTATCCCTTCATTCTCTCTCTCTCTCTCTCTCTCTCTCTCTCTCTCTCTCTCTCTCTCTCTCTCTCTCTCTCTCTCTCTCTCTCTCGCTAATTGGATGAAGGACGGATATAGGAGTAGGTGGGTGTATGGAAGGGTGGATTAGTGTGTGGGTAGCTACATGGCTGGATTGATTTAATTTTGGATGTGTGAATTGTTGTGTGGATGGATGTGATGGGTGAGTGAATGGGTAAGTGGATGAGTAAATGGATGGATGAATGGATGGATCGGTGGGAGTCAGTGGTTGGATGGATGAGTGGGTAAGTGGATTGGGGTGTGGTTGAGTGGATAGATGAATGTATTTGAATAACACCATGTAACTTTTTTTTTTTGTCTTTGGTCAGTAAATGTTACTTCCGCATTGGTTTTATCTAGAAATAAAAGAAAATTACAATTATTAGATTTAAAGAGAACATGGGGGCGCACTGCGAGGAGCAAGGTAAGCGCTTCCACCAAGATATATTGGACTTTGACCGCCGCTACCAAGGGTCGTATAGTGAAAACGTAATGGGAGACTGTATTTGTGGGCTGATTCGTGAAAGTAATTTACAGTATAAGTGCAAGTCGCGGAAAAACTACTCATTTCTAATGTTTTATTCCCTCACTTGTGTAATCCTAGAATAAATAAATGTTACTTTTATATCATATGTTAATACTTTGTGCAAATGAGAGGTCAAATTTTCCTTTTTCTACCAAGGGAAATAGGTAAACTACATAAATATCATTGTCCTGGCCACAAAAGCAAAGTTAGAAAAAATATCAGTGTTTTCCATGTTTTCTAGGCATTAATAAATAAAAAATAGCAGTTGTTACCCAAGAACAAAAATTGTGTTGCACAGTGTAATTAGATGGATGGTTTGTTGAATGTTATGTTAGTGTGTGCGGATCCACATGCTGCCTTCACGAAGCCTGTAGTCCAGACGTTTGAGTCTAGAGACATTTTGAAGACCAAATGGCTTGAGTGCCAAGAGTCTCGAGCACTAAACGTCCTTATTTGCACTCAGGCCGATCTGTCTTCAGGATCATCTGACTTGCGACATGGATGACCCAAGTACCATCCGCCCCAGTACCCAGTGACTGCCTCCCCTTTAATACACTGGAAGGGGGTGGTAGACAGGGAAAAAAGAGAGGGACGTGGGTAAAGGGTACTTAGTTTTTTTGTGATGTTTAGTAGTTTTTGTAAGGTGGAGAAGTCTGTGTGAGGTGAAGCAGTAATTGTGAGGTGGAAGAAAGTAGTTGTTGTAGGTGGAACAGTCTGTATGAGGTGGATAAGCTGATCGCGGCAGTCTCCCCTCTCGTGCTGCCAGTGACGGCCGGTCAAAGGTGCAGTCGGAAAATATACCTTGAACGTGACTGTAGCTGACCAGTAGGGCGCTGTGTGTGTGTGTGTGTGTGTGTGTGTGTGTGTGTGTGTGTGTGTGTGTGTGTGTGTGTCCCTAGTCAATGAGAACACACACACACACACACACACACACACATACCAAATATAAATTATTTGATAAAAAAAACTTGCTGGTAAGAAATCATGCAAATAAAACTTAAATAATTAGATAGATTAACATATAACTTTATTAAAAAACTAAATTATTTAACGGTACATTAACAAAGAAACATTCGTTAGAAAATAACGAACACATACACTAAAAACAAACAAACAAGGAAACAAAAAATAAAGCTTAACATTTAAAGAGTCAAGACTTTAATAATCTTTCAACTAACATTACACTTTTCTTTTCTTTCTTTCTTTCTTTTTTTCCACTTACATATCTTTTCACTTAATTTCCTTCCATTTCTTTATATTTTTCATATTTTTTTCCTTCTCCTTTCTCTTTCTCTCTTATCTTCTTTTCATTTTTCTCATTCTTACACATCAGCGCATCTCAACCCAACCAAGTATTTCTTTCTTCCTTTTCCTCCTTTTTTTTTTTTTTTTAATTCCCCAACTCATTCTTTCTCTCAATTTCTTCTCATTTTGTTCATTCTTCAACCCATTCTTTCTGCTTCTCATCTTCATTCTTCAGTTCAGCCATCTTGTCATTCTTTTTCTATTTTCAACTTGAGGTCTTTCCGTTTCTCCTCTTTTCATTGGTCTTTCCACATCACTG
The DNA here is from genome assembly GCF_035594125.1 of Scylla paramamosain. Classification (NCBI taxonomy): domain Eukaryota; kingdom Metazoa; phylum Arthropoda; class Malacostraca; order Decapoda; family Portunidae; genus Scylla; species Scylla paramamosain. The sequence continues at coordinate 11,668,641 of NC_087181.1, forward strand.
TACCTCAACGCAATCTTCCGCACAACAACCTTTCGTCCTGTTTTCACATCACACCTTACCTGTACCTTAGCGGCCATAAGTATGATATGGGTTGTAGTTACCGTATCCACCTTGCCAATTATATCTATTACCGTAGCTGCCATAAGTTTGATATGGGTTGTAGTTATTGTATCCATTGTACCAATTATACCTATTAACGTAATGGTTTCCACTGTATATGAGTGGCCGTGATCCTCCGTGACTTGTCAGTGCACCCTGGAGGAGGCAAAGGGAGGGACGGCATGAGTAACGGAAGTAAAGGGAGAGGAAATAGGTGAAGGGAAACTACTGTAAAGCTGTTTATGAAGTCAAATAATTTTGTAAGCTCTTTGTAATCCTTCTGTAAACAATAATCCCTTTGCTGATCATTTGTAATTCTTTTGTAAATTAAAATCCCTTTGCTAATGTTTGTTAATTGATTTTCTCCCCGTTAAACTGTTAACATAATCATGAAAATACTCTTGAAAGTCTCATGAATTTATACTGTACCCTTTGTGAACCCTTTGCAATAATTTCTAAAGAATTCTTCACCGTTTAACTATTGCTAGGATTAAGAAAAAACACTCTTGAAAGTCCCATGCACTTACACTGAACCCTTAGTAAAACCTTTTTCAGTCACTTTGTGAACTTTGTAATCCCTTTGAAAACTTTAACCCCTTTGTAATCCCTTGCGACGAGTTTTTTCTTACCGTAGTGGGATATCTGGACGGCAAGCCATCGGAAACAAAGCCTTGGTACACCTCTCTGGCTACGCGCTGGTGTGAAACATCTGGGATTGAGACAGGCAAGTTTGGTTTACCGCGTTCAAGGTCACTGGGCATTCACTGTTTATCTCTCTCTCTCTCTACTCACCAGAGGGCATGCTTGTCACCAGCTCACTCAGCACCACCACCACCATCACCACAGACAACACAACAATCAGGCGACTCATTGTGCTTCTTGTCCTGTCCTCGCGTGCTTGCTGAGAGAGTGACCCAAACCTTTCCCTTCCTTATATACCTCTGCTATACCACTGTCCTCCTGCGGCCTCCAGTACGCCACACAGTTGATATTCCTTAAGTTTCCCTCTGCGTTGTGAGTCTTGAGGAAAGGAACAAATTTCACATTCCACAGTACGTGGTTTGGTTTTGGTTTCCTATTTCTACGTTACCTGCGTAGCGTGGACACGTGATAATGGTCGGCTGGTCAGGTAAAAATTTTCCTACTTTGTGTTAAATGCAACGGATAGTATTACTTTTGTTGCTTGGTGTTAAGTGTTGTTGTGCCTCCTTTGGTTCTGGAAGCAATGCGGTGTTGTGTGGCAGTGCAGTGCTTTGACCGGCCCTGCGTGGAGTGTGAATTTGCTTTGTTCTTTTTTAAGGGTGACTTTGTAAAGCTGAAAGAGATTTTGTTTGTGTACTCGTGTTTTTTTTTTTTTCTTATTTGTTTATTTTTTTTTCTTATCGGTAATGTATGGTTGTTAGTGTTTTGAATTTGCTTTGTTGTGTCGTAATATTTATTTTTTTGTGAAGTTGAGAAGATTAATTGTTTTTTTTTTGTTTTATTAACTTATTTATTTATTTTCTTTAACTGACAATAAAGGGTTCTTGCTAAATTAATATCACAACCATGAAATCATCCTTCAAAGTCTCATTAACTTCCACTAGATATGTTAAACTATCACCAGAATCATGAAAACACCCTTGAAAACCCAATAACTTCCAATATACCCTGTTTGATTATCGTTAGAATCATGAAAACACCCTTCATACAACTAATCTACTCTCTTAAAAAGCTAACCTAATTCAACCAAACAACCTCCTCTAACTTAACCTAACCAAACCAAACCAAACCTTATGAAACCAACTCAACCAAACGAAAATAACCCAAGCCAACACACTAACCTAATCTAACATAAACACACAGGAGGAGAGAAGAAGAAATAAGATAAACAAGACTGTAATGCAAACCAACAATGTTTCCTCGTATCATTACATTTGCTATTGGAAGCAACTAAGTGGCAGCTGTTTGCAATGCTCAGGAACAAGGGCTTGCTTGCTTCTGTGCTATCTATTCATTTCATTGCTAACATAATTATTTTCTTCCTTCCTCCCTTCCTTACCAACATTCTCCTGTGTATTTTTCACTAACTTCACTACCTACTGCATCTACCCGCGCGCGTGTGTGTGTGTGTGTGTGTGTGTGTATGTGTGCATTCGTTCCACGGCACCACCTGCATCCTTAGGGCAGGTTCACTCCCTTCCCGCGTCTTTCCCCTCCTCTTGATGCGGAAATACGTGTTTGGCAGCAGTACCCTTCCTTCCCCACCCCTGTGTCCCTTACCGCCCCTGACTGAGTTGCCAGGTCGGGGACTGCCAACCTGCAAAGCTGCCACATCCCTCCCCGAAGACCGCCAAATCTCGCCACACCAGTTTGTTTTTTTTCCGCCACAAACCATCAAATAACATTAACGCATCATACGTAGACTTTCCAGAACATTCTATTTTTTCTAAAATTTACGCAAGATAAAACAATACTGAATCAGCATACTGCAAAAAAATCGTTTGTAATTTTCAAGCAGTCACCCTTTTGACCTCACGTGAGCAAGGACAAGGAGAAGAAAAAGGACGGGAGAGTGAGAGGGATGGGGGACGCAGGGGTAAAAATACAGAAAGGTGGGGGGCGATCTCCGGGCAGGGAGTGACCCTAACTCAGGCTGAGGGAGGTCAAGGATCATCATTAGCAACGAGTGCGAAGATTGCGATCATTGTCAGCTGAGTGCGAACAACAATATTCTTCTGAACACTTCTCAGTCCACTAATTGTTTTAGCAACCTTGACCTCGAAGACCATTTTGACAGCAAGGACAATATGTAACACACTGGAGGCATACAAAACGCGCCAAAAAAATCATCAAGCATGACCGAAATGCGTCTAAAAAATCCGCCAGCCTGCCAGCATAATTTTTTTTCCCCGCCAGCGAAGGTAAAACTCCGCCACGTTTAGCGGGAAACCCTCCAACCTGGCAACACTCCCTCTCCTGCTGTCTACTGTCCCCTCCCGTCCCTTACTGACTCGGTCTCTCTTTATCACTTGCATTGTCTGTCCTGCGTCTCTTATTTATGCCTTTTCTCTCTTGTTTTCCGTTTCTTACTATTCTCTGTCTCCTGTCTTCGTTTTTTGTTCTCTTTTTGCCTTTCTGTTTCTGTCTCCTGTCCTCCTCCTCCCGTTTCTCGTCTCTCTTTTCTGTTCTCTGCCACTTTCTATCCTCTTCCATTCACTCCTTTCTTCATGTTTTCATCTTTTGTTTTTTCCGTGTCCCCATTCTGTTCCTTTCTCTTATATGTTATCTTCCCGTTTTCCTTTTTTTTTTTTTTACCATCTTGTCCACTCCTCTCGTATTTTGTTTTCCTGTCTTCCCTATTGTCTTCCTGTCCTCCTATCTCTTCCTGCCTTCGTGTTTTTTTTTTTTTATTATTCATTTTTCATTTATTTATTTTTATTCCTTCAAGAAACTGTATAACGCGATGTGTGAATTGAAAGAATGTGCGTGCTAGAGGAGGCAGGCTGAGCAGGTGGTGGTGGTGGTGGTGGAGGTGGTGGAGGTGAAGGGTGCATCGTGAACACACACACACACACACACACACTGTATAATCTTTGTTCTTTTGTACTGTTTTGTTTGTTTATTGGTTGGTTAGGTTGTTGTTGTTGTTGTTATTATTGTTATTGTTATTGTTGTTGTTCGACTTTGTCATTTTTTTAAATTTCTTTTCTTCTTCTTCTTCTTGTTAATGTTGTTGTTCTTCTTTTCCTTTTTGTTGTTGTTGTTGTTGTTGTTTCTTCTTCTTCTTCTTCTTCTTTTGTCTTTTTTTTTTCCACCTCTTTTTCATCTCGCTCCTCCTCCTCCTCCTCCTCCACATGAAATTGAAAGGAATACACAAGCGTTACCCATTTAATAGTGAATTTTCTCTGTTCTTTTTGAGAAAATGAAATAATTTTTCAAGAGGTAACTATTGTAAATATTAATGCTTGTATGTAGTACGTACAGTACGTAGTGCTTATATCAAGTATTATCTCTTTTGTATTCAGAATATGTATTAGAATTGAGTCTGACTGTAATTTCTTTCTCGATAATATGTTCTTTTTGTGGTGGCATTCGTTTTTTTAGGATTTTTTAAATATTATTGAGTCTGGAAATATTTTTTAATTATGATAGTCAAAGTATATGTCAAGTAAGAATATATAGTGCATTCCAGTCTGGGCGTTTTCTTTTTGTCTAGCGATTTTCAAAATGATTTACGTTACGTAAACGTAAGGGCCGAGACGAACATTTTCCTTGCCTCCCTCCCTCCTTGTCTGTACATCAGAATTTAACTAAACTTCCGGGTGTTTTCAGACTCTTACGTAAAGGAGAACCAGCTTTAACCAGTAAAATAGATAAAACCCTCAAAATGCATCAAATAAAGCTTAAATAAATAAATGTGAACGCCGTTCAGAGCGCCCACCACGAAAATATGAATACCCAAACCGAGACCTAGAAATTCTTTCCTGCCTCCCGGTTTCTTCGTCAATATTTTCCTCAATTTCCATGATTTTCCAAATATTTCCAGGCGTTTCCAGGCAGATAGTAGTAGCAGGAGGAGCAAGAAATGAAAGTGTGATGGAGTGTATTAGTACGAGTATTTTTTTTTTTTTTATGTAGGAGGGACACTGGCCAAGGCCAACAAAAATCCAGTAAAAAAAAAAAAAGCCCTCTGAGATGCCAGTCCTATAAAAGGGTCCAAATCGGTAGTCAAAAATTGAAGGATAAGTGATTTGAAACCTCCCTCTTGAAGGAATTCAAGTCATAGGAAGGTGGAAATACAGAAGCAAGCAGGGAGTTCCAGAGTTTACCAGAGAGAGGGATGAATGATTGAGAATACTGGTTAATTCTTGCATTAGAGAGGTGGAAAGAATAGGGGGTGAGAAAAAGAAGAAAGTCTTGTGCAGCGAAGCCGCGGGAAGAGGAGAGGTATGCAGTTAGCAAGATCGGAAGAGCAGTTAACATGAAAATAGCGGTAGAAGACAGAAAGAGATACAAAATTGCGGCGATGAGAGAGAGGCTGAAGACAGTCAGTTAGAGGAGAGGAATTGATGAGACGAAAAGCTTTTCATTCCACCCTGTCTAGAAGAGCGGTATGAGTGGAACCCTCTCCCCCCAGGACACGTGAAGCATACTCCAAACATGGACGGATAAGGCCCCTGTACAGAGTTAGCAGCTGGCGGGTGAGAAAAACAGGTGGAGACGTCTCAGAACACCAAATTTCATAGAAGCTGTTTTAGCTAGAGTTGAGATGTGAAATTTCCAGTTCAGATTATAAGTAAGGACAGACCGAGGATAATCAGTGTAGAAGAGGAGGACAGTTGAGTGCCATTGAAGAAGAGGGGATAGTTGTCTGGAAGGTTGTGTCGAGTTGATAGATGGAGGAATTCCTGAGTTTTTGAGGCACTGAACAATACCAAATTTGCTCTGCCCCAATCAGAAATTTTAGAGAGATCAGAAGTCAGGCGTTCTGTGGCTTCCTTGCGTGAAATGTTTATTTCCTGAAAGGTTGGACGTCTATGAAATGAAGTGGAAAAGTGCAGGGTGGTATCATCAGCGTAGGAGTGAATAGGACAAGAAGTTTGGTTTAGAAGGTCATTGATGAATAATAAGAAGAGAGTGGATGACAGGACAGAACCCCGAGGAATACCACCGTTATTAGATTTAGGAGAAGAACAGTGACCGTCTACTACAGCAACAATAGAACGGTCAGAAATGAAACTTGAGATGAAGTTACAGAGAGAAGGATAGAAGCCGTAGGAGGGTAGTTTGGAAATCAAAGCTTTTTGCCAAACTCTATCAAAAGCATTTGTTATGTTCAAGGCAACAGCAAAAGTTTCACCAGAATCCCTAAAAGAGGATGACCAAGATTCAGTAAGGAAAGCCAGAAGATCACCAGTAGAGCGGCCTTGATTGAGCTCATACTGGCGATCAGATAGAAGGTTGTGAAGTGATAGATGTTTAAGAATCTTCCTGTTGAGGATAGATTCAAAAAACTTTAGATAGGCAGGAAATTAAAGCAATAGGACGGTAGTATGAGGGATTAGAATGGTCACCCTTTTTAGGAACAGGCTGAATGTAGGCAAACTTCCAGCAAGAAGGAAAGGTAGATGTTGACATACAGAGATGAAAGAGTTTGACTTGGCAGGATGCAAGCACCCTGCCAATAGGAGGGATCCCATCAGGTCCATAAGTCTTCCGAGGGTTTAGGCCAGCGAGGGCATGGAAAACATCATTGCGAAGAATTTTGATAGGTAGCATGAAGTGGTCAGAGGGTGGAGGAGAGGAAGGAACAAGCCCTGAATCGTCCAAGGTAGCGTTTTTAGCAAAGGTTTGAACGAAGAGCTCAGCTTTAGAAATAGACGTGATAGCAGTTGTGCCATCTGGTTGAAATAAAGGAGGGAAAGAAGAAGCAAAGTTATCGGAGATATTTTTGGCTAGATGCCAGAAGTCACAAGCCGAGTTAGATCTTGAAAGATTTTGACACTTTCTGTTAATAAAAGAGTTTTTGGCTTATTGGAGAACAGACTTGGCATTGTTCCAGGCAGAAGTATAAAGTGCATGAGATTCTGGTGATGGAAGGCTTAAGTACCTATTGTGGGCCACCTCTCTATCATGTATAGCACGAGAACAAGCTGTGTTAAACCAAGGTTTGAAAGGTTTAAGTCAAGAAAAAGAGTGAGGAATGTACGCCTCCATGCCAGACACTATCACCTCTGTTATGCGCTCAGCACACAAAGACGGGTCTCTGACACAGAAGCAGTAGTCATTCCAAGGAAAATCAGCAAAATACCTCCTCAGCTCCCCCCAACTAGCAGAGGCAAAATTCCAGAGGCACCTCTGCTTATGGGGATCCTGAGGAGGGATTGGAGCGATAGGACAAGTTACAAATATGAGACTGTGATCGGAGGAGCCCAACGGAGAAGAGAGGGTGACAGCATAAGCAGAAGGATTAGAGGTTAGGAAAAGGTCAAGAATGTTGGCCGTATCTCCAAAACGGTCAGGAATACGAGTAAGGTGTTGCACCAATTGCTCTAGGTCGTGGAGGATACCAAAGTTGAAGGGTAATTTCACCAGGATGGTCAGTGAAGGGAGAGGAAAGCCAAAGCTGGTGGTGAACATTGAAGTCTCCAAGAATGGAGATCTCTGCAAAAGGGAAGATAGTCAGAATGTGCTCCACTTTGGAAGTCAATTAGTCAAAAAATTTATTATGGTCAGAGGAGTTAGGTGAGAGGTATATAACACATGTAAATTTAGTTTGAGAGTGACTCTGTAGTCGTATCCAGATGGTGGAAAACTCGGAAGATTCAAGATCGTGGGCACGAGAGCAGGTTAAGTTGTTACGCACGTAAACGCAACATCCAGCTTTGGACTGAAAATGAGGATAGAGAAAGTAGGAGAAAACAGAAAAGGGGCTACTGTCAGTTGCCTCAGACACCTGAGTTTCAGTGAGGAAAAGAAGATGAGGTTTAGTAGAAGAGAGGTGGTGTTCTACAGATTGAAAATTAGATCTTAGACCGTGAATGTTGCAGAAGTTAATGAAGAAAAAGTTGAGGGGGGTGTTAAGACACTTAGGGTCGTTGTCAGAAGGGCAGCCCGACCTGGGGACATTTGTGGTCCCCTCCCCAGATGGGGACTCCGAGGCTAGTGTAGGAGTCGCCATGATAATTGTGAAATTTTGAGTGGAGGGTGTGTGTGTGTTATTAGGTGCTTGTAGTTTTGTGTGAAGGAAGAGAGTTGTCTTTAGAGGGCAGGCTGTGACTGCCTCCTTGTTTTGTGAGACACAAAGGGAAACATTCAGTGAGGTCACAGTTGGATTTAATGATAGGTTCACAGCACCCCCTGATCCAGTGCTTCAGATCTCACTGGGAGTAATTATCGTTTCGGCAGGTGTCTACTGGCTCCTCCTCCTAGTAATAGAATGAGCATTATTATTATTAATATTATTATTATTATTATCATTATTATTATGTGTGTGTGTGTGTGTGTGTGTGTGTGTGTTACCATGTATGCGAGGAGGTGGCGGTGGCGGCGGGTGTTTAGCACTCGTTTGCCAGACTGCAGGAGTCCTTGTCTGTGGACAGCGGCCAGCGGGGTGAGGTCGAGGGTGGTGAGGGCGTCTGTGTAGCCGGGCCAAGCAGGATCCTGGCCGCGCGCATCTGCACTCTCTCCAGCCTGTCCCTCTGCGTTGTGTTGAGGGTGACGACCACGGTGAATGTAGTTGAATAACACCGTGTAACAATTTTTTTTCTTTGGTCAGTAAATGATATTTCCTGATTGTTTTTTTTTCTAGAAATAAAAAAAAAGACAATTATTTCCTTTAAACTTTTTTTTTCTGATCTGAAGACTGATGTTTTGAAATTAACGTGGTGTCATATATCCAGAACTTATTTCATCCACTGTGTTAGTGCCACACTTCTCTGAGCTCCCCGTACCCACTCCTCCAAAGAAAGAACAACAGTTCAGAAGAAGATGAAGTCATTGACCCAGATTTCAGAGGCGCAGCTTAGAAGAGAAATCCTTACTACTCCATCGAAAATGACGTCAACGACCTGATCAGAGATCTTGGTCTCACAAAGTCCAATGCCGAGCTTTTGACGTCGAGAGTCAAGCAGTGGAATTTGTTAGATGAAAATGTGAAAATATCAGGATAGAGGAAGCGTCAGCAGCATTTTTCAAGCTTTTTTACTCGTCAAGATGAGCTTTGTTTTTACCACAATGTGACCGGTCTCTTTGAGGCAATTGGAATCGCCTGTAACCCCAACGTGCAGGAGCCTCAAAGCAGTGCTGCTTCATAACGGGAACATATGTTCATCTCTTCCCTCGCTCACTCTGTCCAGCTCAAAGAACGGTACAATAGTGTCAAGATCTTGCTAGAAGCCTTGAAATATGAAGAGTATGGTTGGGAGGTTCTCGGAGACTTCAAAATGACGGCCTTTTTGATGGGTCTTCAAGGCGGCTTTACCAAGTTTCCTTTTTATTCCTTTGGGACAGCAATTTTGGGACAGCAGGAACTCCGTTGCACACTACCAAAAGAGGGACTGGCCACAACGTCAAATGGGAGACATTGTTGGACCCCAGAAAGGTACTGTTTCGTCCACTGCGCTTAAAGTTGTGCCTTATGAAACAATTCAACAGAGCTCTAGATAAGGAGTCTATAGCTTTACAGTCCCTCCAAGATTTCTTCCCTAAGCTGTCTGCGGCAAAAGAGGATGCAGGTGTCTTCGTCTGTCCACAAATAAAGCAGGTCATGGAGTACAAAAGTTCCCAAGAAGCTCACTAGGACGGAGAAAGCAGCGTGGAAGAGCTTTGTGAAAGTGGTTCTTGGCTTCTTGGGGAATCACAAAGGCGAACACTGTGTGGGACTTTTTGAGACCTTGGTGAGAAATTACAGCAAGATGGGTTGCAGCTTGCCTCTCAAAATTCATATCCTTGACGCTCATCTTGATAAATTTAAAGAGAACATGGGGGCGCACTGCGAGGAGCAAGGCAAGCGCTTCCACCAGGATATATTGGACTTTGACCGCCGCTATCAAGGGTCGTATAGTGAAAACGTAATGGGAGACCGTATTTGTGGGCTGATTCGTGAAAGTAATTTACAGTATAAGTGCAAGTCGCGGAAAAACTTCTCATTTCTAATGTTTTATTCCCTCGCTTGTGTAATCCTAGAATAAATAAATGCTACTTTTGTATCATATGTTAATACTTTGTGCAAATGAGAGGTCAAATTTTCCTTTTTCTACCAAGGGAAATAGGTAAACTACATAAATATCATTATCCTGGCCACAAAAGCAAAGTTAGAAAAAATATCAGTGTTTTCCATGTTTTCTAGGCATTAATAAATAAAAAATAGCAGTTGTTACCCAAGAACAAAAATTGTGTTGCACAATGTAATTAGATGGATGGTTTGTTGAATGTTATGTTAGTGTGTGCGGATCCACATGCTGCCTTGACGAAGCCTGTAGTCCAGACGTTTGAGTCTAGAGACATTTTGAAGACCAAATGGCTTGAGTGCCAAGAGTCTCGAGCACTAAACGTCCTTATTTGCACTCAGGCCGATCTGTCTTCAGGATCATCTGACTTGCGACATGGATGACCCAAGTACCATCCGCCCCAGTACCCAGTGACTGCCTCCCCTTTAATACACTGGAAGGGGGTGGTAGACAGGGAAAAAAGAGAGGGACGTGGGTAAAGGGTACTTAGTTTTTTTGTGATGTTTAGTAGTTTTTGTAAGGTGGAGAAGTCTGTGTGAGGTGAAGCAGTAATTGTGAGGTGGAAGAAAGTAGTTGTTGTAGGTGGAACAGTCTGTATGAGGTGGATAAGCTGATCGCGGCAGTCTCCCCTCTCGTGCTGCCAGTGACGGCCGGTCAAAGGTGCAGTCGAAAAGTTTACCTTGAACCTGACTGTATCTGACCATGAGAGCGTTGTGTTATCAGTGTATGTGTGTGTGTGTGTGTGTGTGTCCTTAGCATGAAGAACACACACACACACACACACACACACACACACACACACACACACACACACACACACACCAAAAAAATTATAATTCGATAAAAAAAAAAATTGCTGGTAGGAAACGATGCAAATGAAACTGAAGTAATTAGATAAATTAACAGATAACTTTATAAAGAAAACTAGATTATTTAACGGTACATAGAGAAAGAAACATTTAATTAGAAAATAACAAACACACGCTAAAAAAAAACAAACATAATTAAACAAAAATAAAGCTAAATAATTAAAGAATTTAGACTTAAACAATCTTTCAACTTACGTTACAATATTCCTTTTTTTAATTTTCATTTCCTTTTTTTCATTTATATATCTTTTCATTTCCTCCCGTTTCCTTACATTTCTTCATAATTTTCCTCTCCCTTTCTCTTTATTTCTTATCTTCTTTTCATTCTTCTTATTTTCTCACATCAGCGCATCTCAACCCAAGTCTCTTTTTTTCTTCCTTTCTTTTACTGTTTTTTTTTTTTTTTTCATATCTCAACCCATTCTTCCTCTCAATTTCTCCTTTTCTTCATTCTTCAACCCATTCTCTTTCTACTTCTCATCTTCATTCCTCAATCAAGCCTTTCTCTCTATTTCCCATCTTCTCATTCCTTTTCTTGTTTTTTTTATATCCGTTTTCTTTTCATTTCTCCTTTTTTTCATTCTTCTCTCCACATCACCGTACCTCAACACAATCTTCTGTACAGCAACATTTCGTGCTGTTCTCACCTCGTAGCCTCGCCAATCTGTACCTTAGCGGCCGTACGTACGATATGGGTTGTAGTTACCATATCCACCGTACCGATTATACTGATTGCCGTAACGGTTTCCTCTGTATATGGGTGGCCGCCAACCTCCGTGACTTGTCACTGCACCCTGGAGGAGACAAAGGGAGAGAAACAGGTGAAGGGAAACTACTGTAGAACCGTTTATCAACTCCAGTCGCTTTCTAAATTTTTTTTTAAGGCTTTTGTAAAGTATAATTCCTTTGCTGATCTTTTGTAATTCATTTTCTCCTTTTTTTAATTATTTCTAGAATCATGAAAAAACCTTCAAAGGGCCATTAACTTCCACTATAACCTTTGTAAACCCTTTGTTATAATTTCTAAAGCATTCTTTCCTGTTTACCTATTACTGGAGTCACGAAAAACACTCTTGAAAGACCCATTAACTTACTCTGAACCCTTTATAAACACTGAAATTACTCTATAACCCTTAGGACCTTTGTATGTAGACTTTAACAACTTCATTACCCCTTTGACGAGTTTTTCCTTACCGAAGTGGAATATTTGGACGGCGAGCCATTGTAGACAACTGGCTCCACCCCTCTGGCCACGCGCAGGTGTGAAGCATCTGGGAATAAGACAGGCAGGTTAGTTTACTGCCTTAAAGGACACTTGTGCTTTCACTGTTTAGATTTAACTCTCTCTGTCTCTTCTTCTCTCTCTACTCACCAATGGACGCGCCTGTCACCAGCTCACTCAGCGCCACCACCACCATCACCACAGACAACACAACAATCAGGCGACTCATTGCGCTTCTTGTCCTGTCCTCGCGTGCTGGCTGAGAGAGTGACCCAAACCTTTCCCTCCCTTATATACCTCTGTTATACCACTGTCCTCCTGCGGCCTCCAGTACGCCACACAGTCGATATTCCCTAAGTTTTCTTCTGCGTTGTGAGTCTCAAGGACACGGACAGGAGGTTAGGATCTTCCCCAGTACGTGTTTTGGTTGGTGAGCTCATCGTCCACAGCTTCACCTTGGGGAATGCTTTGTATTCAACGTTTCTTTCCTATTTCTATCTTACCTGTGCATGGTGGAGACTTGACAACGGTTCGATGGGCAGGTAAAAATTTTCCTCCTATAGGTACCTTTCACATTATGGGATTCCTCGCCGTATCTAAATGCGCTTTGGGGTCGGACGTTGTGATTGACGTTGTGATTATATATATATATATATATATATATATATATATATATATATATATATATATATATATATATATATATATATATATATATATATATATATATATATATATATATATATATATATATATATATATTCCCTTAAAAAGTTGTACTAGATGACAATGAAATAATCAAGTAACAGTGAGTGGGGTTAATGTGGACATGAATACGCTTATAGGTTACTTGTTTACTTCAGACTGTCTAGTTGTTTTTGTATTTGTATTCCCTCTCATGTCATTTGAATAGCACACAGCAATCTCCCGTACCGTAGTACCCATAGTACTTGTTGCTAAAAACTGGGAAGAGAGTCGTGTTTCAATGTGTGTGGCAGCCGGATGATTGTGCGGCGGCAATCGCAAGAATTTTTGATCCGGCAGCCGCACCAAGACACGGAAAGAAAACGCATGATGTGAAATGTGCCTCAGTACTCTCAGGCAAATATCTCGCAAAACCTGCTGCTGTTACAGTATTTACGTTATTATTAGTTTCAGTATAAAATGTCATGGCATCTTGTAGCCACTTACCATATTAACTTTACTCATATTCTTGCATAACAATGAAGGAGCTATATTTTACAACAACTCACAAAAACACACAAAAAGCATAAACTCACTGTAAGTGTGTGTGTGTGTGTGTGTGTGTGTGTGTGTGTGTGTGTGTGTGTGTGTGTGTGTGTGTGTGTGTGTGTGCTGTGTGCCGGTGAGGAGGAGTCAAATGTAAAACAATCTAGCAAGTGGCTGTATCAGCTGAGCCTAATCCTAAGATGCTGATCATGATTGCTGAACATGATTGACTGAAATTTCAATGTTGTCGGCTCCGGTAGCTAATGCTACCGGAGCCATTTAATAAAAGCCAAAAAGCAATTTTAGGTATTAGGATAGTAATAACTTGTGAATCCTTAAATTGTCACTAAAGGCTACCAGAATTCTCCAGAATATCCCCCAATATCCAAAATCCCCAGACTGTCATTAAATGTATGAAAAGTTTCAATCTGGGGACAAGATCCCCAGAAGTGGGAGTCCTGGAAAACACCCTTAAAAAATCAGTAACTTCTACAATAGCCTGTCTAATTATGGACAGAATAACTCAAAACACTCTTGAAACAACTAATGTATCCTCTTAGCAAGCTAACCTAACTTAACCAAACTTAACTTAACGTAACCAAACCTAACCCAACACAACACACCTGAACCCAACCAAACCAAACCCAACCTAACCTAACACATCCCAATCTAACCAAACTCAACCCAACCCAACCCAACACACTAACCTAACCTATCACAAACACACAGGAGAAGAGAAGAAGAAATAAGGTAAACAAGACTGTAACACAAACCAACAATTTTTCCTCGTATCATTACATTTAATATTGGAAGCGACTAAGAGGCCAGCTGATTATAATGCACAGAAACAAGGATATCACTGGACGCTTGGTGGGTGCGGGAAAGTGTAGTTGTGTTTAGGAAAGTGTAGCTGTTTTGGGTGCGTGCCAGGTATTGTGAAGGTGTGAAAGTCAGCTAGTGAAGGTAGATACGATAGACAGATTGATAGATACATAGATATGTGTATTTACTCCTGTGCTACTTATTATTATTTTTTTTTTGTATTTTTTCTTTTACTTTATTTTTTCTCGTTTTTCCTTTCTTCCTTCCTTCCTTTTCTTCCGTCTTTTGTAACATTTTTACTTTTTTCCTTACTTTTTTACTCATTCTGTTTTTCTTATCTTTATTCCTCCCTTCCTCTCTCTCTCTCTCCCTCTTTTTCGTGGTAATGTTTCCCCTTTCTTACTCTTTTTCTTTCATTTTTTATTCGTTCATTTGTTCCTTCTTTTCTAACATTTTCATTTTCTTCCTTCCTTTTATTCTTACCAACATTTTCCTGTGTGCTTTTCACTAACCTTTCTATCTACTGTATCTACCTGTGTGTGTGTGTGTGTGTGTGTGTGTGTGTGTGTGTGTGTGTGTGTGTGTGTGTGTGTGTGTGGCCGAACATTCCTAACACGCCACTACCTCCATCCTTAACACATACTAATCATGTTCACTGCCCTCCCGCGTTCGTCCCTCCCCATTGATGCGTACATTCCTGCTTAACAACAGTGCCCTTTCTTCCCCCACCTGTATGTCCCTTACTGTCCCTTACTGTCCCTCCCCTGCTGTCTACTGTCCTCTCCTGTCTTTTACTGACTGTCTCTCTCTGTCCCTTCCATTCTGTTCCCCTTGTCTCTTATTTCTGTCTTTTCTGTCTTGTTGTATATTTGTTTTCTGTTTCTTATTATTCTCTCTGTTTCTTGTGTTCGTTTTTGTTTTGTCGTCGTTTGTTCCTTTCCTGTCCTCTTTTACCTTCCTGTTTCTGTCGCTTGTTCTTCTGTCTTTATTTCTTGTCTCTCTGTCGTGTTTTCTGTCATTTTCTGTCCTTTCCTACTCGTTCCTGTCTTCCTGTTTTCATCTTTTATCTTTGTGTCCCTTTTCTATTCTGTTTTATCCTCCTATCTTCGTCTTTCTCCTCCTGCCCTTTCTATCTCTCCCTGTCTCCTCCTTTGTCTTCCTGTCTTACCTTATGTCTTCCTGTCCTCCTATTTCTTCCTGTCTTTGTGTTTTGTTATCATGTCAATAAAAAAAAAGTTAAGGAGTTTATTTATTTATTTATTTATTTATTTATTTATTTATTTATTTTATTTATTTATTTTTTTTTTTACCCTTTAAGAAAATGTGTAATGTGATGTGTGAATTAAAAGAATGTTCGTTCTGGAGGCTGGAGACCGAGCAGATGGTGATGGTGGTGGTGGTGGTAGTGTTGAAAGGTACCTGGTGAACACACACACACACACACACACACACACACACACACACACACATTGCACTGTATAATTTTTTTTTCTATTTCTTTGGTTGTTGTTGTTGTTGTTGTTGATGCTGTTCAACTTTCTTCTTCTTCTTCTTCTTCTTCTTCTTCTTCTTCTTCTTCTTCTTCTTCTTCTTCTTCTTCTTCTTCTTCTTCTTCTTCTTCTTCTTCTTCTTCTTCTTCTTCTTCTTCTTCTTCTTCTTCTTCTTCTTCTTCTTCTTCTTCTTCTTCTTCTTCTTCTTCTTCTTCTTCTTCTTCTTCTTCTTCTTCTTCTTCTTCTTCTTCTTCTTCTTCTTCTTCTTCTTCTTCTTCTTCTTCTTCTTCTTCTTCTTCTTCTTCTTCTTCTTCTTCTTCTTCTTCTTCTTCTTCTTCTTCTTCTTCTTCTTCTTCTTCTTCTTCTTCTTCTTCTTCTTCTTCTTCTTCTTCTTCTTCTTCTTCTTCTTCTTCTTCTTCTTCTTCTTCTTCTTCTTCTTCTTCTTCTTCTTCTTCTTCTTCTTCTTCTTCTTCTTCTTCTTCTTCTTCTTCTTCTTCTTCTTCTTCTTCTTCTTCTTCTTCTTCTTCTTCTTCTTCTTCTTCTTCTTCTTCTTCTTCTTCTTCTTCTTCTTCTTCTTCTTCTTCTTCTTCTTCTTCTTCTTCTTCTTCTTCTTCTTCTTCTTCTTCTTCTTCTTCTTCTTCTTCTTCTTCTTCTTCTTCTTCTTCTTCTTCTTCTTCTTCTTCTTCTTCTTCTTCTTCTTCTTCTTCTTCTTCTTCTTCTTCTTCTTCTTCTTCTTCTTCTTCTTCTTCTTCTTCTTCTTCTTCTTCTTCTTCTTCTTCTTCTTCTTCTTCTTCTTCTTCTTCTTCTTCTTCTTCTTCTTCTTCTTCTTCTTCTTCTTCTTCTTCTTCTTCTTCTTCTTCTTCTTCTTCTTCTTCTTCTTCTTCTTCTTCTTCTTCTTCTTCTTCTTCTTCTTCTTCTTCTTCTTCTTCTTCTTCTTCTTCTTCTTCTTCTTCTTCTTCTTCTTCTTCTTCTTCTTCTTCTTCTTCTTCTTCTTCTTCTTCTTCTTCTTCTTCTTCTTCTTCTTCTTCTTCTTCTTCTTCTTCTTCTTCTTCTTCTTCTTCTTCTTCTTCTTCTTCTTCTTCTTCTTCTTCTTCTTCTTCTTCTTCTTCTTCTTCTTCTTCTTCTTCTTCTTCTTCTTCTTCTTCTTCTTCTTCTTCTTCTTCTTCTTCTTCTTCTTGCCTTTTTCCTCCATTCTTTCTCCTAATCCTCCATGAATTTAACAGGAATACACAAAAGTTAGCCATTCAAAAAGTAATTTTCTCTGTTTGCCGGGAAAAAACGAAATAAATAGTTTTAAGAGGTAACCATTGTAAATGTGAATCATTATTTATGTCAAGTTTCTTCACAGTACGGGTCGGAACCCAAAGCTGGGACGCAAGCTGCTGTTCAGTGAGTCGCCACATCATAAAGAGATATATGAACAATAATTAAAAATTAGTAGTGTGTGTGTGTGTGTGTGTGTGTGTGTGTGTGTGTGTGTGTGTGTGTGAATCAGGTTCCATATCAGAGGTATAAAGGTACAATAGAACAGACGTACAGGGTTGTGAAGGGAGTATATAAAATCAAACATAAAAGTCTGAAGAACACTGGTCTTTGTACAGAAGACTCCCTGCTTGATGAAGCAGCTTTCCTGTATTTGTAACAAAAAAACTAGATTACTTAACGCTACATTAATAAAAGGAAACTTTTTGGTAGAAAAATAACAAACACATACATTGAAAAATAAACATATAAAGAAACAAAAAATAAAGCTTAATAATTAAAGAATCTTTACTAACAGTCTTACATCACACTTACATCACAATTTTCATTTTCTTCATTTTTATTGTTTTTCATTTACATGCCTTTTCATTTGATTTCCTTCCGTTTCTTTATATTTTTCATAAATTTTCCTTTTCCTCTCTTTTTTTTTTTCTTTTCTTCTTTTATTCTTGTTATTCTTTCACATCAGCGCGTCTCAACACAACCACGTCGCTTTTTCTTCCTCTCTCCTCTTTTTTTTTTTTTTTCCAATCCTCAACACATTCTTTCTCTCAATTTTTCTTTTTCTAGATTCTTCAACCCATTCTTCTTCTATTTTTCATCTTCTTCACTCCTCAACCAAGCCTTTCTCTATATTTCCCATCTTCTCATTCCTTTTCTCATTTCAGCCCGATCTCTTTCCGTTTCTCTTCTTTTTATTCCTCTTTCCACATCACTGTACCTCAACACAATTTCCCGCACAACATTTCGTTCAATTTTCACCTCGCAACCTCGCCAATCTGTACCTTAGCGGCCGTACGTATGATATAGGTTGTAGTTACCGTATCCACCGTACCGATTATACCTATTGCCGTAACGGTTTCCTCTGTATATGCGTGGCCGCCGACCTCAGCGATTTCTCACTGCACCCTGGAGGAGAGAAAGGGAGGGAGATAAGTAACGGAGGTAAAGGGAGAGGAAAGAGGTAAAGGGAAAGTATTGTAGAGTTGTTTATGAACTCTAATTAAAACTCTTTGTAAACCTTTTGGAAATTACAGTCTCTTTGCTGATCCTTTGTAATTGATTTTCTCGCTGTTGAATTATTACAAGAATCATGAAAACACCCTTCAAAGTGCCATCGGCTTCCACTGTACCCTTTGTAAACCCTCTCCAAACATTTGTAAAGGATTCTTCTAAGTTTAACAATTACTAATCATGAAAAACACTCTTGAAAGTTTAATTAAATTACACTGAACCCTTTGTAAACACTAAAATTCCTTTGTAACCCTTCAGACCTTTGTATGTAGACTCTAACCCCTTCATAATCCCTTTGACGAGATTTTCCCTACCGAAGTGGAATATCTGGCCGGCGAGCCATCGTAGACATATGGCATCTCCCTCTTGGCCACGTGCAGGTGTGAAGCATCTGGGATTAAGACAGGCAGGTTTGGTTTACCGGTTTAAATAACACTGGGCATTCACTATATAACTCTCTCTCTCTCTCTCTCTCATTCTCTCTCTCTCTCTCTCTCTCTCTCTCTCTCTCTCTCTCTCTCTCTCTCTCTCTCTCTCTCTCTCATTTCTTTATTCTATTTTTTCATACAAAAAACATGCAAAGAAAGTTTTTGATCACAATTTACTAGATAACTGTAACTCACTGGATTTCTCTCTCTCTCTCTCTCTCTCTCTCTCTCTCTCTCTCTCTCTCTCTCTCTCTCTCTCTCTCTCTCTCTCTCTCTTTACTCACCAGAAGGCGCGCCTGTCACCAGCACCACCACCACCATCACCACAGACAACACAACAATCAGACGACTCATTGTGCTTCTTGTCGTGTCCTCGCGTGCTGGCTGAGAGAGTGACCCAAACCTATCCCTCCTTCCCTATATGTTTCTGCTATAGCACTGTCCTGCTGCGGCCTCCATTGCACCACGCAGTCGATATTCCTTGCGTTGTGAGTCTTAAGGAAAGGGACAGGGATTTGGTCTTCCCCAGTACGTGTTTTGGTTTGGTGAGGTCATAGTCTGTAGCTTTACCTTAGGATGTGCTTTGTATTCAACGTTTCTTTCCTATTTCTACTTCACCTGCGCAGCGTGGAGACTTGATAACGGTTCAGTGAGCAGGTAAAAATTTTCCTGCATTAGGTGCCTTTCTTATTATGGGGTTTCTCGCCATGTCATCCTGTAGCCAGTACTCTTACCATATAAACCTTATTCACACTCTTGCATAACAATAAAGGAACTACATTTTACAGGAACTCGCAAAAACACACAAAAAAGCATAAACTCACTGTGTGTGTGTGTACTGCGTACCTGTGAGGAGGAGTCTCATGTAAACAAACTAGCAAGTGGCTGAGTCAGCTGAGCCGCTGACCCTGATTGCTGCACATGATTAGCTGAAATTTCAATGTTCTCGACTCCTGAAACTAATGCTCGTTTGCGCACTGCCATTTAGTAAACGCCAAGAAGTAATTTTAGGTATTAAGATAGTAATAACAGCAGTAAAACCCCTAAAGGCAACCAGTATTCCCCATAATATCCCCCAAAAAAGCCAAAATCCCCAGATTGTCACTAAATGCATGAAAAGTCATAATTTGGGGAGCTCTGGAAAACACCCTTAAAAACTCAGTAGCTTCTACTATAGCCTGTTTGATTATCGCTAGAAAAATGTAAAACATTGAAACAACCAATACATCCTCTCAACAAGCTAACCTAACTTAAGCAAACTTAAGTTATCCTAACCAAACCTAACCCAACACAACACTCCTAAACCCAACTAAACCAAACCCAACCCAACCTAACACAGCTCAACCCAACCCAACCCAACACACTAACCTAACCTATCACAAACACACAGGAGCAGAGAAGAAGAAATAAGATAAACAAGACTGTAACACAAACCAACAATTTTTCCTCGTATCATTACACTTAATATTAGAAGCGAGTAAGAGGCCAGCTGATTGTAATGCACAGAAACAAGGATATCACTGGACGCTTGGTGGGTGCGGGAAAGTGTAGCTGTGCTTAGGAGAGTGTAGCTGTTCTGCGTGCGTGCCAGGTATTGTGAAGGAGTGAAAGTCTGCTAGTGAAGATAGATACGATAGATAAATTGATAGATACATAAATATGTGTATTTACTTCTGTGCTACTTATTAACTCTTTCTTTTACTTTATTTATTCTCGTTCTTCCTTTCTTCCTTACTTCCTTCCTTCCCTCTTTAGTAACATTTTATTTTTTTTACTCTGTCTTTCCCATCTTTATTCCTTCCTTCCTTTCTTTCTCTTCCTCTTTTTCATAGTAACGTTTTCACTTTATTTTTCTTTTTTTCTTCGTTCCTTTATTACTTCTTTGTTAACATTTTCATTTTTTTTCCTTTTTTTTTTCCTTACCAACATTTTCCTGTGTACTTTTCATTAACTTCACTACCTACTGTATCTACCTGTGTGTGTGTGTGTGTGTGTGTGTGTGTGTGTGTGTGTGTGTGTGTGTGTGTGTGTGTGTGACTCACCTAAGGTCGTCTGTTGGTCACCCAGCCAGCCGTTCCCCTACGGAAAGAACTCAGAGCTCATAGTGACCAATCTTTGGGTAGGACTGAGATCACTGACACACCACACACCGGGAGAGGGAGGTCACAATCCCTCGGGTTACATCCCGTACCTACTTGCTGCTAGGTGAACAGGGGCTGCACATTAAGAGGCTTGCCCATGTGCCTCGCCGTGCCCGGGATTCGAACACGGGCCTTCTTGGTTGTGTGTGTGTGTGTGTGTGTGTGTGTGTGTGTGTGTGTGTGGCCGAGCATTCCTAACACGCCACTACCTCCATCCTTAACACATACTAATCATGTTCACTGCCTTCCCGCGTCTTTCCCTCCCCACTGATGCGTATACGATGATGCGTATTCCTGCTTAACAACAGTACCCTTCCTTCCCCCACCTGTATGTCCCTTACTGCCCCTTACTGTCCCTCCCCTGCTGTCTACTGTTCTCTCCTGTCTTTTACCGACTCTGTCTCTCTCTGTCCTGTCCCTTCCATTCTATTCCCCTTGTCTCTTATTTCTGTCTTTTCTGTCTTGTTGTATGTTTGTTTTCTGTTTCTTATTATTCTCTCTGTTTCCTGTGTTCGTTTTTGTTTTGTCGTCGTTTGTTCCTTTCCTGTCCTCTTTTACCTTCCTGTTTCTGTCGCTTGTCCTTCTGTCTTTATTTCTTGTCTCTCTGTCGTGTTTTCTGTCATTTTCTGTCCTTTCCTACTCGTTCTTGTCTTCCTGTTTTCATCTTTTACCTTTCCTTGTCCCTTTTCTGTTCTGTTTTATCCTCCTGTTTTCGTTTTTCTCCTCCTGTCCTCTCTATCTCTCCCTGTCTCCTCCTTTGCCTTCCTGTCCTCTTTACCTGTCTTCGTGTTTTGTCCTCATGTCAAAAGTTAAGGGGTTTGTTTATGTATTTAATTTTATTTTATTCATTTATTTATTTATTTATTTACTTATTTATTTGTTTATTTTTATTATTTATTTATTTATTTATTTTATTTTTTTTTACTCTTTAAGAAAATGTATAAAGTGATGTGTGAATTAAAGGAATGTGCGTGCTAGAAGTTGGAGACTGAGCAAGTGATGGTGGTGGTGGTGAAGGATGCCTTCTGAACACACACACACACACACACACACACACACACACTGCACTGAACATTTTTTTTTATTTGTTTGGTTGTTGTTGTTGTTGTTGTTGTTGTTGTTGTTGTTGTTGTTCTAGCTGTTCGTCTTTCTTTTTTCTTCTTTTTCTTCTTTTTCTTCTTCTTGCCTTTTTCCTCCATCCCCTCTCCTAATCCTCCATGAAGTTAACAGTAATACACTAAAGTTAGCCATTCAAAAAGTAATTTTCTCTGTTTGCCGGGAGAAAACGAAAGAAATAGTTTTAAGAGGTAACCATTGTAAATGTGAATCATTATTTATGTCAGGTTTCCTCACAGTACGGGTCGGAACCCAAAGCTGGGACGCAAGCTGCTGTTCAGTGAGTCGCCACATCATAAAGAGATATATGAACAATAATTAAAAATTAGTAGTGTGTGTGTGTGTGTGTGTGTGTGTGTGTGTGTGTGTGTGTGTGTGTGTGTGTGAATCAGGTTCCGTATCAGAGGTATAAAGGTACAATAGAACAGACGTACAGGGTTGTGAAGGGAGTATATAAAGTCAAACATGGTCTTCATAGAATAAAATCTGAAGAACACTGGTTTATGTACAGAAGACTCCCTGCCTGATGAAGCAGCTTTCCTGTCTTTCTAACAAAAAACTAAATTACTTAACGCTACATTAACAGGAGGAAACATTTTGGTAGAAAACAACAAACACACACACTAAAACACAAACAAATAAAGAAACAAAAATAAAGATAAATAATTAAAGAATCCAGACTTTAATAATTTTTCAACTTACATTGCACTTTTCCTTTTCTTCCTTTTTATTTCCTTTTTCTCCATTTACATACCTTTTCATTTAATTTCCTTCCGTTTCTTTTTTCATAACTTTTCCTTTTCCTTTCTTTTTTTCTTATCTTCTTTTATTCTTCTTATCCTTTCACATCAACGTACCTCAACCCACATCGCTTTTTTCTTCCTCTGTCCTCTTTTTTTTTTTTTTCATTCCTCATTTTTTCTTTCAGTTTTTCCTTTTCTTGATTCTTCAACCCATTCTCTTTCTTTTTCTCATCTTCTTCATTCCTCAACCAAGCCTTTCTCTGTATTTCCCATCTTCTCATTCCATTCTTTATTTCAACTCGATCTCTTTCCGTATCTCCTCTTTTCATTCCTCTTTCCACATCACCGTACCTCAGCGCAATCTTCTGTACAGCAACATTTCGTGCTGTTCTCACCTCGTAGCCTCGCCAATCTGTACCTTAGCGGCCGTACGTACGATATGGGTTCTAGTTACCGTATCCACCGTACCGATTATACTGATTGCCGTAAC
>NC_087181.1:11696499-11703999 GCF_035594125.1 Scylla paramamosain
ACTCCCTACTTGATGAGGCAGCTTTCCTGTATTTCTAACAAAAAAAAAAAAAAAACTAAATTATTTAACGCTACATTAACGGGAGGAAATATTTTGTTAGAAAAACAACAAAACACATGCACTGAAAAAAATAAAAAGAAAGAAAAAATAAAGCTTAATTATCAAAGAATCTATACTAACGGTCTTTCCAATTACATCACACTTTTCATTTTTTTTTTGTTTTTTTTTATTTCTTTTTTTTTCCATTTACATATCTTTCATTTAATTTCCTTCTCTTTCTTTACATCTTTCATAACTTTTCTTTTCCTCTCTTTTTCTTTCTTATCTTCTTTCATTCTTTTTATTTTTTCACATCAGCGCATCTAAACCCAACCACGTCGATTTTTCTTCCTCTCTCCTCTTTTTTTTTTTTTTATCTATCAATCCATTCTTTCTCTCAGTCTTTCCTTTTCTTCATTCTTCAACAAATTCTCTTTCTTTTCTCATCTTCTTCATTCCTCAACCCAGCCTTTCTCGTTATTTCCCATCTTCTCATTCCTTTTCTTGTTTTCAACCCAATCTCTTTCCGTTTTTTTTCCTCTTTTCATTCCTTACCGTACCTCAACACAATCTTCTGCACAGCAACATTTCGTGCTGTTCTCACCTCGTAACCTCGCCAACGTGTACCTTAGCGGCCGTACGTACGATATGGGTTGTAGTTACCGTATCCACCGTACCGATTATACCTATTGCCGTAACGGTTTCCTCTGTATATGGGTGGCCGCCAACCTCCGCGACTTGTCACTGCACCCTGGAGGAGACAAAGGGAGGGAAGAGATGAGTAACAGAGGTGAAGGGAGTGGAAACAGGTGAAGGAAAAGTACTGTAGTGCTCTTTAAGAACTATATAAACTTTTTGTAAACTTTGTGTAAACTATAATCTCTTTCCTTATCCTTTGTAACTCATTTTCTTCATTGTTAATTATTACTAGATACATGAAAACACGCTTCAAAGTGCCATTAACTTCCACGCTACTCTTTGTAAACCCTTTGCAATCATTTCTAAAGGATTCTTCCCCGTTTAACTATCACTAGAATCATGAAAAACACCCTTGGAAGTTTCATTAACTTACCCTGAATCCTTTGTAAACATTCTGAAATTCCTTTGTAACACTTAAAACCTTTGTATGGAGACTCCTAACCCCTTCATACTCCCTTTGACGAGATTTTCCCTACCGAAGTGGAATATTTTGGACGGCGAGCCATCGTAGACATATGGCATCTCTCTCTTGGCCACGTGCAGGTGTGAAGCATCTGGGATTAAGACAGGCAGGTTTGGTTTACCGCTTTAAATAACAATGGGCATTCACTATATAACTCTCTCTCTCTCTCTCTCTCTCTCTCTCTCTCTCTCTCTCTCTCTCTCTCTCTCTCCTCTCTCTCTCTCTCTCTCTCTGTGCTCACCAGAGGGCGCGCCTGTCACCTGCTCACTCAGCACCACCACCACCATCACCACAGACAACACAACAATCAGGCGACTCATTGTGCTTCTTGTCCTGTTCTCACGTGCTTGCTGAGTGACCCCAAACCTTTCCCTTCCTTATGTACCTCTGCTATACCACTGTCTTCATGCGGCCTCCGGTACGCCACACAGTCGATATTCCCTAAGTTTCCCTCTGCGTTGTGAGTCTCAACGATACGGACAGGAGGTTAGGATCTTCCCCAGTACGTGTTTTGGTTGGTGAGCTCATAGTCTGCAGCTTCGCCTTGGGGCATGCTTTGTGTTCAACGTTTCTTTCCTATATCTACCTTACCTGCGCAGCGTGGAGACTTGACAACAGTTCGATGGGCAGGTAAAAATTTTCATGTCTTAGGTGCCTTTCACATTATGCGGTTTTTCGCCGTATCTAAATGCGGTTCGGGCCCTGACATAGCAGTCGACTGATATATATATATATATATATATATATATATATATATATATATATATATATATATATATATATATATATATATATATATATATATATATATATATATATATATATATATATATTCCTTTAAAGCTTGTACTAGATGATAATGGGATAATTACCTAGCAGTGCATGGGTTAATGTAGACATGAATATGCTTATACACTTCTTGTTTACCTCAGTTGCTTGTGTAATTATATTTCCTCTCATGCTTGTTGAATATACACACAGTAATCTCTTACGAGCCATCCCGTAGTACTTGTTGCTGCAAACTGGGAAGAGAGTTGAGTTTCAATGTGTGTGGCAGCCGGATGATTGTGTGGCAGTAATCACAAGCATTTCTGATCCTGTAGCCGCACCAAGACGCCAAGAGAGAATACATAATGTGAAATGTGCCTCAGTACTCTCAGGCAAATATCTCGCAAAACCTGCTGCTATTACAGTATTTACGTTATTCTTAGCTTCAGTATAGAATGTCATGGCATCTTGTAGCCAGTACTCTTACCATATCAACCTTATTCACATTCTTGCATAACATTAAAAGAACTACATTTTACAACATCTCACAAAAAAACACAAAAATGTATAAACTCACTGTAAGTGTGTGTGTGTGCTGTGTACCGGTGAGGAGTCAAATGTAAACAAACTGGCAAGAGGCTGACTCAGCTGAGCCCAAGCCCGAGTCGCTGACTCTTATCACTGCATATGATTGGCTGAAATTTCAATGTTGTCGACTCCGGTAGCTAATGCTCATTTGCGCTCTGCCATTTAGTAAACGCCAAGAAGTAATTTTAAATATTAGAATAGTAATAACAGCTGTAAATTCTTAAATTGTTACTAAAAGCGACCATAATTTCCCAGAATATCCCCAAAAAGCTAAAATCCCTAGATTGTCAGTAAATGCATGAAAAGTCCCAGTCTGGGGACAAAATCCTCAGAAGTGGGAGCTCTGGAAAACACCCTTGAAAATTCAGTAACTTTTATTATAGCCTATTTAATTATCGCTAGGATAATGTAAAACATCCTTGAAAAAACGAATTTGTCCTCTTAACAAGCTTACGTAACTTAACCAAACTTAACCTAAGCAAACCTAACCCAACACAACACACCCGAACCCAACCAAACCAAACCCAACGCAACCTAACACAGCCCAACCTAATCCAACCAAACCCAACTCAACCTAATCCAACCAAACCCAACCCAACCCAACCCAACACACTAACCTAACCTAACCGAACGCAACATAAACACACAAGAGGAGAGAAGAAGCATTAAGGTACCAAGACTAACACAAACAAACAATTTTTCCTCGTTTCATTACATTTGATATTAGAAGCAAGAGGGCAGGTGGTTGTAACTTTATTTATTCTTGCTCTTCCTTTCTGCCTTACTTCCTTCCTTCTTTAGTAACAATTTTACTTTCTTGTTTACTTTTTTACTGTTTGTTTTTCCTATCTTTATTCCTTCTCTCTCTCTCTCTCTCTCTCTCTCTCTCTCTCTCTCTCTCTCTCTCTCTCTCTCTCTCTCTCTCTCTCTCTCTCTCTCTCTCTTCCATAGTAATGTTTTCACTTTCTTACTCTTTTCTTTCTTTTTCTTCGTCTCCTTTGCTCCTTCTTTGCTAACATTTCCATTTTTTTCTTTCCTCCCTTCCTTACCAACATTTTCCTGGGTACTTTTTCACTAATTTCACTACCTACTGTATCTACCTGTGTGTGTGTGTGTGTGTGTGTGTGTGTGTGTGTGTGTGTGTGTGTGTGTGTGTGTGTGTGTGTATGTGTGGCCGGACACACCTACCACGACACTACCTGCATTCTTAGGACATACTAATCAGGTTCCTGCCTTCCCGCGACCTTCCCCTGCCCCTTGATGCGTATATTCGTGCTTAACAACAGTGCCCTTCCTGCCCCCTCCCGTGTGTCCCTTACTGCCCCTCCATGTCCCTCCTCAGCTGTCTCCCTCTCTCCCGTCCCTTACTGACTCTGTCTCTCTCTGTCCCTTCCATTCCATTTTCTGTCTTTTCTGCCTTGTTTTCTGTTTGTTTGTTTTCTGTTTCTTACTATTTCCTCTTTTTCCTGTCTTCGTTTTTGTTCTGTCGTCTTCTCTTCTTTTCCTGTCATCTTTTACCTTCCTGTTTCTGTCTCCTGTCCTCCTGTCTTTATTTCTTGTTCTTGTCACTTTCTGTCCTCTCTTACTCGTTCTTCTATTCTTGTTTTCATCTTTTTTCTTTATGTGTCTCCTTTCTGTTCCTTTCTTTTCTGTTTTATTCTCCTATCTTTGTTTTTCTCCTGCCGTCTCTATATCTCCCTGTCTTCCGTTTAGTCTTCCTGTCTTTCCTACTGTCTTCTTGTCCTCCTGTCTTTTCCTTGTCCTCGTATTTTGTCCCTATGTCAAAGGTTAAGGAGTTTATTTATTTATTTATGTATTTATTTATTTATTTATTTATTTATTTATTTATTCTTTTTTTTTAAACCTTTAAGAAAATGTATAATGTGATGTGTGAGTTGAAAGAATGTACGTGGTGGAGGATAGAGGCTGAGCACTGTATAATCTTTTTGTTTTTTATTTGTTTGTTTGTTTGTTTGTTGTTGTTTTTGATGTTCGTCTTTATTTCTTTTTTTTTATTTTCCTTCCTTTTTTTCTTCTTCTTTTTCTTCTTTCTTCTTCTTCTTCTTCTTCTTCTTCTTCTTCTTCTTCTTCTTCTTCTTCTTCTTCTTCTTCTTTTTTTCTTCTTCTTCTTCTTCTTCTTCTTCTTCTTCTTCTTCTTCTTCTTCTTCTTCTTCTTCTTCTTCTTCTTCTTCTTCTTCTTCTTCTTCTTCTTCTTCTTCTTCTTCTTCTTCTTCTTCTTCTTCTTCTTCTTCTTCTTCTTCTTCTTCTTTTTCTTCTTCTCCTTTTTCTTCTTCTTCTTCTTCTTCTTCTTGCCTTTTTCCCCTCATCCCTCCGCCTAATTCTCCATGAAGTTAACAAGAATTAACAAATGTTAGCCATTCAAAAACAAATTTTCTCTGTTTGCCGGGAGAAAATGAAAAATATTTTTAAGAGGTGACCATTGTAAATATTAATTATTGTTTATGTCAGGGTTCTTCAAAGTACGGGTCGGGACCCAAAGCTGGTTCGCAAGCTGTTGTTCAGTGGGTCGTCACATCATAAAGAGATATATGAACAATAATTAAAATTTAGTAGTGTGTGTGTGTGTGTGTGTGTGTGTGTGTGTGTGTGTGTGTGTGTGTGTGAATCAGGTTCCATATCAGAGGTATAAAGGTACAATAGAACAGACTTACAGGGTTGTGAAGGGAGTATATAAAATCAAACATGGTCTTGATAGAATAAAGTCTGAAGAACACTGGTCTTTGTACAGAAGCCTCCCTGCCTAATGAAGCAGCTTTCCTGTCTTTCTAACAAAAAAAAAAAAAAAAACTTAACGGTACATTAAGAGTAGGAAACATTTTGGTAGACAACAACAAACACACACACTAAAGCACAAACAAATAAGGGAACAAAAAATAAAGGTAAATAATTAAAGAATCCTGACTTTAATAACGTTTCAACTTACGTTAGTTTTCCTTTTTTTCCTTTTCATTTCCTTTTTCTCCATTTGCATAACTTTTCATTTAATTTCCTTCCGTTTCTTTACATTTTTTCATAGGTTTTCCTTTTTTTCTCTTTCTTTGTTATCTTCTCATTCTTATTTTCTCACATCAGCGCATCTCAACCCAAGGACGTCTCTTTTTTCTTCCTTTCTCTTGTTTTTTTTTTTTTTAATTCCTCAACGCATTCTTTCTCTCAATTTCTCCTTTTTTTTCATTCTTCAACCCATTCTCTTTCTTTATCTCATCTTCATTCGTCAACCATGCCTTTCTCTCTATTTCCTATCTTCTCATTCCATTCCTTATTTCAACCCGTTATCTTTCAGTTTCTCCTCTTTTCATTCCTCTCTCCACATCACCGTACCTCAGCGCAATCTTCTGCACAGCAACATTTCGTGCTGTTCTCACCTCGTAACCTCGCCAACCTGTACCTTAGCGGCCGTACGTACGATATGGGTTGTAGTTACCTTATCCACCGTACCGATTATACCTATTGCCGTGACGGTTTCCTCTGTATATGGGTGGCCGCCAACCTCCGTGACTTGTCACTGCACCCTGGAGGAGACAAAGGGAGGGAAGAGATGAGTAACAGAGGTAAAGGGAGAGGAAACAGGTAATGGGAGACTACTGTAGAACCGTTTATCAACTCCAATCGCTTTATTATTATTTTTTTAAATATAATTCCTTTGCTGATCCTTTTGTAATTCCATACTATAATCATGAAAACACCCTACAGAGTGCCATTAACTTAAACAATACGCTTTGTAAACCCTTTGTTTTAAATTCTAAAGCATTCTTCCCTGTTTACTTATTACTATTACTAGAGTCACGAAAAACACCCTTGAAAGACCCATTACTTTACACTAAACACTTTATAAACACTGAAATTCCTTTGTGACCCTTTAAGACCTTTGTATGTACACCATAACCACTTCATTATCCCTTTGACGTGTTTTTTTTCTTACCGAAGTGGAATATTTGGCCGGCGAGCCGTGGCGGACATATGCCTCCACATCTCTGGCCACGCGCAGATGTGAAGAATCTGGGGGATTAAGATGGGCAGGTTTGATTTACCGCTTTGAATAACACTGGTCACTCACTATTTAACTCTCTCTCTCTCTCTCTCTCTCTCTCTCTCTCTCTCTCTGTATATATATATATATATATATATATATATATATATATATATATATATATATATATATATATATATATATATATATATATATATATATTATAAAAAAAATACATGCAAACAAAGTTTTTGATCACAATTTCCTAGATTTCCGTAACAAACTGGTCTCTCTCTCTCTCTCTCTCTCTCTCTCTCTCTCTCTCTCTCTCTCTCTCTCTCTCTCTCTCTTTGTGTACTCACCAGAGGGTGCGCCTGTCACCACCTCACTCAGCGCCACCACCACCATCACCACAGACAACACAACAATCAGGCGACACATTCTGCTTCTTGTCATGTCCTCGCGTGCTTGCTGAGTGACCCAAACCTTCCTTATATACATCTGCTATACCACTGTCCTGCTGCGGCCTCCAGTACGCCACATAGTCGATATTCCCTGAGTATCCTTCTGCGGAGTGAGTCTTAAGGAAAGAGACATTAGTTCGGGTCTTCCCCACTACGTGTCTTGGTTGGTGAGCTCATTCTCTGCAGCTTCACCTTAGGATTTACTTTATATTGAACGTTTTTTTTTTTCCTATTTCCACGTTACCTGCGTAGCGTGAATACTTGATAAGGATCGGCTGGTCAAGTAAAAATTTTCCTACTATACGTGTTGAGTGCAAGAGACAGCAGTTTTTGTGTTGTTTGGTGTGAAGTGCATTTGTGCTTCTCTTGGTTCTGAGAGGAATGTGGAGTTGTGTGGCAGTGGTGGACCTTGAGCAGCACTGCGTCGTGTGTGAATTTGACTTGTTCTCTTGTAACGGTGATTTTTTTGTAAAACTGAAACACACACA
>NC_087181.1:11711499-11723999 GCF_035594125.1 Scylla paramamosain
TTAGTGATGCTTCCTCCTTCTTTTGTGTTCCTTCGTGTGTGGAGTCACTGTTGAACTTTCACTAGAAGCACGGAAGTTGCCTTGAAAACCATGACTTTTTACAAAAACTTGTTAAACTACCAGTAAAATCATGAAGACACCCATGAAACCACCATGACTTTCACTAGATTCATGAAACTCTTAACTCAATAACTTTCACTATAGAGGCTATTAAACTACCGCTGGAATCATGAGAACACCATAAGAATTACAATAGCTTCTACTAGATTTATGAAAACCCCTTGAAAGCCACATTGACTTCCACTAGACACACTGTCATTTAAACTATCACTAGAACCAGTAACACACTTTTATAAACCCAAATAATCACCTTCAGATCACAAAAATACCCCTAAAAAACCCTCATTACATCCTCCAGAACCCATTAGACCATCACCAGAATCAAGAAAATCTTAAAAGCCACAGTAACTTCCCCCATAACTTCTAAGACATCCCCATAAGCCATTAAAACCACGAAATTAACACTAACATCAAGAAAACACCTGAAAACCCTAGTAAGACCTAACAGGATCATGAAAACCCTTGAAAAAAAAACAATAAAACCTAAAAAAGCTTGAAAACATTCCAGTAAGCCATTAAACCACAGCTGGAATAAAAAAAACAGCTTTGCAAACCACCTATGTTTTCTAGAACTCAAAAGTCGTGGCGATAATGTCCCGCAGTGGTCTGAGAATGCAGGTGTGTGTCTATATGTGTGTGTGTGTGTGTGTGTGTGTGTGTGTGTGTGTGTGTGTGTGTGTGTGTGTGTGTGTGTGTGTGTGAGTCCGCAAGGGGAGAGAGTGGCGCCTCGAGTGATGAGTTGTAGAGACTTCCACAGATCAAAGAGGCGGCAGTCTCCCTCATCTTGGGCCTTGATGGAGCTGAGATGGGAGGAGGAGGAGGTGATGGTGGTGGTGGTGGTGGTGGTGGTGGTGGTGGATTTTAATTATTTCTTAATTCTGAAGGATGATTAGAAACAGACTGATTTGGGGACTGTAATGAAGACAACGACGAGGAAGAGGAGGAGGAGGAGGAGGAGGAGGAGGAGTAGTAGGAGGAGGAGGAGGAGAGGGTAGTAGATGACTAGGAAAATGAAGATCAGAAAGAAGAAGAAGAGGATGAAACGACAAGAATATCCTTAACTTTCCTCATCTAACTTCACAACAAGACACGCAGGATGCAGTATAATTTCACCCACACTCACTTATCTCCAGGGAAGACTTAGGAAGACCAACAATTAATATTCACGAAAGTTCCCCCGAAGCTAATCTAACGGAATACTCATGTGGCCTAGGGAAAACTGGAGCAGCGGGGCGGGGGGATCGTGTCAGGCTAGCAAACTTCAGGCCCTGAGTGTGTGTCGCCCTGGGATGGATGGCAGGTGTCTTCATTAGAGGCACAAGGAGACAACAAGGGAAGGGGAGGGAGAGAGAAGGGAAGATCAACAAGGGAGGAGGTAGAGAGGAGAGAAGGGAAGAAAGGTCTGGGGAGGGAAGAGGAGAGGAGATGAGGTTGAATGGGAAGAAGGGAAGATCAACTAGAGAAGGGAAAGGAGGAAGGAGGGAAGGGAAGTAAGACAAATAAGTAAGAGGGAGAGAAGGGAAGATAGGAGAGGGAGATTAACAACAGAAAGGAAGAGAGGAAGGAGGAAAGAGAGAACAACTTGAAGGGAAGAGAAACTAGGCGGGAGGGAGAAGAGAGAACATCAACAAGAGAAGTGGAGAGAAAAGGAAGGGAAGGGAATGAGAGAGAAGATACGTAGGGGGAAATGGGAAGGAAGGTACGAAAGAAGGAAAGGGAGGAAGGTTAGGAGGAGGAGGAGGAGGAGGAGGAGGAGGAGGAGGAGGAGGAAGAGGAGGAGGAGGAGGACAGCATCTCGTTGTGAGGCGATGCAAGAGACACTTAACCCCGATTAACAACCTCATTCCGGAAATTTTCAAACGGTGAACACGACTGACTTGTCCCGGAGTTAATCTGGAAGTTAATCTGAGGAGCGAGACGCGAGCAGGAAAAGCGTAAACTGTTGTATCAAGCAGACCCAAGGAGAGAGAGAGAGAGAGAGAGAGAGAGAGAGAGAGAGAGAGAGAGAGAGAGAGAGAGAGAGAGAGAGAGAGAGGGGGGGGGGCGGAGGAATGAAGGGAGTGATTGGTTGAAGTATAGTCAGGTCTTGTTATGTTTCGTGTGTTCTCTTTGTGTTGCTATCAGAACTATAATTTATTTCCAAATTTTTATTCGTTTCTTTTTAATCTATTGTAAAAAAAAAAAACTGATTGGTGCAAGTATAATCAAGTTTTGTAATGTGTTGCGTGTGTTCTCTTTGTGTTCCTGTAAAAAAAAAACATTATTTATTCTGTTTTATTTTATCTTCATGTGTTTATTCATTTCTAGCGTAAGAAAAAGAGATAGAATTAATTTGTGGAAATGCAACCAAGTCTTACAGTGTGCAGCGTGTGATCTCTTCTTGTTACTCTCAAGAGACATTATTTACTGGAATCACGAAAGCCTCCCTGAAAAACTTGAATAACATCCATTAGAGAGTATGTAAAGTAATCGATATGGCTTGTAAACATCTGAGAGCACGGTATAAAGCAAACAATTAGCATCTATTAAAGAAAACGGGGAGTACAAGGCTCAGTCAGCGGTGAGTCTCGCTTACTAACAGTATTGCCAAGTTCGCGAGTCCCACAAAAAGAGACGACCCATATTCTGAAACCTTCGCCGCACCGCCACTATTTTCAAAAAGTCTCTATATAGTTGAAGTTACACAGTGCTTAAAGGGTGTTCTTATGACCCTAGTGACAAATTGACTAGATTTCTACATTGTTAACTAGAGAGACACTCGAGAAACCCGCATAATCGTCTCTGTGGCCCTTGAAAATAGCCCAGGTAAGACAGCAGAGCGTTTCTGTATACAAAACTAGAAAAGGAACCGTAAATGCCAACAATAAAATCTCTTCTCTCTTAGTTTTTGAGGGCGTGGGAAGGTACGAGGAAACTCTCTATTTAATTAGCCACTGTACCTGTAACTCCTGATGAACTTGATACCACGAACTGAAGGACTTAGTTTAAGGATTAGTGGAAATACGTAAGGAGGCGTGTTATATAAAGGGAATGCCAAGGGTACGCCTGATGACTCCTTGCAACTTACCGTGTATGAGAGAGAGAGAGAGAGAGAGAGAGAGAGAGAGAGAGAGAGAGAGAGAGAGAGAGAGAGAGAGAGAGAGAGCAAATGTAAAAACACCATTTCAACGATATAATAATTTCAGTTTGATGTGAAAGTTACGATTCTGGAGATCAAATATTCTTGACTTAGTGAAAGAGAAAACGAAATATGAAGACAAGCGTGAATTATGACAAGAAATAATGAAGATAGAGGAAAAGAGTATAATTTGAACTATTATTATCATTTCAGTATTCTCTAAAAAGCATCTTCAATTAGAGAAAGAAAACGGAATCTGAAGAAAACGTAAAATAATGAAAAGAAAGAACGCAAACTTTAAAAAAAAGGATGTAAACTTAACTCTATTAAACCAGTGTACATAATTTACAAGGCGAAAACTTAGTTAGGCGTCACATCTTTACACGAGAAAAAGAAAAAAAAAGTCAGAGAAAACACGATCTTTAGAAACGCGAGGGTACGAGAGAGAGAGAGAGAGAGAGAGAGAGAGAGAGAGAGAGAGAGAGAGAGAGAGAGAGAGAGAGAGAGAGAGAGAGAGAGAGAGAGAGAGAACAAAAATATCAGTAAGGAGCCTAATTTGAATACCAAGGTAATATTTTTTAGGCCTAAGCTTACCTAAGAGCGATATAAAACCTCTGAATACGTATATGTGTGTGTGTGTGTGTGTGTGTGTGTGTGTGTGTGTGTGTGTGTGTGTGTGTGTGTGTGTGTGTGTGTGTGTGTGTGTGTGTGTGTGTGTGTGTGTGTGTGTGTGTGTGTGTGTGTGTGTGTGTGTGTGTGTGTGTGGAGGAAAGCGGAGGAAGACTGAAATAAAAGTGGAATGAATGGACTGTGTGGTGGTGGTGGTGGTGATGGAGGTGGTGGTGGTGGTTGTGGTGGTGATTAGTATACCACGGTGAATATTTGCAGCGTGGTGATGAGAGAGAGAGAGAGAGAGAGAGAGAGAGAGAGAGAGAGAGAGAGAGAGAGAGAGAGAGAGAGAGAGAGTAATAACCCTTTGGCTGTTCGTGAAATTTTTATCAATCAAGGAAATTACCAAGAGAGCCTAAAGTGCCTTGACTCTCTCTCTCTCTCTCTCTCTCTCTCTCTCTCTCTCTCTCTCTCTCTCTCTCTCTCTCTCTCTCTCTCTCTCTCATTGTTTCTGTTCTCTTTAGTTCTCTTCCCCCTTTTCTTCCACATCCTTCTCCTCCTCCTCCTCCTCCTCCTCCTCCTCCTCCTCCTCCTCCTCCTCCTCCTACGCATCTCTCCCTCTTCCTCTTCCGCTTCTAACATGACACCGTTACCTTTCCATCACACACACACACACACACACACACACACACACACACACACACACACACACACACACACACACACACACACACACACACACACACACACACACACACACTCACTCGGGTGAAATATGGAAGCACAAAATTCAACACACTTCTTGTATATTTGCACACGTAGAAATATATTCGTGTATACTTCAGTCTGGCGTGCACGTACAGAGAGAGAGAGAGAGAGAGAGAGAGAGAGAGAGAGAGAGAGAGAGAGAGAGAGAGAGAGAGAGAGAGAGAGAGAGAGAATGGAGTGAATATGATTGTCACTATTTTATCCTTGGGTGTGTGAGGGGGGTAGGGGGAAGCTAGTAGTAGTAGTAGTAGTAGTAGTAGTAGTAGTAGTAGCAGCAATAGTAATAGTAGTGGTAGTAGTAGTAGTAGAAGTAGTGGTAGTAGTAGTAGTAGTAGTAGTGATAGTAGTAGCAATAGTAGTAGTAGTGGTAGTAGTAGCAATAGTAGTAGTAGTAGTAGTAGTAGTAGTAGTAGTAGTAGTAGTAGCAGTAGTAGTAGTAGTAGTAGTAGTATTGGTAGTAGTAGTGTTTGTTCTTCTCTTTTCTTTCGTCTTTCATTCTGTTTTGTTATCTCATCTTTTTTTCTCTCTTCCCTTCGCTTCCCTTTTTCTTCCTGTCTCTATCTCCCCTCCTCCACTCCCCTACTGTTGGCTCCTCTTCTCTTCTCTTTTATGTTCCCCATTTTTCTCCTTTCATGTCCTCGTTTCTTCTCTTCCTTTCCCTCTTCTCATCTCCTTTCCTCTCTTGTACTGTTTCTCTTCTCTCCTTTTGTCTCATCTCTACTTCTCCCTATTCCATTCCATTCCCTTTTTTTTTTCTTCCCTTCTCGCCTCTCCTCTCTTTCCCTCTCCTATATTTTCCCTTTTATACTGTTTCTATTCTCTAATCTCCCCACTCTTCCCCTCCCCTTCCCTTCCCCTCTCTTCCAGTTCTATCTCTTCCCTTCCTTTTCTTTTTTTTTTTCTCTTTTCACCTCGCCTCTCCTTTTGTTTCGTGCACTGTTTCCGTTCTCTACTGTTGCCCTCATCTGCTGTCATCTCCCCCCGTCCCCTCCAGGCCCTTCCTATCCCTTCCGCAGCTCCAGTCTTTCCACATCAGCTCGTATTAATTCTGCTGTTACTCTCCTTAAATCCGGGAGCAGTTTCACTTTATTCTCAGTGATGAAGGTATTATTAATTTTCCCAGAACGTGTGCTCATCTCTTCCTCCTCTCACCCACGTTGTTTTTCCAGTCAAGTCGTCTCTGCTTTAGTGTTATTATCCTACTGGTCGTAAAGTTTTCTCCTCTTTTTTATCCTCGCTAGTGTTTTTTGTTTCCCAGCGGTGAGTTACGATTGGATGCTGCAATGGCTCTATCTGGAAGTGAGTAAAGGGTGGGTATGGTGTGAATTTGAGGTCTGGAAGTGAATATGTCATGAGTATTGACTCCTTTTTGCTCTGGAAGTTGACTAAAATGTGGGAATTATTGTTATTTTAGCCTGGAAGTGAGTGAGGCATGAATATTTTAATAATCCCTTTTGGAGGTGAGTAAAGGCTGAGTATGGCGTGAATTTGAGGTCTGTAGGTAAATACATCATGAAAGTTCCTATAATTCTAATCAGGAAGTTGTTATTTTTGGACTGGGACTGAATGAGGCGCGAATATTACAAGAGTTTTGCCTGGAAGAGAGTATGACGTAAATTCCAAGTCCGGAGGTGAATACATTGTGAATATTTGTCTTCTTTTTGCCCTGGAAGTTGATTAAAATATGAGTATTATCGTCATTTCGGTCGAGAAGTGAATGAGTTACGCTGGAATAGTGCAATAATTCTGTAGCCATTATTACTATCATCATTATCATCACCATCATAATTTTCTGCCTGAATGAAGAACTAAAATAACCGTGAACAACGTAGAGAGAGAGAGAGAGAGAGAGAGAGAGAGAGAGAGAGAGAGAGAGAGAGAGAGAGAGAGAGAGAGAGAGAGAGAGAGAGAGAGAGAGAGAGAGACACTAGGAAAAAGAATAAAATAATAAAATGTGAAATGCTGGTAGGAATGGGCTTTATTCATATGTTAAAAGTGCATGTCATTGTCTATACGAGCGTGTGTGGGTGAGTGGCCGGGAACTGGATCAGGGAGAGGGAGAGAGTGAGAGAGGAGGTTGATGGAGCGGATGAGCGGTGGGTGAGGGAGTTGGTAAGGGAGGGAGTGAGAGGTGATGGAGAGAGAATGAGGGAAAGAATGACGG
Source organism: Scylla paramamosain (assembly GCF_035594125.1). NCBI lineage: Eukaryota > Metazoa > Arthropoda > Malacostraca > Decapoda > Portunidae > Scylla > Scylla paramamosain. The sequence continues at coordinate 11,718,279 of NC_087181.1, forward strand.
GAGAGAGGGAGGGAGAGGGGAAGTGAGGGGAGGTGAGGGGAGGTGAGGGGAGGTGAGGGAAGGTGAGGCGGACAACATAAACACCTCAATGCAATGTGCTTCGAAAAATACTTCCACAATGCATAAATATATTTTTCATCCCTCTTCCTCCTCTTCCTCTCTCTCTCCTCCTCCTCCTCTTCCTCCTCTTCCTTGTTGATTTATATTTATACACTTCTCGTAACGCTATCAATATTCAAAGGTGCTGCAGTTTTTTCCACCCAAAATATGTGTTTCTTTTTTATTATGAATTTTTTGTGAGGTAACTAGTTTCAGATGGCGTGTATATTTTGTTTTTGTATTTGTAGTTTCAATTGTGTGTGTGTGTGTGTGTGTGTGTGTGTGTGTGTGTGTGTGTGTGTGTGTGTGTGTGTGTGTGTGTGTGTGTGTGTGTGTTCAGTTTGCATCCCATCCCTTTACGAATTCTTTTCCATAACAAACTTCACGCGGGGTCAATATTTTTCACAGCATGCGTGCGTGTGTGCGTGCGTGTGCGACTGCGTACGCGTGCGTGTGTATGTATGTATGTATGTCTGCGTGTATTTTCTTATTTATCTCTGAACCCAAAGCCTTCCGTATCAATATTTCAGTTCAGGCTTCACGAAGAGAGAGAGAGAGAGAGAGAGAGAGAGAGAGAGAGAGAGAGAGAGAGAGAGAGAGAGAGAGAGAGAGGAATGACCAGTATAAATAGACATGCAAAGCGCCGTAGCACAGAAACAGTCACATGAAGGCGGAGGCTGCAAAAGATATTGGGAAAAGATACTGAGAAGATACATTTAGAAGACATACTGGGAAGAGATACTGAAAAGAGATACTGAAAAGAGATACTGGGAAGAGATACTGAAAAGAGATACTGGGAAGAGATACTGGGAAGAGATACTGGGAAGAGATAATAGGAAGGGATACTGGAAAGCGATACTGGGAAGGGATACTGGGAAGAGGCACTGGGAAGAGGCACTGGGAAGATTATACCAAGAAAAGAGTCTAGGAGAATGTACAAGGGTCAGGAGGGAGGCGTGGGAATCTAGAACGTCCTGGCTTCTACTTTGCTTTGGTTCATGAGTTTGAGTGTGATTTACGTGGCGAGAAGCGGTAGTGTTATGGATAGCCTTCCTGCGTCACCTGCAGCTGCGTAACTAACATTTATACTCTCCCCCATAAACAACAGAGCTCGTCCGTTACATCTCTTGCCTCCTCCTCCCTCTCTCTTGCCTTCCATCCTCTCTCCTCTCTCCTGTTTTATGCTCAAGTCACTGAGTCCTGAGTAGCGTGCTGAAATCTTGGCTTATTGAGATGAATGGTTATGGTAATGGTGGTGGTTGTGGTGGTGGTGGTGGTGGTACTGTTTGTTGTTTGGGATTTGTGATTAGTGTGTTTAATGATCAGGGTTTGTATATGTAAGAGGGATAGAAAGGATTAGAAAAACTGCCCACTGAGGTGCCAGTCGCTAAAGGAAAAGGCTGTGTGCATTTGATTTATTTCTTAGGGGCGTGTTTTGAAGTTTGTTCTCTCATAAGGAGTACTTTCAAAGGCCACAGAAATTATTCATTAGGTTCTCGTGGGTGTTTTTGTCATTCATAATACAGAATTCTTGTTAAACTATCATTGGAATCATGTGAACACCCCTGAAAGCCCTAATAACTTCCACTACAGCCTGCCAAACTATCATAATAATGAAAACCTTAGAAAAGTCTAATAACATTCACTACAGCCTTCTAAATTACCGCTAGAAGTATAAAAAGACTCTTGAAAGCCTCAATAACATTCATGAGAAACTAATAAATAATCACTAGAAGGAAACACCCTTGAAAACTCCAATAACCTCCACTACAGCCTGTTAGAAGTAGTCAAGACGAGGCGCTAGCTGGCTTGAAAAAAGCCATCTCATTTATTTATTACCACTCATAAGATTGAGCTAAGCAGGCAGAGGAGGAGAAGGAGAGGGAGGAGGATGAGGAGGAGAAGGAGGAGGAGAGGAAGGAGGAGGAGAAGGCCTGAGGTTAGTGCAAAAATAAAAGCCATTCTGAAAGGACGTAGGCAGGCAGGCGGACACACACACACACACACACACACACACACACACACACACACACACACACACACACACACACACACACACACCACACAAACACACATACACACACACATGCACACACACATACACAAAGAAAAACGAATAAAAAACGAAAAAAAAAAGAGAGAAGCCCAGTATATACAGTTCAACCATCCAGCTTTTGGGCGCTCTGAACGTAACTTTATGATAAAACAGGATTGACGAGTGACGTGGGCAGCGAGACGAGGCGAGGCGAGGCGAGGCAAAGCAAGGAGAGGCGGGGTGAGGCGGTGGCAGATATGAATAGATCGCGTGTGTCACCTGCAGGGTTCGCCAGCATCCGTAACTGTCCGCGCGCATTACCTATACGCACTGCATCGCTTCCCCCACCTTTATCTCCGGGTCCGCATCGTCGTCATGGCTACAGCGGCCCCGAGGCAGTTCCGTACACCAGCATTTCCCCGAGAGCCTGGGCGTTGCCTCTCCTCCACCGCTCTACTGCTGTCGCTATAAATGTGCTTCTGACGTGCGCCGCGACGCCACCTGAGGGAAGGGAGCTGTTGGAAGAGCTGTGGTGTCAGGATGGTGATGGTGGTGGTGCGTAGAGGTGCTTTGAGGGTCAGGTTAATAAGTAAGACTAGGTGAAAATCGTATAGACAAGGCAGAGGATGAGGTGTCGTGGTGGTGGTAGTGACGGTGGTGGTGTCTCGTGGTTAGGTTTGGGTTAGGTTAGGTTAGGTTAGGTTATGTTAGGTTATGTTATGTTATGTTATGTTATGTTATGTTATGTTATGTTAGGTTAGGTTAGGTTAGGTTAGGTTATGTTATGTTATGTTATGTTATGTTATGTTATGTTATGTTATGTTATGTTATGTTATGTTATGTTATGTTATGTTAGGTTAGGTTAGGTTAGGTTAGGTTAGGTTAGGTTAGGTTATGTTATGTTAGGTTAAGTTGAAAAGTGGATGAAAGTGACATCAAGCAAAGCGAGTTGTCAGAGTGGTGGTAGTGATGGTGAGGGTGTTTACTCTTGTGGTTACGTTAGGTTAGGTTAGGTTAGATTAGATTGAAAAGTGGATGAAAGTGACATCAGCCAAGAGAGGGGAAGAGGTGTCCTGGTGGTGGCGGTGGTGGTGAGGGTGTTTACTCTTGTGGTTACGTCAGGTTAGGTTAGGGTAGTGGATAATAGCAGGGACTGGAGGAAAATTACATGAGGGAAGGAAATATGAGTCACAGTAGCCTCCCTTGAAGACCTACGTTAGTGGTTAGGTCAGGTCAGGTTAGGTTAGAAAAAAAAACAGAAAGAAAAGTAGCAAACATAAAAGAAGTGAAGAAAAAGGAACAAATGAGAAAAACAGCGAGGAAAAGAAAACTGAGAGGAGAAAGAAATAGACGAAGAAGAAAAGAAAGAAAAACAAGAACAACAATAAGAACAAAAACAAAAAAAAATGATAAACAAAATAACATAACAAAACACACAACAACAAACAAAAGAAACAAACAAACGAGCGAATAAATAAAACAAAACACACACACACACACACACACACACACACACACACACACACACACACACACACACACACACACACACACACACACACACACACACACACACACACACACACACACACACAAATCAAGAGACCATTTGAGAGGGAAAAGAAAGAGAAAAAAACACACATGGAGGAGCCAGTAGACACCTGCCGAAACGACAATTACTTCCAGTGAGGTCTAAAGCACTGGATCAGGGAGGGTGCTGTGAACCTATCATTAAACCCAACTGTGACCTCATTGAAAGTTTCCCTTTGTGTCTGACAACACAAGGAGGCAGCCACAGCCTGCCCTCTAAAGACAACTCTCTTCCTTTACACAAAACTACATGCACCTAATTACACACACACTTCATTCAGAATTAAAAATGATCATGGCGACTCCTACACCAGCCTCGGACTCCCCATCCGGGGAGAGGACCACAAGTGTCCCCAGGTCGGACTGCTCTTCTGGTATCGACCCTAAGTGTCTTGACAACCCCTTCAACTTTTTCTTCATTAACTTCTGCAACATTCGCGGTCTAAGATCTAATTTTCAATCTGTAAAACACCACCTCTCCTCTACTAAACCTCATCTTCTTTTCCTCACTAAAACTCGGGTGTCTGAGGCAACTGACCGTAGCCCCTTTTCTGTTCCCTCCTACTTTCTCTATCCTCATTTTCAATCCAAAAACTGGATGTTGCGTTTATGTGCGCAGTGACTTAACCTGCTCTCGTGCCCACGCTCTTGAATATTCCGAATTTCCTACCATCTGGATACAACTACAGAGTCACCCTCAAACTAAACTTATCTGTGCTGTATACCTCTCACCTTAACCCTCTGACTATAAGAAATTCTTTGACTACTTAACTTCCAAAGTGGAGCACATTCTGACCCTCTTCCCTTTTGCAGAGATCTCCATTTGTGGAGATCAATGTTCACCGCCAGCTTTGGCTTTCCTTTCCCTTCACTGACCATCTTGGTGAACTAGCCTTCAACTTTGCTATCCTCCACGACCTAGAGCAATTGGTGCAACACCCTACTTGTATCCTTGACCATCTTAGAGATACGCCCAACATTCTTGACCTTTTCCTAACCTCTAATCCTGCTTATTCTGTCACACTCACTTCTCCGTTGGGCTCCTCTGATCACAATCCCATATCTGTATCTTGTCCTTTCGTTCCAATCCCTCCTCAGGATCCTCCTAAGCGAAGGTGCCTTTGACGTTTTGCATCTGCTAACTGGAGGGACCTGAGGAGGTATTACGCTAATTTTCCTTGGAATGACTACTGCTTCCGTGTCAGAGACCCGTCTCTGTGTGCTGACGGAGGTGTACATTCCTCACTCTTTTTCTCGACCTAAATCTTCCAAACCTTTGTTTAACGCAGCCTGTTGTCATGCTGTACAGGATAGAAAGGTGGCCCACAAAGGGTACTTGAGCCTTCCATCACCTGAATCTCATGCGCTTTATCTTTCTGCCCAGAATCATGCCAAGTCTGTTCTCCAACTAGCCAAAAACGTTTTCATTAATAGAAAGTGTCAAAATCTTTCAAGATTTAACTCACCTCATGATTTCTGGCACCTACCGAAAAACATCTCTAATAACTTTGCTTCATCTTTCCCTCCTTTATTTCAACCTGATGGCACCACTGCCATCTCATCTATTTATAAAGCTGAACTCTTCGCTCATACCATTGCTAAAAATTCTATCTTGGATGATTCAGGGCTTGTTTCTCCCTCTCCTTCACCCTCTGACTACTTCATGCTACCCATTAAAATCCTTCACAGTGATGTTTTCCATGCCCTCGCTGGCCTAAACCCTCAGAAGGCTTATAGACCTGATGGGGTCCCTCCTGTTGTTCTCTGAAACTGCGCCTCCGTGCTTGCACCTTACCTAGTCAAATTCTTTCAACTGTGTAAACATCTACCTTTGCTTTTTGCTGGAAGTTTGCCTACATTCAGCCTGTTCCCTAAAAAAAGATGACCGTTCTAATCCCTCAAACTACCGTCCTATTGCTTTAATTTCCTGCCTGTCTAAAGTTTTTGAATCTATCCTCAACAGGAAGATTCTTAAACATCTACCACTTTACAGCCTT
>NC_087181.1:11738999-11751499 GCF_035594125.1 Scylla paramamosain
TCTCTCTCTCTCTCTCTCTCTCTCTCTCTCTCTCTCTCTCTCTTACATAATATTGCGTAAGTAGAGTGACATTAAAAGTTCAGTGTGAGGTGTTGAATAACTCTCTCTCTCTCTCTCTCTCTCTCTCTCTCTCTCTCTCTCTCTCTCTCTCTCTCTCTCTCTCTCTCTCTCTCCACGGTATCCAAGGCGACGTGTTGCGATGGATTGAAAACTGGCTCTAAACAACCGTAAACAAAGAGCAGTAATAAATGGAAAAGCATCCAAGTGGACAAACGTAACCAGCGGGGTACCACAGGGATCAGTCTTAGGGCCTTTTCTCTTCCTTGTTTATATCAACGACATAGATGAAGGTGTTACCAGTATAATATCGAAGTTTGCTGATGACACCAAAATTGCGAATTCCGTAGTCTGTAATGAACAAGTAACAGAAATGCAGAAAAATCTAGACAAGATGTGAGAGTGGGGGCAAACCTGGCAGATGAGTTTTAATGCAGATAAGTGCAAAATGCTTCACATAGGGCATAGAAACGAGAAAGCAAAGTATATTTTAAATGGTACCCAACTTAAAAGTGTTGACAACGAAACTGATTTACGAGCAACAATATCGAGTAGCTTAAAACCTAGCCAACAATGTTCAGAAGTCGTACAGAAAGCAAATAAAATAATTGGCTTAATCAGCAGATTTTTTTTTTAATATACAATCTTTTGGATACAATCCTCAGTTTGTATAATTCTTTAGTCCGTCCCCTTTTGGAATATTGCGTTCAAGCATGGTGCCCCTACTGCCAGAAAGACACTGATAAATTAGAACGAGTTCAGCGTAGAGTAACAAAAGTGACACCAAGCCTAAGAAACAAATCATGCGAAGGACGTCTGAAGAAATTCAATCTATTCCCATTAACACAAAGAAGACTAAGAGGCGACTTAATACAGGTGTTTAAAATCATCAAAAGCATTGACAACATAGACTGCAGTAAATGTTTCACGATATTTACTGTATCTTCAAATTACACGTGAGGAAACGCTTGCAAAATTGTTGGGAAATCCTTCAGATTTCATGAACCAAAAATATTCTTTTCCACAGAGTAGTAAATCTTAATAAATCTATGGAATGGGCTTCCTCGAGACGTGATAGACTGCAATACCGTAGAAACTTTTAAACGCCGTCTTGACAAATACTTTCCCTGCAATCTGCGGCTAACAGCGTTTGTTTGTTAGTGATTAACTTCCTTGCCTTCAGGAAATAGAGTCACCTCACTTAATCTATTTTCTCACTTTCCTATAAAAATTTCCTTCGGCTTTTTCCTTTTCTGCCCCGTAAGGTATTTTTTTCCGACCTGTTTTCCTGTATGGCTTATGCCAGAGGGAGTGGAGGGTGGGGAGAAAGCCTTCCGCTTTCCTGTCCTTTTCTCCTACTATCACCTTAGTAATCCTAGGTCAGGTCACCTCGTGAGGACCGCAAGGTCTGTTGTGGCTTTTTTTTTTCATGTAACTATGTAACTCTCTCTCTCTCTCTCTCTCTCTCTCTCTCTCTCTCTCTCTCTCTCTCTCTCTCTCTCTCTCTCTCTCTCTCTCTCTCTCTCTCGCACACACACAGTAGCTCTTGTTGTTGTTGTTGTTGTTTCCCCCCTTTGATCCTCCTTTCCAGGGATTGTTTCCTGCATCTCTTTACTAACGCGGGTAATTTGAAGCTGTGTCTATATAACTCCCTTCATCTCATCTGTCAAAGAGAGAGAGGGAGAGGGAGAGCCAGAGGCAGAGGGAGGGAGGGAGGGAGGGAGGGTGAATGAGGCTGGATTGATAGAGTTAAGGGGAAAAACAATAAAAGAGGAAGAGATAATGATAAAAGGTATGGGAAAAGGGACATATGAGAAGGTATGAGAGAGAGAGAGAGAGAGAGAGAGAGAGAGAGAGAGAGAGAGAGAGAGAGAGAGAGAGAGAGAGAGAGAGAGAGAGAGAGAGAGAGAGAGAGAGAGAGAGAGAGAGAGAGAGAGAGAGTATATCATTAACAAGCTACCCAGATCTTCATTGATTTTCTCACCTCTCACTTTTATCTCCCTTTCTCTCTCCCCCTCCCTCTCACACCTTGAAGGCTTGTCAACTTATTGTCAAGATACAGGAAGTCTGTGTCTCTAATAACTGCTGTGTATCTGTAAGGTGAACGAGGGAGGAGGAGGAGGAGGAGGAGGAAAAACCTTCTTTAATTATAACTACCTAGAGATAGTTTTTTCAATTTTACGTAGAAAGAGAGAGAGAGAGAGAGAGAGAGAGAGAGAGAGAGAGAGAGAGAGAGAGAGAGAGAGAGAGAGAGAGAGAGAGAGAGAGAGAGAGAGAGAGAGAGAGAGAGAGAGAGATCTGTTTCCAGAGTGTGTGTGTGTGTGTGTGTGTGTGTGTGTGTGTGTGTGTGTGTGTGTGTGTGTGTGTGTGTGTGTCTTTCTGTTTGGATGGCTGGCTGTCTGACTCTCTCTCTGGATGGCTCTCTCTCTCTCTCTCTCTCTCTCTCTCTCTCTCTCTCTCTCTCTCTCTCTCTCTCTCTCTCTCTCTCTCTCTCTCCCCAAGTTGTTAACTCGATAAATTGTCTTGTTTGTGCCTAAATTTCTTACCTTACTCTCTTTTTTTTCTTTATTTGGAAGGGGAGCAATTTTTTTTCTCTCTTTTTTTTTCCTTTTTGGTTCGTCCCGTTTGTTTATTTAATCTGATAGGCTTTCCGCTTCACTTTCTCTCACTTTCTCTCTCTCTCTCTCTCTCTCTCTCTCTCTCTCTCTCTCTCTCTCTCTCTCTCTCTCTCTCTCTCTCTCTATGTTCGCTTCTAATGCTGATTTTCTGTTTTCATATTTTTCCTCCATTTTTAATTTCTTTCCTTCCTGCCTGCGTGTTTTTTTCTTTTTTTCCTTTTTGCTTTCATATATTTTTCCTTCCTTTCTTGCGTGCGTGTGTGTGTGTGTGTGTGTGTGTGTGTGTGTGTGTGTGTGTGTGTGTGTGTGTGTGTCTGCGTGTGTGTGTGTGTGTGTTTATTTATTACATGTCCGTACTTCGTTTTCTCTCTCCCTCCCTCCCTCCCTCTCTCTCTCTCTCTCTCTCTCTCTCTCTCTCTCTCTCTCTCTCTCTCTCTCTCTCTCTCTCTCTCTCTCTGTATTGCCTGAGCTCTTGGGTTTTTTTTTTTTTCTGTGCGATTGTCTCTTTGTCTTTCTCTCTGTTTGTTCTTCGCTGTTTGCTTTTGCCTTTGATCTCTCTCTCTCTCTCTCTCTCTCTCTCTCTCTCTCTCTCTCTCTCTCTCTCTCTCTCTCTCTCTCTACGTCTTCTCCCTATTCTGGTTTTCGCCTCACGGACTTTCTTTCTCTTTTATCCCATTTTGATGAGTTCCCCGTCCATTCATCCGAGGGTAGACTTCCCTAAGAGTTCCTGTTTTACGTTTTCTGTTCTCCCTTCTGTCCCTTCCTGTCTCCCAGCCCCCGCTCAGTGTCCGCTGCCAATGCCAAAGTGGAGCGATTAATTAAGCTGTGGTCTATTTACAGTGACAGGCTAATTGTGTGTGTGTGTGTGTGTGTGTGTGTGTGTGTGTGTGTGTGTGTGTGTGTGTGTGTGTTGTTGTTGCTGTGTTTATTTTTGTTTCTCCTTGTGTTTTGCTTCTTATTTTTTGGTTTTAATGGGTGTTTTTCTTATGTGTGTTTGTGTGTATTTGTCTTTTTGGTTGATGGGTGTTTCTTTTGTTCTTCTTCCTCTTTAGTTTATTTTTTTTCTCTCTTTTGGTTAATAGGTTTAATTTCATGTTTTTTCTCTCTTTTGGTTAATAGGTATAGTTTTTTTTTGTCTTTTTTCTTCTTAATGGGTATTTCGTTTTCCTTTTTGATTCATAGGTAAGTTTTTTTTTTCTTCTTTTTGAGAGGTTATTAGGTTTTCGTTGCTTTTCTTTTACTTGTTTGTGTTTTATTACATATCCTTTTTTGGATAATAGATATTTTTGCTCTTCGTCTTTTTGGGGTATTTAATGTTTGTTTTTTATCTATTTCTGGTTAATAAATGTTAAGTCATCCATGAATTTGCAGTTAATATTTGGTTGAATTTTACGTCTATTTTTCGTTTCACTCTTTACAATTTTTCCTTTGTTTCCTACTAAATGGATATCAGTTTCTATATATATATTTTTTTTCAGTTTCTACGTGTGTGTGTGTGTGTGTGTGTGTGTGTGTGTGTGTGTGTGTGTGTGTGTGTGTGTGTGTGTGTGTGTGTGTGTGTGTGTGTCTTTTCAGTAAATGGCTTATAGATTTCTGTCTCCACTTTTCACTATTCTGAAATTCCACGCACATTTATATATACATTTTTGTGGAATGGTTTTCATGTTTGTTATTTTTTCTGTGTGTGTTTTCATCCCAAGAGTTTTGTTTTCCTTGTTTGCCTTGTTTATTTGACTGTGTGTGTGTGTGTGTGTGTGTGTGTGTGTGTGTGTAGGTGTGTATGAAGTCAATTTCTGATGTCGAAGTTTCGTGGCGGTAGTGGTAGTGGTGATGGTGGTGGTGGTGATGGTCGTGGTAGTTTGTGGTGTTGCAAAGACAGCAATTCCCACGAGACGAGGGACCAAAACTCTCTCTCTCTCTCTCTCTCTCTCTCTCTCTCTCTCTCTCTCTCTCTCTCTCTCTCTCTCTCTCTCTCTCTCTCTCTCTCTCTCTCTCTCTCTCTCTCTCTCTCTCTCCAAACATGTCTTTTTTCCTATCCCCTTTCCATTTCCTCCAATTTCCCAGCACCTCTCTCTCTCTCTCTCTCTCTCTCTCTCTCTCTCTCTCTCTCTCTCTCTCTCTCTCTCTCTCTCTCTCTCTCTCTCTCTCTCTCTCTCTCTGACTAATGCATCACAAAACGTAAAGTAAAGCAGAACACATTACAAGCAAGGGTGGTGGTGGTGGTGGTGGTGGTGGTGGTGGTGGTGGTGTGTGTGTGTGTGTGTGTGTGTGTGTGTGTGTGTGTGTGTGTGTGTGTGTGTGTGTGTGTGTGATGGGGAGGTGGTGATGTCATGTTAGTAATGGAAGAGGACGAGGAGGAGGAGTTGGAGAGAGAGAGAGAGAGAGAGAGAGAGAGAGAGAGAGAGAGAGAGAGAGAGAGAGAGAGAGAGAGAGAGAGAGAGAGAGAGAGAGAGAACAGAAGCAGGAACTGGAGAAGGAAGAGGAGGAGGAGGAGGAGGAGGAGTGAAATGAGATGTATAAGAGGAATTGGAGGAGGAAAAGCAGAAGGAAGAGGATGAGGATGAAGAGGAGGAAGAGGAGGAGGAGGGGTAAGAGAAGAAGAAGAAGAGCAGGATATAACATGCGGAACTGCTCACGGCTTAAAGCTATGAGAGAGAGAGAGAGAGAGAGAGAGAGAGAGAGAGAGAGAGAGAGAGAGAGAGAGAGAGAGAGAGAGAGAGAGAGAGAGAGAGAGAGAGAGAGAGAGATAGAAAACGGTGTCCCCTGTCAGGAAATAGAAAACGTAAAGAGTTACAAACTGCTCGCTGTCATTAATTCAATACGAACTTGTGTGTGCGTTGCCAACTTTTCCACTCCCCGCTGCAGCCGAACTTTGACCGCAAGATAAAAAAAAAAAATAATAATTAGAAAAAAGAACCAAAAGAAAAAAAAACTCCAACATGAAAAGAGAAAGAAAGAAAGAATGAAAATAAAAGAGAGACGAAGCCTTCATAAATTTTGTAGTGTTTTCATACTAAGTTGAATTTTGATCGCATTTTTTTTTCTTGTTTTTTTCTTCAGGGTATGTTTTCTTTTTTTTTTAGTTGGTAACCTCTGACTGACCTTTGATTCACGCTGGAAAGAAGGAAGGGAAGAAAAACGCGAATTAAATAAATAAAAAAAAAAAAAGGAAACTGATATATTTTGCATTGCTCTCAGATTCAGTGAAATTCCACTACTAATATATTTTCATCCTATTTTTCTTCACTATCCATTATTAATTTCTTATAGTTTACAGGAAACCGTCAGGCCTACACGTGGCAGTCCCTGTATAAAACACCCCACCCACAAATCCCTCTAATCTTTATAAAGCTCCCTAATGACTCAGTACTAACAGCCCGATTACTGAGTCTGCTTCATTCATCTACCACTCTATCTGAGAACCGATCTTTTGTATTTTTTTTAAACCTCAAAGCTTAAACTGATCCTGACGATTTTGTTTGTGTCAGTCTTGTTGTGTCCCTTCATCACTTTTAAACCTTCATTGAGCTTGAACCCGTTACTTCTTGTCTTACCGTGATTATCGACTTTGAAAATTTTCTGTCACCCTTGTTATGTTGAAAATTTTCTTTGTCACCCTTGTTATGTCTCCTGTACCATTTAAAGACCTCTATCAAATCATCTCTTTATCTAAGCCACTGTCTCTATACACTCAGAAAATTATATTCTTCATACCACTTAAAGACTTCCATTAGGTACCCTCTTAATCTACACCTCTCTCTGCACACACACAAAACTATATCCTATACCACTTAAAGACCCCCACTCTTAATCTACATCTTTCTGTGTCTCTCTACCCTCACAAAACTATATCCTCTATACCACTTCAAGATCCCACCACATCCCTTCTTACTGTGTCTCTCAACCTCACCAGACTATATCCCCTTTACCACTTCAAGACCTCCATCACATCTCCTCTTAACACACACACAACTACATAATCCCTTCAGTTTGGGCTTAGCATCACACTTAATACACGTGTTCAGTTTTCCTTTAAAGTCTACATGAACATTCTCCGCGATGTGTCCTCGTCATCATCAGCTTTAATGCCTCCACTACAGCACAAAGACCCCCGCTGACCAACACTTGCTCCTCATGTCTGCAGTACGTTCATTCCCGCAATGCTGCCCCGTGTGTGACCAATTAGTAGCACTGCAGATGACGGGGCGTTAAGAATAGGTTGTTTTTCGCTCTCTCCTGTGATGGGTGAATGTTATATTGCAAATTGTCTCCATTACCTCTGCCACTTTTTTTTTTTTTATCTTTTAGTTATTGTTTTTTTTTTTTTTTCTTTTTTACGTGTGTGTGTTTTCTTGATTTTAATGACAGTTTGACGGGAAACCTACATCGTTAATTAGCAAAACACTGATTATTCGTCAAAATCTCAGCATCCCATATCTTCTAACTGGTCGGTTTATTAGAACTAACTAAATTTTCCTGAGTGTTTTCATGATTCCAGTGACAGATAAAGGAAAACACTGGCATTCTTGAACATCTTAGTACCTCTTCTTCAAATCTAACTGGTTGTTTTATTAAGAGATACTTGATTTTCCTTTTGTGTTATGATTCTAGTGACAGTTTAACAAGGAACCTGTCATTAATAAGAGAAAATACTCGTGTTAAGAGAGCAAAGCGCTTCTGACTGCAGGCCAATGTGATGAAGACCATAAAGAAACCACAAACACCAGTTGATCTATACACAAGGGAGATCCGGGAGCGCACACCTCTGTATATATCAATGTGGAGGTGGGAGGGTTGAATAAATGAATGAAAAATAAATGGAAAAAAGAGAGAGGGAGAGAGAGAGAGGTAAAAGAAATTGTGATGTTTTTCTTTTCATACATGTATATTGGAGGTTCACAGAGAGAGAGAGAGAGAGAGAGAGAGAGAGAGAGAGAGAGAGAGAGAGAGAGAGAGAGAGAGAGAGAGAGAGAGAGAGAGAGAGAGAGAGAGAGAGATAGTGAGAGTAGGTGGGGGAAAGCAAAAGTTGAAAATGTCAGAGAGAGGGAAGGAAGAGGGATGGAAAGAGAGAGAGAGAGAGAGAGAGAGAGAGAGAGAGAGAGAGAGAGAGAGAGAGAGAGAGAGAGAGAGAGAGAGAGAGAGAGAGAGAGAGAGAGAGAGCGTATGTGTGTATGAGTGTGGTGAGGCCAAAAGAGTGAAAATGGGGATAACGGCGTGGAGAGAGAGAGAGAGAGAGAGAGAGAGAGAGAGAGAGAGAGAGAGAGAGAGAGAGAGAGAGAGAGTGAGTGAGTGAGAGTGAGAAGAGGGAGAGGTTGAGGCGAGAACAGGGAATGATGGATAGACTCGTGCAAAGTGACTGAAGAAAATTATTCCGCTGAAGAATATGGATGCACCGTCAGTGAGAGAGAGAGAGAGAGAGAGAGAGAGAGAGAGAGAGAGAGAGAGAGAGAGAGAGGGAGAGGGAGGAAAGAATGAGAATGGCAAATGGAAAAAGAAAAGAAATGGAGATAGAAACGCGAAGAACATAGCGAAGGAAGGAAGGAGTAAAGCTTAGATGAGAGAGAGAGAGAGAGAGAGAGAGAGAGAGAGAGAGAGAGAGAGAGAGAGAGAGAGAGAGAGAGAGAGAGAGAGAGAGAGAGAGAGAGAGAGAGAGAGAGAGAGAGAGAGAGACCTAAAATATCTCACATTTCCATTAATTTCACTACCACCATATTTTACACTCACACACAAACACACACACACACACACACACACACACACACACACACACACACACACACACACACACACACACACACACACACACTTCGAACTTGAAACGCTATGAAGTTGATCTTTTTAATCAACAACAGTGCTTTATCATACAACTTTTATTTCTCTCTCTCTCTCTCTCTCTCTCTCTCTCTCTCTCTCTCTCTCTCTCTCTCTCTCTCTCTCTCTCTCTCTCTCTCTCTCTCTCTCTCTCTCTCTCCGCATGGTACTTTTAAATATCCATTACTCACATGCTAACTCCAAAGCGAAGGGAATACACAAAGGAACACAAAGGAAGGATACACTACACCGTACATCAGACTTGTTGGCCAGTGACTCGACTGATAAGCTCTGTAAACTAACTCAAGAAATTTTTAAGTTTGTACGAATGAAAAAAGGATAAAAAAAATGATGGAGGGAAAGTGAAGGGCAGAATAGATGGAAAATGCGGACTCAGGGAAAGAGGAGAGGAGAGGATAAGGGAAGGAAGGAGAGAATGGAAGAAAGGAGAGAGAGAGAGAGAAAAAAAGGCGAAAGAGGAAATGAGAAGAGAGGAGAGCTGAAGTAGATGGAAAGTAATGAAGACTGAGGGGAAAAGAGAGAGAGAGAGAGAGAGAGAGAGAGAGAGAGAGAGAGAGAGAGAGAGAGAGAGAGAGAGAGAGAGAGAGAGAGAGAGAGAGAGAGAGAGGCGACATTAATTAACATAAATCAGGTACACTGTTTAATTAAGTAGTACTCACACACACACACACACACACACACACACACACACACACACACACACACACACACACACACACACACACACACACACACACACACACACACACACACACACACACACACACACACATTAATATACATGATTGATGATTACTGATGCATATTCCAGTGTATATATAAAAAAGTGCTCTGTATTGACAGGTATTGATAGTTGACATGACATGACCTGACCTCGCCTGACCTCACCTGACCTTTTGAACACTACGGAGGAAAGAAGTTCATTGGTGTCAGAGGCAAGAAGGGTCAAAAACAGGTCAGAGTGGCAGTGAATAAGGATTAAAAGTCAAGAAAAGGTTAAAAGGTCAAAGATAAAAAGGTCACAGGTCAGAAAAGGTAAAAAGTTCATATTCAGTGCAAAAAGGGTAAAATTATTAAAAAAGGTACATAAAGATCAAGGAAAGGTGAAAAAGGTCAAACGAAAAGGGTCAGAGGTAAGAAAAGATCAAAGAAGGTCAGAAATTCAGTGGACAAAAAGTAAAAAGATGAAAAATCCACAAAGATCAAAAGAAGGTCAGAAAGTTAAAGGAAAAGAGTTAGAGATCAGAAAAGATAAAAACGTCAGAAAGATGTCAAAAGGTCAAACTGATAAAAAGAAAACGGTAAAAAGATCCAAAATTTTTTATGTAAAAATGACTGAAGAAAGATCAGGTTAAAATTAAATAAAACAAGGAAAGAAACACACAAATTTCAGATTCTTAATAAAAGGTATGAGGTCGTAAAGATCAGGAAAAGGGTGAAAGAAAGGGGCCAGTTGCCAAAATAGTAATAACAAAAGGTTATTACAAAGTAATACAAATTACAAGTAAGGAAAACCTGAAAGGTTAAGAAAAATTCACAAAGATCACAAGATTAAAATGTTGAGATCAAACTCAACAAGAAAAGCAAAAATAAATAAAATAAAATAAATGAATAAATAAATAAAAATAAATGAATAATAAATAAAAATTATATATATATATATATATATATATATATATATATATATATATATATATATATATATATATATATATATATATATATATATATATATATATATATATATATGCCTCAGATAAAAAAAAATGCCAAAGTAAAACTAATACAAAATTAAAAGGATAAAATGAAAAAATGTCGAAAAAAACAAAAAAAAGGAAAGACGACATAAATGATTGTTTGGAGAGAGAGAGAGAGAGAGAGAGAGAGAGAGAGAGAGAGAGAGAGAGAGAGAGAGAGAGAGAGAGAGAGAGAGAGATTATATACTATCTCATATTTCCCAGCATCAAAGGATCACACACACACATTAAATTGAATCTGCAGTAATAACACGCAATCCCCGCCACACACACACACACACACACACACACACACACACACACACACACACACACACACACACACACACATTTATCCTTTATCACCATACTCTCTCTCTCTCTCTCTCTCTCTCTCTCTCTCTCTCTCTCTCTCTCTCTCTCTCTCTCTCTCTCTCTCGCTCGCTCTCTGTCACCACGCCCATCCCTCTCAAACAAATTAATATCTAAATGAAATCGTGATTCATATGCTTAATCATTTTTTCCTAGTTCAGAATCAAATGAATTTCCTCTCGACTCACCTTTACTCACCTGCACTGGGACTTAATTACTCCCTTACCTGGCGGCGTGCTGAGGGATTTACAGGTACATTATATAATCCCTCTGTGAGCTGCTCGGTGATTTGTCGTGATTAAATGTTACTGGCGGAAGAGGAAGTGTTGTTTATACAGTGAGAATGGGAATGAGAGTGATACATATTTGATTGTTTAGTTTTTATTAGATTGAAGTGTTTCTGTATTGGTTGGTTGGGTTGGGTTTGGTTGGTTTATTTGCGTTGGGTTAGGTTGGGTTGGGTTGGGATTGATTGGGTTTGGTTAGGTTTGGTTAAGTTAGATTATATTTGCTTTGGGTTGGTTTGGTTCAGTTAGGTTAGGTTAGGTTAGGTGAAGTTTGGTTAGGTTAGGTTAGGTTAGGTGAAGTTTGGCTAGGTTAGGTTAGGTTAGGTGAAGTTTGGTTAGGTTAGGTTAGGTTAGGTTAGGTTAGGTTAGGTGAAGTTTGGTTAGGTTAGGTTAGGTTAGGTTAGGTGAAGTTTGGTTAGGTTAGGTTAGGTTAGGTTAGGTTAGGTTAGGTGAAGTTTGGTTAGGTTAGGTTAGGTTAGGTGAAGTTTGGTTAGGTTAGGTTAGGTTAGGTTAGGTTAGGTGAAGTTTGGTTAGGTTAGGTTAGGTTAGGTTAGGTTAGGTGAAGTTAGGTTAGGTTAGGTTAGGTTAGGTGAAGTTTGGTTAGGTTAGGTTAAGTTAGGTTAGGTTAGGTGAAGTTTGGTTAGGTTAGGCTAGGTTAGGTTAGGTTAGGTGAAGTTTGGTTAGGTTAGGTTAGGTTAGGTTAGGTGAAGTTTGGTTAGGTTAGGTTAGGTTAGGTTAGGTTAGGTGAAGTCTGGTTAGGTTATGCTAGGTTACATTTGTGCAGGTGTATGCATTTTTCATTATCATGTATTATTTTGTATTTTGTATTATCACGTACAAATTTCACTTTTTGGTTCAATAAACTGTGCGTGTGTACGTGTATATGTATGTATGTCTCCACGCATGAATGAATATACTCCCCCATACACCTCTATACATTAACCATCCTTCCCTTACCTCTCTCATCCCCTGTAAACACAAACACACCTATATATACATACGCACACCACCCTTCCTCTCTCCCCTCTTACTATACATACTACAATATATGCACCAATACATGCTACTCTTTCAAGCACATATATTCCAAGCTGCATACTTCATCATACATCATCATTAATCCCCGTCATTATATTCATCATCGTTACTCTAGTGGACTTGTTGAGAGCGGGGCGGCCGAGAGTGCAGTGACCGTGGCTTGGTGAAATATGGTGATTGATAATTCTGGGAGGGGCTCTGCTGATGGGGGAGAGGTGGTGATGGTGGCCTGGGAGTGGTGGGTGGCTGGGGTGGTGATGGGGTAGGTGGGGAAGGGAGGTTGTGATATGTGTGATGTGGGTGGTTGAGTGGTTGTCGTGGTGATGGGTGAATGGTGATGGTTTAGTGGGTGGTGATGTAGGTGGAGTAACTGTGGTGATGAGGGGTGGAGTGGAGAGGCAGTGGTGGTGATGGAAATAAAAAACGATGATAATAATAACAATTACTTTCACCACAGCTCTATCCACCTAACTAATGCAAGAGTTGACCAGCACCTCCACTCTCTCATCCCTTTCACTTGTAAACTCTCAACCTCTTTAAATCACCCTCCTCCTACGACT
>NC_087181.1:11756499-11761499 GCF_035594125.1 Scylla paramamosain
AAAGGAGGAGGGGAAGAAGAATTAGAAAGTACTTGGTAGATAATGAAAATGGAGAAAGAAGAAGAGGAAGGACGATAAAATGCAAGATGGAAGGAGAGCAAAAAAAAAGAAAAGATAGTTGCAAGGATGATTGAAGTGGAGAAAGAAGGAGGGAAAGAAGAATTAGAAAGTACTTGCAAAATAATGAAAAATTGAGAAAGAAGAAGATGGACGATAAAATGTAAGATGGAACAAGAGCAAAAAAAAAAAGACAGTTACAAGGATGATGGAAATGGAGAAATAAGAAGAAAGAGAAGTGAGAAGTAAAGCATGGAAGAAGAATTAGAAAGTAGTTGCAAATATTATGAAAACTGAGAAAGAAGAAAAGAGGAAGAAGAGGAGAAGAAGGAAAGGAATTTTGAAAAGGTAGTGGCAAAAAATGGAGAAAAAGAAAAAAAGTAGAATGAAAAAAATAAGGGAAAAGAAAGAAAAAAGTAGATGCAAAGATGATAAAGAAAAGAAGGAGGAGCAGTAGAAGATGGAAAAAAGAATGAATAAAAGTACTTACAAAGACGATGAAAAGTGAGAAAAAAGTAGTAGAAGGAGAAGGAGAAGTAGGAAAAGTAGAAGGAGGAAGGGGAAAAATAAAGTTGTTAGGAAGATTATCAAAGTGGAAAAAGGAGTAAAAGAAGGAAATGGAGTAGGAGGAAGGAGAGTAAGAGTAGGAAAAAGGAGAGTAGGAGGAGCAAGGGAAAAATAATATTGTCACTGTTATTTAAAGAGGATACGAGGAAACTGTGAAAAAAATTAATGAAAATGAATAAAAAGAGGAAGTAGGACGAAGAGGAAGAAGAGGAAGATGACGAGGAGGAGGAGGAGGAGGTGAGAAGGATATTATCATTGTTATGTAAGGAGAATATGAGAGAGAGAGAGAGAGAGAGAGAGAGAGAGAGAGAGAGAGAGAGAGAGAGAGAGAGAGAGAGAGAGAGAGAGAGAGAGAGTACTATATTCTCTCTTCCAGGTAAGATCAGGAAGAAGATTTTATCGGGAAAATCCTTTGAAGATAAATAGCAAACCAAGTAGAGAGAGAGAGAGAGAGAGAGAGAGAGAGAGAGAGAGAGAGAGAGAGAGAGAGAGAGAGAGAGAGAGAGAGAGAGAGAGAGAGAGAGAGAGAGAGAGAGAGAGAGAGAGAGAGAGAGAGAGAGAGAGAAAAGGGACAAAAGGAAATGAGAAGGGAAGGGTGGATAACAAGAGAATAAAAAGGAGACAAGATGAGAATGAACAGGAAGGGAAGCAAAACTGGAAATAATGAGAAAGAAATAAAGAAAACAATAGAATAAATATGCTGAATAATAACGACGAGAGAGAGAGAGAGAGAGAGAGAGAGAGAGAGAGAGAGAGAGAGAGAGAGAGAGGGAGAGGGAGAGGGGGAAAGAGTAATCCAGGTGACAGCACGTGAAGTCAAACAGGAGGGAGTTCTGCGGGTGACAGTTTTGACAGTTTGCAGAACCAGTGACGTTTCCTTTTTTACCCTCCATTGTATTTCCATCATTAATTTTTCAGTCTCGAATACAAAACAAGAGAGAGAGAGAGAGAGAGAGAGAGAGAGAGAGAGAGAGAGAGAGAGAGAGAGAGAGAGAGAGAGAGAGAGAGAGAGAGAGAGAGAGAGAGAGAATAACCCTAGAAAAGTAAGAAAGTACCCAAGAATACAAAACTACAAGAGACAGAGAGAGAGAGAAATAGAGATAGAGAGAAAAGAAAGAAAGAGAGATGGAGATAAATAAATATAGGAGGAGAGAAAGAGAGAGAGTACAGAGAGAGAGAGAGAGAGAGAGAGAGAGAGAGAGAGAGAGAGAGAGAGAGAGAGAGAGAGAGAGAGAGAGAGAGAGAGAGAGAGAGAAAGAGAAACACAGACAAACGCAGAAAAGTCACTGAAACTAACACAGAGAGAGAGACAAAGAGAAACAGAGAAACAGAAACAGAAAAACAGAAACCAACCCACAAACACACAAACACAAACAAACAGACACAAAGAGAAGAGAGAGGAGAAGAGAGAAGAGAGAAGAGAGAGGGAAGAAGGGGGGATAAGGGAGTTCTAGAATAAAAGTCAGGAAGAGAAATGGACTGACGCGCGATGTCTGAGAAAGAAGGAGTTTTATGGAGTGTTTCCCGTGAGCTGAAATGGCCACCTTGTGACGAAAGGCCTGAATTTACGAGCCAAACTTATCGAACCGGAGTGGAAGGCGTTTGGAAAAGGCTAGAGAGAGAGAGAGAGAGAGAGAGAGAGAGAGAGAGAGAGAGAGAGAGAGAGAGAGAGAGAGAGGAGTGTAAAGAAAGACGGGGAGAAATAAAATTACAAGCCCTTCGTACCTAGAGAGAGAGAGAGAGAGAGAGAGAGAGAGAGAGAGAGAGAGAGAGAGAGAGAGAGAGAGAGCGCTCCTCCTCTCCCATCCAAAGTGTCCAGCATTAAATTGAGAAGTAAATGAAATGGAACAATCAGAGAATTAAAGAAGCATGAGAGAGAGAGAGAGAGAGAGAGAGAGAGAGAGAGAGAGAGAGAGAGAGAGAGAGAGAGAGAGAGAGAGAGAGAGAGAGAGAGAGCTATTAGTAAAGTGGACAGTCTCTCTCTCTCTCTCTCTCTCTCTCTCTCTCTCTCTCTCTCTCTCTCTCTCTCTCTCTCTCTCTCTCTCTCTCTCTCTCCCTCACTCCAGGCGGCATTTTATTTACCGGAAAGTATTATTGGACTTGAGTTTCCGAGAAGTGCCCGCGTCTTTTTGCTCTATATTTGTGCCCGCCTGCTGGCAACGCGTATACTCAGCGTGTGTAGCCGTGTGGGCGTGTGTGGGCGTCTGTATGTATAGCTGTGTATGTATGATTGTGTATGTGTGGCCGTGTGTGTATGTGTGTGTATGTGTGTGTGTGTATATGTGGTGAAGTATATGTGTATGTCTGTGTATGTGTGTATTTGTATGTATGTACACCCGTATGTATGTATAACTTGTGTATGTGTATATGTATGTATGATATTGATATGTATTTTCTGGTACCTGTTTGTATACTTTCACCCATAGTTTAATTTTGTATGCGTGTATTATAAACATACGTATGACTGTCTATGTATATTTACAGCAGCAAGAATCACCACGTACATAATTACATTAAGACAGCGCTGCAAGAGAAACAATGTACGTATGTTTGTATGTTCCCTTGAATGTATATGTGAGTCTGTCCTCTTGAAGGCCTGCAGTACACCTACCTATTTAACCTGGCGTGCTTTTCCTGGCTGTTCAAGGTCTGTGTTTCCTGTCTGTCACATGTGTCTGTTACCTGTTACCTGTTACCTGGTCTCTCTCTCTCTCTCTCTCTCTCTCTCTCTCTCTCTCTCTCTCTCTCTCTCTCTCTCTCTCTCTCTTCATTATCCCCACTCTTAAACGTTTCTTTCCCTCACCAGTACTGTTTTCAAAGGCCGCAGAGTTAATTAATTTGGTTCTTAGTAGTGTTTTTCCATTTTTTTTTTTTTTCAGTGGTGTAGAATCGTTATTTAACTGTCATTAGAAATACTGATCACTCTTGAAAGCTTCCATTATTTTACAAGGGTTGGTAAAGTTATCCCTGGAATCAACGAAGACAGGCTTGAAATGATTTTGTCACTATAGATTGCTGCATTATTGTTCGAATCATGAAAACACTTCTGAAAAATCCAGTAATTTTCATAAGAGCATGTTAAACTATCACTAGAACCACAAAAGGCACTCTTGTAAACTTCATACCTTTCACTAGAGCTGCTAAACTATCATTAGAATCACGAAAACACTTGGAAACCACAGCAACTTCCTTGGAATCACGAAAACATCCTTGAAAACTCCAATAACTTTCACTAGAGATCATAAAAATTATCCCTAGAATCATTAAAACACTTGAGAACTCTAATAATTTCCATGGAGGCCTGAAAACACACCTTGAAAACCCCAATAACTGACTAGAACCCGTAAAACTCTCGCTAGAATCACAAAAACACACTTGAAAATTCCAGTAACTCCTACTCCAGCCTCCTAAAAAGTCAGGATTCTAGTACCATTTGAGGAGTCACTCTCTGCTTAGGAACCTCGAACCCGTCATTACCATCTCTCTCTCTCTCTCTCTCTCTCTCTCTCTCTCTCTCTCTCTCTCTCTCTCTCTCTCTCTCTCTCTCTCTCTCTCTCTCTCTCTCTCTCTGCCCTTTTGCTGCTGATGGTATTATGACATTTGTAACCTGACTTGGGGAATATTAGATCAAAGAAAATGGAAAAGGTGGCTGTTGTTTTGCCTACGCTGGTGCTGCTGCTGCTACTACTACTACTACTACTACTACTACTACTACTACTACTACTACTACTACTACTACTACTACTACTACTACTACTACTACTACTACTACTACTACTACTATTACTACTACTACTACTACTACTATTACTACTACTACTACTGTTATTACTGTAAGGAAAGAAAGAGCTCTTATTCCACCTATACTACTACTACTACTACTACTACTACTACTACTACTACTACTACTACTAAGACGACTATTATTTCTACCACTGCCTTCTGGATTACGTCAGCGATACTTTTTTTTTCTCTCTCTCTCTCTCTCTCTCTCTCTCTCTCTCTCTCTCTCTCTCTCTCTCTCTCTCTCTCTCTCTCTCTCTCTCTCTCTCTCTTTTGTTCTCCATTCCTCTCTATCTTCCATTATTTATATCCTCTCCCCCCTTCCTCCTTTTTTTCCACTCTCCTTTCTTTCATCGCCTTTCCTCCATTCATCTCCTGCTCCCTCTTCCCTCTCCTCCCTCTCCTCCCTTTTCTTATTCTCTCTCTCCAGCCCTTTCTCCCTGTACGTTCATTTATCCCCCTCGTTCTCTCTCTTTCTCTCCCTCCCTAGCTCTCTCTCTCCTCCCCTTGTTTTTTATCACTCTTTATTTTCTCTTTCTGCACTTCATTCGATGAGAGGAAGGCTGAGAGAGCAAAATGCGAGAGTAACTTTC
>NC_087181.1:11766499-11768999 GCF_035594125.1 Scylla paramamosain
ACACAGAAGGGTCCAAGTTCGCATGAGTTCCCTAAATTAAAGCAACTCGGTCCGTATAATTGCATAAGACCGACACGGAAAGACAGGGACAGACGGACAGAGAGGAGGGATAAGGGCAGGATAGACTGAGAGACGGAGGAATAGAGACAGGGATAGACAGAAATAGGGTCAGGGATGAAGGCGTAAAGACAGGGACAGACTGACTGAAAGAAGAACGACGGAGGCACAGAGAGATAGAGAGAAGGATTTAGGTAGATTTAGACAGAAAAGACAGAAGAAGAAGTTTTGTTTAGACAGACATACAGATGGAGAGAAGGATATAAACAGATAAATAGACAGAGAAAACAGAAATACAGAGACGTACAGACAGAAGAAAGAGTATATAGACAGATAAACAGACAGGAAGACATGGTTGCACAGACACACAAGCGGAGAGACGAGGATATAAACAGATAAAAAAGACAGGAAGCACGGATAGACGGAAATATAGACATGGAAAGAAAGGGAAACAAATAAACAGACCGATAGACAGATATGAACAAACACAGACATACGGACAAAAATAGAAGGATACACATAGACAGATAAACAAAAGGGAGTGGAAATACACAGAAAATGGAAACAGAAAACGAGAAAGAATTCCTTGGAAAACATAATGATTATCCTGAAAATGTTCCAGATACACTCACCACACACACACACACACACACACACACACACACACACACACACACACACACACACACACACACACACACACACACACACACACACAAAGAAAATAACAATAATCCTAACCTATGGAATGAGCTGATGAAACAAAACAGAAAATGAAGAAACCTTTTTTTTTTTTTTCATTATTCTTCACCTTCCATACGTTTATTGTCATCTCCCTAGCGAATGTAAAGACAAAAAAAAAAAAACTCCACTGCCCTAAGAAAAAAAAAAAAAAAAAAACAGCTACATTCCTTGGGTCCTGTCGGGAACACGAAGACCTCTCGAAACTTACCGGC
This sequence comes from Scylla paramamosain, assembly GCF_035594125.1. Taxonomy (NCBI): domain Eukaryota; kingdom Metazoa; phylum Arthropoda; class Malacostraca; order Decapoda; family Portunidae; genus Scylla; species Scylla paramamosain. Next base: position 11,767,513 of record NC_087181.1, read on the forward strand.
TCCCTTAAAACTGAAAACACTCCCCTTAGAGTCCGTTCAGAGAGACAGAGCGCTCTTAAAACCTAAAGAACTCTCAAAACTAATCTCTTATCGCCATTTTTTTCGCTTCCTGGTAGTTGGGGAAAGTTGCGGAGTTTACAGACACGAGTGAAGCATTCAGAACTCTCCACTGCGCTCAGAAAACCCTTAAAATGCTTTTCGTAAAGTCTCTTAAAACGAAAAAAAAAAGAAAAAAAGAGGAAAGTTAAAACAGTGATCCTATAGACACTCTGCTTTTTTGGATGATAGTGAAGGTGCAGAGTTGAGAGACAGAAGCTAAACATTCGAGAACTGTCTACTGTTTTAAGCAAAAGCAAAAACAACTTTCCCTTACAGTATCTTAAAACCAGGAAACTTACGAAAACAATACTATAACCTTCCTTTTGGCAGTTAATGAAGATGTAGACCTCACAGACAGAGGCAAAACATTCAAGACTGTCCGCTGACTTAACGAGAAAGCAAAAAAACTTTTCTACAGTGTTTTAAAACCAGGAAATTTAACAAAACAATCCTTTAACCTTTATTTTGGCAGCTGGTGAAGATGTACAGCTCACAGACAAAAGAAGACATTAAAGAACTGTCTGCTAATTAACGAGAAAGCAAAATACTTCCCCTACAGTGTCTTAGAGTCATGATACTTAAGAAAACATTCCTGTAACCTTCCTTTTGCTTTCTTGCAGCTGATGAAGTTGAAAAGTTTACAGACAGAAGCAAAACATTTAAGATTCTCTACTGCCTTCAGAAAGTCTCTCAAAACAAATCCCTTGCAGTGTCTTAAGTTTTCCGGGTTTAAAATATTTCAAAAGAGGCGTTTTTGTTTCTCTTGAGGTAGGAGACAGTTCAACCCTTTCACTGTGATACCAAACAACTAACAGCACCAGAAGTAACGCGTGAGATCTTTATAAGCATCTACAAAAAAGAAAGAGTAAAAATAATACATTTCGCAATTTGTACCGAGTTTAAAGATTGGAGGTGGCTGAAGAACAAGTAAAGATGTCTCAGAATGATTAGTAATTAAGGAAAGATGTACCGGATATCAGTCAAAGGTTTAAGATATTTTGCTTCTCTCTCTGAACTCTCTAACCACCATCACCCGCCTCGAAGCAAAAAGGATACGGCTTTACTTTCTTGCGCTTTTTTTTTTTTTTTTTTTTTTTTTAGGGACTAAGGAACCTTAATTTTTTTCTCTCAAGGTAGTAGACAGTTTGGGATGTTTTGCTTCTCTCTCTCCAAACCCTGTGACCTCCACCAGCTGACAGAGGACAAAAAGGAAGGCATAGGATTGTGTTATAGTATTGTTTTCTTAAATTTTTCCAGCTTTAAGACTTTGTTAGGGAAGTGGTTTGTTTTCTCCTAAAGTAGCAATCAGTTTTTGAACGTTTCGCTGTCTGCAGACTTTACAACTCCATCAGCTGAGAGGGAACAAAAGGGAGGTTATAGGAGTGGTG
>NC_087181.1:11773999-11778999 GCF_035594125.1 Scylla paramamosain
TCTCTCTCTCTCTCTCTCTCTCTCTCTCTCTACCTCCTTTTGAATTCTCACTACAGTAACCTATTAAAAAGTTCGGAACCCGCTACACGTTCTTGCATTCCCTCTCTGTGGACGCTGTTACGCGGCAGGCGACGATGTTTCCTGCACTTTAAGACGCTCAGAGTTCCTGGGAGTGTTATTGTACCGCCAAGAGTCCCAGGCTTTCCCCATACTAGTGTTAAGGAGGCTGTGTTTTCCCTGAGTTTTGCCGGGGTGGTGGTGGTGGTGGTGGTGGTGGGGGTGGTGGTGGTGGGTGGGGTTTTTAAGATTATTACTTGTGCTTCTGTGTGTATTATGTAGTGGGTGGTTATTTTTAATCGTTATTTTGTGTTTGTTTTCTTTTTTGTGTGTGTTCTTTTGGATTAATTTGGTTGGTGTGATTGTTATTCTTATTACTTTCTGTTATTGTTATTTTTTTTTTTAGTAGTTTAAATGTTTTGTTTGTGTGTGTGTGTGTGTGTGTGTGTGTGTGTGTGTGTGTGTGTGTGTGTGTGTGTGTGTGTGTGTGTGTGTGTTCATTTTTTATGTAGGAGGAATACTGGCCAAGGGCAACAAAAATCCAATAAAAGAATAAATAAAAAAAAAAGCCCACTGAGATGCCGGTCCTGAAACAGGGTCCGGAGCGTTAGTCAAAAACTGAAGGATAAGTGTCTTGAAACCTCCCTCTTGAAGGAGTTGAAGTCATAGGAATGTGGAAACACAGAAGCAGGCAGGGAGTTCCAGAGTTTACCAGCGAAAGGGATGAATGACTGAGAATACAGATTAACTCTTGCATTAGAGAGGTGGACAGAATAGGGGTGAGAGAAAGAAGAAAGTCTTGCGTAGCGAGGCCGAGGAAGGAGGGGAGGCATGCAGTTAGCAAGATCAGAAGAGCAGTTAATATGAAAATAGCGGTAGAAGATAGCTAGAGATGCAACATTGCGGCGATGAGAAAGAGGCTGAAGACAGTCAGTTAGAGGAGAGGAGTTGATGAGACGGAAAGCTTTTGATTCCACCCTGTCTAGAAGAGCGGTAAGAGTGAAACCCCCCAGACATGTGAAGCATACTCCATACATGGACGGATAAGGCCCTTGTACAGAGTTAGCAGGTGGGGGGAGTGGGCAGTGAAATAAACTGGCGGAGACGTCTCAGAACACCTATCTTCATAGAAGCTGTTTAACTAGGGATGAGATGTGAAGTTTCCAGTTTAGATTATAAGAAAAGGACAGACCGAGGATGTTCAGTGTAGAAGAGGGGGACAGTTGATTATCACTGAAGAAGAGGGGATAGTTGTCTGGAAGGTTGTGTCGAGTTGAAAGATGGAGGAATTGAGTTTTTTTTTTCGAGGCACTGAACAATACCAAGTTTACTCTACCCAAGTCAGAAATTTTAGAGAGATCAGAAGTCAGGCGTTCTGTGACTTATCTGTGTGAACTGTTTACTTCCTGAAGGGTTGGACGTCTATGTAAAGACGTGGAAAAGTGCAGGGTGGTATCATCAGCATAGGAGTGGATAGGACAAGAAGTTTGGTTTAGAAGATCATTGGTGAATAATAGAAAGATAGTGGGTTGACAGAACAGAACCCTGAGGAACACCACTGTTAACGGATTTAGGAGAAGAATAGTGACCGTCTACCACACCAGCAATAGAACGGTCAGAAAGGAAACTTGAGATGAAGTTACAGAGAGAAGGATAGAAGCCGTAGGAGGGTAGTTTGGAAATCAAAGCTTTGTGCCAGACTGTCAAAAGCTTTTTGATATGCCTAAAGCAACAACAAAAGTTTCACCAAAAATCTCTAAAAGAGGATGACCAAGACTCAGTAAGGAAAGCCAGAAGTAGAGCGGCCTTGACGGAACCCATACTGGCGATCAGATAGAAGGCTGTGAAGTGATAGACGATTAAGAATCTTCCTATTTAAGATAGATAAAAAAAAGGTTTAGATAGGCAGGAAATTAAAGCAATAGGACGGTAGTTTGAGGGATTAGAACGGTCACCGTTTTTAGGAACAGGCTGAATGTAGGCAAACTTCCAGCAAGAAGGAAAGGTAGATGTTGACAGACAGAGTTGAAAGAGTTTGACTTGGCAAGGTGTAAGCACGGAGGCGCAGTTTCGGAGACCAAATCACATCCATAAGCCTTCCGAGGATTTAAGCCAGCGAGGACATGGCAATCACTGCGAAGAATTTTAATAGGTAGCATGAAGTAGTCAGAGGGTGGAGGAGAGGGAGAAACAACCCCTGAATCGTCCAAAGGAGAGTTTTTAGCAAAGGTTCGAGTGTTGTGTTCAGCTTTAGAGATAGATGTGATAGCAGTGGTGCCATCTGGTTGAAATGAAGGAGGGAAAGAAGAAGAAGCAAAGTTATTGGAGATGTTTTCGGCTAGATGCCAGAAGTCACGAGGGGAGTTAGATCATGAGAGATTTTGACACTTTCTATTAATGAAGGAGTTTTTGGCTAGTTGGAGAACAGACTTGGCATGGTTCTGGGCAGAAATATAAATTCCATGAGATTCTGTTGATGGAAGACTCAAGTACCTTTTGTGGGCCACCTCTCTATCATGTATAGCACGAGAACAGGCTGTATTAAACCAAGGTTTGGAAGGTTTAGGTAGAGAAAAAGAGTGAGGAATGTACGCCTCCATGCCAGACACTATCACCTCTGTTATGCGCTCGGCACACAGAGACAGGTCTCTGTCACAGAAGCAGTAGTCACTCAAAGGAAAATCGGCAAAATACCTACTCAGCTCCCCCCACCACCAACTAGCAGAGGCAAAACGCCAGAGGCACCTTCGCTTATGGGGATCCTGAGGAGGGATTGGAGTGATAGGACAAGATAAAGATATGAGATTGTGATCGAAGGAGCCCAACGGAGAAGAGAGGGTAACAGCATAAGCAGAAGGATTAGAGTTTGGGAAAAGGTCAAGAATGTTGGACGTATCTCCAAGACGGTCAGGAATACGAGTAGGGTATTGCACCAACTGCTAAGTCATGGAGGATAGCAAAGTTGTAGGCTAGTTCACCAGGATGGTCAGTGAAGGGAAAGGAAAGCCAAAGCTGGTGGTGAACATTGAAGTTTCCAAGAATGGAGATCTCTGCAAGAGGGAAGAGGGTCAGAATGTGCTCCACTTTGGAAGTTAAGTAGTCAAAGAATTTCTTATAGTCAGAGGAGTTAGGTGACAGGTATATAGTTCAGATAAATTTAGTTTGAGAGTGACTCTGTAGTCGCAGCCAGATGGTGGAAAACTTGGAAGATTCAAGAGTGTGGGCACGAGAGCAGGTTAAAAGTCGTTGGGCACTTAGACGCAACATCCAGCTTTGGATTGAAAATAAGGATAGAGAAAGTAGGAGGGAACAGAAAAGGGGCTACTGTTAGTTGCCTCAGACACCTGAGTTTCAGTGAGGAAAAGAAGATGAGGTTTAGTAGAGGAGAGGTGGTGTTCTACAGATTGAAAATTAGATTTAAGATCGCGAATGTTGCAGAAGTTAATGAAGAAAAAGATGACGGGGGGTGGAATGTCAAGACACTTAGGGTCGATACCAAATCAGCAGTCCGACCTAGGGACATTTGTGGTTCCCTCCCCGGATGGGGACTCCGAGGCTGGTGTAAGAGTCGCCATGATGATTTTGAATTTTGAGTGAAGAGTGTATGTGTGATTAGGTGCTTGTAGTTCTGTGTGAAGGAAGAGTCTTTAGAGGACAGGCTGTGACTGTCCCCTTGTATTGTGAGACACAAAGGGAAACGTTCAGTGAGGTCACAGCTGGGTTTAATGATAAGTTCACAGCACCCTCCCTGATTCAGTGCTTTAGACCTCACTGGGAGTAATTATCGTTTCGGCAGGTGTCTACTGGCTCCTCCTTATGACTACCTCCTCCTTATTGTGTGTGTGTGTGTGTGTGTGTGTGTGTGTGTGTGTGTGTTTATTGTTTTTGGTTAATGCAATTGTTATTCTTGTTCTCCTTATGATCTGTTGTCTTGTTTCTTTTTTTATTTTGTTTTTGTTGTTATTGTTCTTTTTTTCGAGACTATCACTACCACAACTATTATCAGTATTTTCATTATCCTATTATTATTGTTTAATTTGTTTTTTGGTTAATGTATAATGTTATTGGTCTATTTTCGATGCCATTACTATCACTACTATCATTGTCATTGTCATTACTGTATTATCATCATCACCATCATCATCGTTGTCATTTTCATCATCAGCATTCTAATTTCACTTCCTTTTTTTCCTTCAATACTTCCACAAATTTCTATCTTTTTTTCTTTACGTTTGCCAAAATATTTTTTTCCCTTAAATTTTGTTCTGCTTTCCCCTCGTTTATTCCCTTCACATTTCCACAAATACCCCCGAACATTTTTCCGCATTTTCAAATATTTTTCACCTTTTTTTCTTTAGCATATCCAAAATAAAGGCATTTTCTACACATTTCCTACCTATTTTTCCTTTTTTCCCCTTCACACGTTCCCCACAAATAACCCATACAATGTTTCCTGTTTCCTTCCTTCCTTTTTTATCCCTTTCCACAAAACACCCACAATTTTTTTTACCTACACTCTTCTCTTCCTCTTTTCCTAGTTTTCTTTCCTCCTTATTTCTGTTTTTCTTTAGAATTCTCACTTTTGTCTGTTTTTTTTTTCTGACCTATACAGTATTTCCACTTGTTTCTTTTTTCCGTCATTCCCACAAAACAGCCAAACATTTTTATTAGTTTTTTTCTTTTCTTCATCTTCCTCCAGTTTTCTTTCTTCTTCATTTCTCATTTCCTTCACAATTTTCACCTTTTGTCTGTTTTTCTAACCTATGCAGTTTCTTCATCTGTTTCCTGCCTCCTTTTTTTTTTTTTTCTTTCCCCTCATTCCCACAAAACAAAACATACAATTTACCTTTTTTCTCCAACGCTTTTCTTCCTCCAGTTTTCTTCCCTCATTTTTGTTTCGCTCCACAATTCCATCTTATTTTTTCCCACATTCCCACAAAACA
>NC_087181.1:11791499-11878999 GCF_035594125.1 Scylla paramamosain
GAGAGAGTTTTTGTCTCTGCTTGTAGGAAAACTAATAACAATAGAATAAGAAAAGGAAGGGACCAGAGAGAGAGAGAGAGAGAGAGAGAGAGAGAGAGAGAGAGAGAGAGAGAGAGAGAGAGGGAGGGTGGGAAAGTGGGAAGTAGATATGCATGAAAAAAGGAGGGAACAAGAAAAATGGATGCGATAAAAGAACAGAGAAAGAGAGGGAGAGGGAAGAGAGAGAGAGAGAGAGAGAGAGAGAGAGAGAGAGAGAGAGAGAGAGAGAGAGAGAGAGAGAGAGAGGGAAGCAGAGGAACACCGTATAGTGTGTGTGTGTATGTGTGTGTGTGTGTGTGAGGGCATCGAATACTGAAAAAAGAGAGTAAGAGAGAGAAAAAAAAAGAAAATGGCAGAAGGAGAAAAGAAAGTTGGAGGACAAACTGCAGTAAATACGAGAGAGAGAGAGAGAGAGAGAGAGAGAGAGAGAGAGAGAGAGAGAGAGAGAGAGAGAGAGAGAGAGAGAGAGAGAGAGAGAGAGAGAGACGATGGATGTGAGAGATTAATGCTGATGTTTGTTATGATTAACGATGAAGCTTTGGAAGAGGAGGAGGACGAAGAAGAAGAGGAAGAAGAAGAGGAGGAGAAGGAGGAGACACACACGGCAACCTGGAGGGAAAAGCAGAGATGCGTTGAAAGTGGATCGATGAAATAAACTGAGCACACAGGGACGCAGGAGACGAAGCACAAGAAAACACAAACGATGAACAAAAAAGGGAGCATAAGAGAACACAAAGAAAGAACGAGAATCCAGCACTACCACCACCACGACCAAAGGGACGCAGGAGACATCCCAAAGAAACAGAAATGACGAACAAAAATGGAAACATAAGGAAACACAAAGAAAGAACGAGAATCCAGTAGTACCACCACCACCACTACCACTATCAAAGAGACCCAGGAGACGAAGCACTAAGACACACAAATGACGAACAAAAAGAAAGCATAAGAGAACACAAAGAAAGAACAAAAATCCACTTGAGACGCAGCACGGAGACAGGCGACGAACAAAAAGAGAACATAACAGAGCACAAAGGAAGAGCAAGAATCAAGGACCACCACTACCACCACCATTACCAAGGAACACAAAGGACGAACAAAAGGAAACCAAGGGATAAAAGAATTCAGTACCGCGACCACCACCACCACCAAGAAACACAAACGAAGAACAAATTAGAACATAAAAGAACACAAAGAAAGAACAAACTACAGAAACATTAAACATCATGACATCTATTGGTCCATAGGAAACTGACAAGAGAGAGAGAGAGAGAGAGAGAGAGAGAGAGAGAGAGAGAGAGAGAGAGAGAGAGAGAGAGAGAGAGAGAGAACAAAAGGAAGGAGAAATGATAAGAGGAAACGAAGGGCGATATAACCATTGAATCGGACAAAAGAACGAAAGAAAGAAGGAAAGAAAAGAAAGAAAGAAAGAAAGAAAGAAAGAAAGAAAGAAAGAGCGGTAAGAAGACACAACAAAGAACAGGAAACGAAGAAAAGAAAGAAAGATGGGAAGAGAACAACTGCCACAGGCGAAAATATAATGAAGCAGAAGAAAAGAAAAAGGGAAGAGGAGAAGAAGAAGAAGAAGAAGAAGAAGAAGAAGAAGAAGAAGAAGAAAAAGAACAACAACAGGAGTAAAAAAAGAAAAAGACGAAAATAGAAATGAAAAGGAGAAAGAGAAGGAGAACGAGAGGCAAACCAGAAAAACAACGAATGGAAAGAGGGAGAGAGAAAAAAATGGACAGAAAAGAAAAAAGTAGAACAACAACAACAACCAGAACAAGGAGAAAGAAAGTCAAAAATAGAAAAAAAGAACGCGAGAGAAAAAAAAAACTTGGAATAGAAAGAGAAAATGAATAAATGAGAGGATAAAATAAGAGAGAGAGAAAAGGAAAAGAACAGCAGGAACGAGAGCAAGAGAAAAAAGACAATAATAGAGAAAAAGAAGATGAATGAGAGATAAAAAAAGGATAAAAAGTTAAAATAGAAAGAAGATAAGATAAATAAAGTAAAGATGTATATAATAACACTAATGAAAAAGAAACACTAATGAAATACAATAAAAGACAAGAAAACAAGAAGAGAGAGAGAGAGAGAGAGAGAGAGAGAGAGAGAGAGAGAGAGAGAGAGAGAGAGAGAGAGAGAAAGCTGAGTAAAAAGAGAAAACAAATAAATAAAAAAAAACTTTCATAATAACAGTAATATAAGAAACGAATGAGATACAACGAAAGACAAGATATAAACAAAACAAAACGAAAAAATAACGACGAATATATATAACAACAATAAAAAAATCTAATAAAAGACGTCAAGATAAACACACACACACACACACACACACACACACACACACACACACACACACACACACACACACACACACACACACACACACACACACGCATCCAGACTGTCAAGTGTTTCAGGGTGGGGAGTAATCAAGAGAGGAGAGCAGGACTGTGTCTCCAAGGCCGCCCTGGGTCCCTTAATTCCCGCATCACATTAGGATAATAAATAGCTTCCATAAGGCGTCCTTCCCACGGGAGGGGCGCGAGGAGGCGGTCACGGCGGGGAGACGTTTGAGAGGGAGGGTGTGTGCACGGCGTGGCTTTTGGAGGGTGGGGTGAAGAGAAGGGTGTGAATTCTTGTAGGTTAGATTAGTTAGGTTTTTGTGTCACTATTGCAGAAGAGGGAAGTGTTCAAATAGCCTTAACAGAAATTCGTGGTGGCTTTGTGGCTTATCTTGTGGAGTTACAGGCGAGAGAAGGTACAAATAATTCCTGAGAGTTAGAATAAAGAGAGTTTGTATTGCCATTTGAGGCTCAGAAAAAGTACATATGATTTCAATAGCATTAGATCCTTCATAATTGGATTCTGGTTGGCTTAGTGGCTTAGTGGCTTGGCTTGGCGAGTTGTAGGAAAAGGATGGTGTGAATATTTCCTGAAGGTTGAATGAAAGAGGTTTTGTGTCTTCAGGAGGGTTCAGGTAATACCGAAAGCATTAGGTCCTTCATAAGAGGAATTCTTGGTGGTTTAGCAGGTTACCCTGGAAACTCACAGACGAGGAGCGGGACTGATAACTGATCCATCTTAAATTAAAGGTTTTGAATCGCTGCTGCAGATTAAAAAGGGACTCAAATATAGCATTTGATCCTTCATTACAGATTGGCTAGGTGGCTTGCAGATAACTAATACAACTTAAATTAAAGGTTTTCAATCGCTAATGCGGACGGAGAAAGGATTGAAATATATCATTGGATCCTTCATAACAGGGTGGCTTCGTGGCGTGGCTTGGAAAGGAGGGTACAAATCTAATCTTAAAGGTTCTGAATCGCTATTGCAGACAGAAAAAGTTCAGATGACTATAGCATTAGGTTGGCTTTTTCAGTGTGGCTTGCCTTGAGTAGGGAGGGTACACAATTCCCGCAGGTTAATGAAAGAGGCTCAGTACCGCTAATGAGGTGCAGGAAGGGTTCACGTAATTCCCATAGCATCAGATCCCTCATAATCGGAACACTTTTCTCCTTTTAACTCTTCTGGCAGCAGGAAATTAGCGAGTTTTTTCCCTGCTAGTTTTACTCCGCCCGACCTCCACACAGTAGAAAAGTGTTGAACTAAACTACTTCCTTTTTTAATGTGTTATTTAATCATGCTTTGCCGGAGGAGGAGGAGGAGGAGGAGAAGCAAATATTTATAGTTTTAGATTAAAGGATCTCGCATTGTTAATTAGGGCAGAATCGTCTATTACGACATAAGTAAACAAGGGGTGGTACAAGAAGCCATCAAGCCTACACGTGGCAGTCCCTGTATAAAAGATGCCTGTCTATTTCCACCTGTCATCCTCATCCATAAATACACAAACAGCCTGATTACTGAGTCTATTCCAGTCACTTACCAGTCTATCAGTATCACGAATAGTTGGGTTAAGTGGTATTGTGTTGAAGAGAAAGAGAGGGAGTGTTTTAAAGCTATTTTCCTCTCATTATTACTATTTTTAGAAGGTCGCAGAGATTACAAGTGAGGCGCTCACGAGTGTTTTGTCAATTAACGATTCTGAGATATCAGTTAATCTCTTCTCTGCTAGTTAGTCTTTCCCATTATTATATATAGCTCTTAAAAACATACCCCGTAGATAAGCAGTGATAAAATTAACCTTATATTTTTCCCTTTTTGTTCATCCAGTTTATTACAGCTCTTTCAGTATTAAAAAGACAGCCAGATTTGTACTACACTCTCTTAAAAACGTAATTCTTTACCTTAACAAAGATTAAAACAACCTCATTCTTTCACTTTTACGTCCATACAGTTTATCATAGTGGTCACAATATTAAAAAAAAAAAAAAAAAACAGCCAGTTTTGTACTAGTCTCTTAAAAATATACTTCTGAAGTTTAGCAAACATTAAAACAACCTCATTCTCTCAGTTTTACGTCCATCCAGTTTATTAGTGTGGTCTCAGTGCTAACGAAGCAACTAAAGCAGTGAAACGGTTAAGCTATCAATAAAATCAAGAAGACACTACTGGAAAATCTCAGTAACTTTCACTGAGCCTGTTAAAAGTTGTTGAGGTAAGATGAGGAAGTGATTCAGAATAACTGCCTGGAATTTTGGTGAAATAATTCATGCAACTTTGAATTGTGGGTATTTTTTGTATTCATTATTACGTAGTGTGAAAGCGTATATTTCTCTCTCTCTCTCTCTCTCTCTCTCTCTCTCTCTCTCTCTCTCTCTCTCTCTCTCTCTCTCTCTCTCTCTCTCTCTCTCTCTCTCTCTCTCTCTCTCTCTCTCTCTCTCTCTCAACACGGGACATGCACTTTCAAGACCCCAAATGCACGTTGATCATAGGAAAGAGTTTACGAGGTCGACTCTTTCCCTCTCTTTGATCATTATAATTCTGCGGTTAACTTAGGATAAAGTAATTTTCCGGCCACTGTTTTTGTGGCGTTATTCCTTCATTTTAGGATCACGCATTCCCATTTTCTCTCGTTCATGATCATTTTCCTCCCCCTTGATTGGTCGGGCAGAGAAAACAAGAGAGGGGATTTTTTTTTTTTTGGGGGGGGTGGGGGGATGGGAGGTTTGGTGGGTTTTGGTGGGTTTTGGTGGGTTTTTAGGAGGTTCGACCTTGACCTCATGTGCCTAGTGTTTTATTTATTTATTTATTTTATTTGTTTATTTATTTTATTTATTTATTTATTTATTTATTTTTTTTTTGAGGTTTATATATGTTGCCACAGGGAATACAGTAGGTAGCAGAACTATGTAAATATCCACAGTACTACTGGGTACTAATTCGTATAGTTAATGGAACTTAACCACACAAGGGATAATTGTATGATAATACTTACATAAATATTTATGCAACTATAAAATTATTACCAAATTCTTAACATTGCAAATGAAGCAATGAAATATTACAAACGAAGCATTAACGTAAGATTCGTGAACACGAGGCTGCGAGTCTCACGGCCCACAAGTAGCCACTACAGTGAACACATCAAGGATTACTTGCTCTTCAGCTACGAATTATTTCACACTATCGAAGTGCCCAAGGCTACCGGACTTACAAGTAAAGGACCGCTGCCACAGATAAGTTTTTTTCATGCTAACTGCTTTTCTGATCTTGCTAACTGCATGGCTCCCCTCCTCCCGCTGCCTCACTGCACAAGATTTTCTTCTTTCTCTCACCCCTGTTCTGTCCACCTCTCTAATGCAAGAGTTAACCAGTATTCTCAGTCATTCATTCCTTTCTCTGGTAAACTCTGGAACTCCCTGCCTGCTTCTGTATTTCCACCTTCCCATGACTTGAACTCTTTCAAGAGGGAGGTTTCAAGACACTTATCCGTCAATTTTTTACTACCGCTTTGGACCCTTTTCTGGGACTGGCATCTCAGTGGGCTTTTTTTTAATTTTTTTTATTGGATTTTTGTTGCTCTTGGCCAGTGTCCCTCCTTCATAAAAAAAAAAAAAAAAAAAAGTAGCGTAGATTTAAGTGCTGACCAGAAAGAATAGGAAGGGGGGTTACCTGCAGGCGTGTGTTACGACGTATGATAATTAACAGCAAAAAGTAAGTGGTAGTTCTTTCCACAGTGATAATCTGTTCCATATTTATTCCCACATTAGATAGTAAGCTTTACTTCACATACGTATCTGGTTCGATTTTCAGGGAACGATTCGGGACAAGCACATGCAGTATCTACCCTGGGGACTGTAACTTTAAAAAAGGCCAAGTATTTACTTAAATGGGGGAAATGACATTTGTGAAGGACAACTGTGGCTGGTCATGAGTTAGATTTTCCACAGGTTTGTATGTTGCTTGATAGATAGACAGGTAGATAGATGACAGGTAGATAGACAAACAGATACAGATAAACAGAAAGGTAGATAGATAGATAGGCAGACACAGGTAGGCAAATAGAAAGCCACACAAATTGCAGGTTTATATTTTGCTTGTTAGATAGATATCGATATAGACAGACAGGTAGACAGAGAGGCAGAAAGACTGAGTGATAGATAGACAGTCAGGCAGGCAGGCAGGCAGGCAGATAAACAAAGACAGACAGGCAGATACATAAACAGACTGGGAAACATTTAGATAGACAGACTTCAGTTGACCAACCAAACCCTCACACACACACACACACACACACACACACACACACACACACACACACACACACACACACATCAAACACGCCTCATCTGCATAGAAATATAAATGAACAAATTGGACTGCACGTGGGGCGCAATTCCTGTTAATTGGCAAGTGGGCGGCGGTCTGGTGAACGATTAGGTCAGTGTTTCATAATTGGGCCATTAACTCCGCCTGATTATTACTCCCCTGTTAAGTCACGCCACATGGCCCTGCTTTCTCTTGCCCTTCACAACGTCTCTTCTTTTCTCTTTTTCTGTTTTTTTTTTTCTTTTTTCGTTTTCTTTCTTTATTTTATTTTTTTTTTGGTTGTTGGTGGTGGCGGTGGTAGATGAGTCGTTGTTGTTCTTGTTCTTGTTCTTTTTCTTCATCTTTTTCTTTTTTTTTTCCTTCTCAAACTATTACAATTACTACGACTTTCGCTTTTACTTTCCCTTTCGTTTTCTTTGTTTTTCTCTCCTCCTCCTCCTCCTTCCTCCTCCTCCTCCTCCTCCTCCTCCTCCTCCTCCTCCTCCTCCTCCTCCTCCTCCTCCTCCTCTTCCTCCTCTTCCTCCTCCTCCTCCTCCTCCTCCTCCTCCTCCTATTCCCCTCTTTCTTTATCTCTTCTTCCTTCGTACTCTTCCTACTTCTCTCTCCACTTTCTCATTCTTTTTTCCTTCTCATTTAATCTTTCCCTCCTCCTCCTCCTCCTCCTCCTCCTTCTCTCTCTCTCTCTCTCTCTCTCTCTCTCTCTCTCTCTCTCTCTCTCTCTCTCTCTCTCTCTCTCTCTCTCTCGCTTCTCTTACATTTTATGATCCAATTTCATTTTGGGGTGCAGAATTATAATTTCCTGTGACTTCACGAAGATAACATTATGGGCCATATTTTGAAACGCTTTGTTCTCTCATAAGAAGTATTTTTAAAACCCCACACATGATTAGACGGGCTCTCCTGGGTGTTTTCCCCAGCTGGCGGCGCAGAAACCTTGTTAAACTATCACTGTAACCACGAGAGCGTCTTTGAAAAGCACCCGATAACTTACCTTGTTAAAACTAGTTAAGGTAAGACTTCGAAACGTTTGAAACCTTGAACCCAAGCCTGAAGCCTTTCGCTGTTTCATCCGGACGACTCTCAACACGATCCGGTGGAAGTTATTGCAGGATTTTTATGAATATTTTAATGATTTAGGTGATAATCTTAGCAATAATTATACAACTTTAGTAATAAAACACTGAAGAATCCCATGAGAATCTGACCAATAACCCTTGTAAAATTTGAAAACACTCCTAAACAATCATAATAAGATAACAAGCATTTAGTGTCCGAACCTAAAGCCTATAGTAAAGAAAACGAGGTGTGGACGAAGGAACACCCTTTAGTATGGCGTGCTGTTGATGAAAAAGTTGAGTCTACCGTCAAAGTGGTGAAGAAAACTTGGTAGGTGGAGGAACAACTGGAATTATGGCGTGCTGTTGATGAGATGATTAACTTTACCATCGAAATGACTGGGCAGAGCAACCAACCACTCACCCTCCTTGTCTTATTTATTTATGTATGGTTTCCTGTTGGTGAGTTGTACAGGCCACAAGAGGAAGGCGAGGAAGAGAGGTTAAAAATACGTGCGTGTCTGATTGTTTGTACTAGTGAATGTTATTATTATTATTATTAGTAGTAGTAGTAGTAGTAGTAGTAGTAGTAGTAGTAGTAGTAGTATTACTGTTGTTTTTTTCTTTTGTTCAGTTAATATTCCATCTCACGTTTTTAATTTTTGCCCTTGCTATTTTTTAATCAAGTGTGCAGTGTTTTCTTTATTTAGTTTTCATATATTTTTAACTAAATCATCTATTCTAACATTTATATTATTTCTCTTCATGCATGTTTTCCTTTCCTACATCTTTTTATTCTTTTTTTTTCATTTTTCTCCTATTTCAATTACTTCATTTTTCATACTCACCTTTTTTTATTACATTTTTATCTTACCCTCGTATCTGTTATTTCTTGCTTCCATTCTCTCTTGTTTTCATTTTCTTTCCATTTTTTTTCTAATTCAGTATTCACCATTTTTAATATTCTCTCCTCTTACGTGTATTCCTTTTTTTTTTTTTTTGCTTTTCTTTTCTTTTACCTCTTGTGTGTTCTGCCTTGCTTTCCTTGTTTCCCTTCGTCTCGTGTTTCCTGTCAGTCTTTCACCTCGCGACTCCAGGGAAGGATAAAAGAAAGAATTGTTTTGCCTTTTTTTTTTTAATGCTTTTATTCGTCCAATTTTCACGTTTCAGTCTTGCGCTCAAATACACAGACACACACACACACACACACACACACAGAGAGAGAGAGAGAGAGAGAGAGAGAGAGAGAGAGAGAGAGAGAGAGAGAGAGAGAGAGAGAGAGAGAGAGAGAGAGAGAGAGAGAGAGAGAGAGAATCAAATAAACATAGAGTTAAAGGAATAAATAAATAGATAAGCTGGATGGATATACATACATACATGCATTTATTCATACATAAATACATAGAGATGGGACCTTACATGTATAAATAACTCATGTTCTCTATACTTTCTCTCTTCTTCGTTCTCTCTCTCTCTCTCTCTCTCTCTCTCTCTCTGGGATAAAGGAAGTTGAGATTATTACGAACATATTCTTTATTTACAAGATTAATTAACCGTACAGATATGCTTGGCTGCCCCACAGGTCGGGCAATGAATGCTTCCCTTACTTACTACTATAATAATATTCTCCTATCGTAAACAATGAATAATTAAACCGGTACTTATGTAGTTGGCGTTTTGACACACAGTAAAGACGGCTTGATAAGTTTTTTAGTTTAGTTTTTATTTTGAAGTGAAATGCTTTTAAAAGTTCTAAGTCTACATACGTGGAGCTTATTTTTATTATTATTATTATTTTTTTTTTTGTCATGTGGAGATTAGCAACTTTGGTTATGTTTATGGTGGGATATGTAAGGTCAGGTTAGGTTAGTTAATTTGGCCTTAGTCCAGTTATGAGGTGTGATAGGTTATGTTAGAATAGATTAGTTTAGTTAACTTGGCCTAATCTAACGAAATCTAGCCTTGTTACCTTTTTTTTTTTTGGTGGTCAAGGTAAAGTTAGCTTATATAGGTAATAACTGAATTAATTTAACCTAACCTAGCCCTGAAACTTGTGGGTGAGTGCAGGATACGTTAGGTCAAGTTAGATGAGATTACCCAACAAAATTTAGTAACAAGGTTTTTTTTAGGTTAGGTTAACTAGATAATCTAACTGACGTAACCATATTCAAACAATACAGTCAACCCCATCTGAAAAAAAAATAAAGCAAACAGAAAGAAGAAGTAAATAACTAGAGTTGCTAATATTCACACGACCATTTCTCTCACGACCAATCTCTCATTTCCTAAACGTACATATAAAATATCTCCTTTTTATTTATTTATTTTCACGTAGTATAACATTCCTCCGAAACACGCTGCGGAATTATCACTTTGTACTCCGACACGATGAGGAGGCGGAGGCGGGGGCGAGGCGCGGCGCTGTGGCGGGGCCGGGTGTGTCTGGCGGCGACGAGAACATTGCCAGACTGGTGCGCGACAAACTTCAGAACCTTTCCGTCGAGGCGAGAATAGATTTGAGAGACTCTTGTAGTCCTCTATTGCTAAGAAACTGGTTAAGTAATGACGGAAGTAAAATGAAGGAGAATCGTAAAGTAACGAAGTTGAAAACAGTAAAATCATCTGAATTTCCATAGTTCCCGGTAGTAATAGGAAGATTGGACGTTCATGATTAGTACAGGAGCTGCCCAGTGCACGCCAATCGGCCTTTTGTAGTCTCCATTCTTATGTTCTTATGTTCAATTTAGGAGACTTATATGAAGTATTTCTTTCGTAATTAGCAGCAAAATTTTAGAACCTTTCCATAGTAGCGGGTACAAGTTTGTGGGACTCTTGTTTTATATTTCCTTCTTGTCTACGGTTAAAAATGGGCAAATTAGTAACAGAGATATAAAATGAAGGGAAATTGAGTTCAAAATAATGATTAATTTCTTCTCTGTGTTAAAAATTAAGTAATCATAGGAGAGAGTAAAATTAAAGTTAAGTAATGAATTCAAAGCACAAAAATCATTACTTTTCCTATACATTAAAAATCGAATGAAATAATGACTAGAAAACACAAATGAAGGAGAATGATGAAGTAATGAAGTAAAAACAAATTAACATCGAACTTACCTGATGAAGAAAGGAAAAACACAAACTTCGAAACTTTTACCTAATGAAGAAAAAAAAAAAAAAATAACATCACCTTTAACTAGTGAAGAGAAGACCCAAATTAACATCGCCACCTCTAATTAATGAAGAAAACCCTAATTAACACCGAAACCTTTACCAAATGAAGAAAAACACAAATTAACATCACCACCTTCAACTAAACCAGTGCGATCTTACTTCGGCCACCGGGGAGTCACAGAGAGGGAGGAAGGAGGTGAGTGCCACGCTGCGACGGGACTGAGCTGGCACGGGTTGGGGAAGGAAAAGATTACGCGAGACACACTAACTACGCTCTTTTATCCAGGCACGAGGGGAGCGCTAAGAGGATTGGATGCCATTAAGGACCGGTAGAATCCTAAAAACCTTTAATTGGGATCCACGGGAAGTGAGCGAGTCATTCAAAACTTTAATGTATCAGTGAAGAGCATTACGATTCTGTAAGGGCGCTGGTGTGCAAGAGATTAGATTTATGGATACGGATGAGAGCTGGGTGTGTGGCTCTGGATATGCTAGAAATGCCAGAGGGAATGCCACGTATAGATATATTAACTGACTTTTTGCAGTTTCCCGTGTGATAGATAGGTATAGGCTGGTATAAGCTGGTATAGTTGACCTCCTGCAGCTCCCCTCATGTTTTTCCTATATATTTATGGATAGTGATGTTAGGTCGGGGTATGTATGTTTAAGTTTTAATGTTTTACGCAGGGAATGTCACGTGTAGGTAATACTTCTTGTAGCTTACTTTAATTCATTATTTTCTTGGGGTGTTTTGTTGGATAAATGATTGTAAGACTTAACAATGACCGTCCGGCGGCTATGACGTGTAAAATATTCGATAAATTTATAAACAGGGATGAAATGTAAATAGTTACTCATGTTTTATTCCGGTATGCTGAATTCTTGCAGCTTCCATTGTGTTCCTATGCTCCTCTTACGTTCTTTTGTAGGGCGAATACCAACAGGGCGTGGTAAGAGTGTCTGGCGGCGTTCTGAAGGCGAGAACTCACATATGACAGGAGTTAATCAGAGTAATGAGACAATATAAGTACCGGACATCAGCGTAATTAGAGGAGAAACGAATTAAGTCCTTTTTTTGTGCAGTAACGACGGAGCGGAATAGAGTGGAGTGGGGATGGAGTGCCGACCGACCGACCGACCGACCGACCAACCAACCTTCCTTCCTTCCTTCCTTCCTTCCTTCCCCGTGGAAAAAAAAAAAAAAAAAAACGTTAATATTGAAGGGAAACTGAGCCGGTTATTGTTGTTTTTTTCATTATTTTTCCAGCCTCCGCATTGGGAAGGTTTAATCACGAAGCTGTCGATGGCATGCTGAAAGTCGACCAAGTGCTTGAGTCGAAAAATAATAATAAAATACCTCGTCTTTCCCCTTAAATTCTACATGTGGCACCATTTAGAGCTGCCGCGTGGCTCTGATTACTTGGCACTTAGGTTATTGGCACCGTATTCTTAAGCGTTTCTCTCTCCTTCTCATCAGGGCTATTTTCAAAGGCCACGGAGATAATTAAGTCAAGTTCTCCTGGGTGTTTTCCTTCTAGTGGTGCTGAGTGGCTCTTAAACTTTCACTAGACTCATGAAAACACCCTTGAAAAGACAAAGAAAAAACAGGAAAACAGGGATTTCCACTAGTCTCTTTTGAAAGCAGTCGAGATTAATCATTGAACTATCACTAGACTCATGAAAACACCTTGAAAATACGAAAATAGCAAGAAAATACTAACTTCTACTAGAGCCTTTTTTTTTATTTTTTATGCAGGATGAGCTTCGGCATTGGGCAACAAAAGTCATACATAAGAAGACCAATTGAAGATGCCAATCTAAACAGAATCAAAGACAGAATAACCAAATCCAAGCGCCAGTTGAAAGTAACCCAGATGAACCACTGAAACGTTTGGGAATACGGTCCTTTTGAGTGTCCCCGAGTGTTCTGCAGTGTCCCGTGACTCGAGGGACACACGCCTGAGGACACACGCCCGGCTCAAACCCTCGCCTCGACTCGGTAACAATTAGAATGGACATAAGACTACAGTGAGCGTCGGCATGATAGTGTAATGCAACTGGAGAAGGACAGGCAATGAAGAATCACACAGAAGACATTTTTAAACCTCCATATCCACGGCTACAGTAAACACTGAGTGGACTGCGTGAAGGTTAGACGCCATTGATGCATTCTGGGTGGGTTAAGTGAAAACAGTAACCTAATCTAACCTGACCTAACTTAACCTCATTTAACCTCAACTAGTTTAGTTTCGGTTACGTTACGTTGTACAACAGTCAAGATAGTACCCTAACCTCTTATTTGACCCAACCTAACCCAACCTACCTAACCTAGACTAACCTGAATATTGTTGTAGCTTCATCAATTAAGATTAGGTTAGATCAGACCACGTTTAGACAAAATTAGCCCAAATTCGTAACCTAACCTAACCTAATCCAATCCAGTCTAACCGAACCTAACCAACCCAACCCAACTAGACCCAACCCAACCTAAGTTAAACACATCTGTAGCACCTAACCTTCACGCGATCCCGTTGAAAAGAACGATACAGAGGCAGTGCAGAGCTAGGAGATAAACAAGACTTGGGTGGGGTGGGAGAGGAGGAAGTGGAGGAGGAAGAGGATTGGTGAGGAGGAAGAGACGGTGAGGAGTGAGGAAGGGAAGAAGAAAAATAAGGTGAAGTGAGGAGTCAGAAGGAACAGGAGTGAATAGAAAGTGAGAAAAAAAAATAAACAGGAGTCCAGGAGTGAGGAGTGAGGTGCTGTAAGGAGCGAGGAGTTGCTGTGAGGGTTAAGTAAAACACGGAGCACAAAAGAAACAAGGTGGGTGACGGAAGACCTCGTTCACCACGCAGTAACTCACGGCCTGGCATGCTGGAGGTAGTTAAGAGGCCTGGAGTAAGTCAGGGGAAGTGGGGAAGAGGAGGCGGAGAAGGGAGAGAGGGGGAGCTGGGAGAGAAATGGAAGAGGTTACTGGGATTTGAGAGTGAATAAGGAAGGTAGAGTGGGTAGTAAATGTTGCCCATAGAGAGAGAGAGAGAGAGAGAGAGAGAGAGAGAGAGAGAGAGAAACATGGTAACTACAATTCGTAAACATGCTGTGGTAAACATAGTGAGTCTAGACCGAGAGAGCGAGAGAGGGAGAGAGCGAGAGAAAGAGAGACTAGGAGGAGGAGGAGGAGGAGGAGGCCGCCGCAAATTACAAACGCATTGATCTCGTGCTTGGAATCGTTCTCGTGGCAGGTTATTTAGGGGTGAGCCGAGCACCGCCCAAGTAAATGATGTGCCTGCCTCGTGATATTAGAGAGTTCGGGCTAGCGAGGGAGAGAGGCTAGACCGAGGGAGAGAGGGAGGAGAGACTGTGAGATGCGTAGATGAGGGAAAGAGAAGAAGGGAAAGAAGAGAAGGGAGATTTACGTGAGAGAAAACTAAGGAAAGGAGAGAAGGGAGGTGAGTGAACGTGCGACGGAGACAGACAGGTGAAGCAGGGAAAGAAGGGAGGAGGAAAGAGGAGAAGGGTGAGAGGGCGAGGGTGGGAAAGAAGGGGAAGAGGAGGAAAGAGGAGGAGAGACGCGAATAAATATTGAATTCAAATAGCTAGAATGAGTTATATCCTCGCTACGTTTTGGGTTCGCGCGGTTTTGCAATTCTACATTAATTAATCACTTATTCTACTTTCCCGGAATGTATTTTTGTTACGCTTACCTGTTTCTCCCTCGTAATTAATCTATTCTCTCACCTCACCGTAATTTAGGATTATATTTACGTCCGTTTACGTTAATTCCTCCTCGTTGGTGTAATTTTTAACGATGAATCGCGATTTCAACATGTTTTACTTTGCTTTAGTTTATATGTCCATTTATTAAAAAGATTTATATGTTCATTTATTCCTCGGATTATTTCAACCAAACACGAACGGGAGGAAGTGAAATGCAAGACTCATTATTTTCTCCGTTTATGAATTCAATTTTGAACAAGAAATCTTAATTCTAACCTTTATATATATCTCTTAATTTACTACTATTTATACTCCGTCATTCCTCAGATTATATTAACCAAACACGAACAAACACGAAAGCGAAGAAGTAAAATGCAAAACATCTTTTTTTTTTCTCTCTGTTTGCAGATTGAATTTTTGACTTGAAATCGCAGCTAACCTTTTAATTTAACTGCTATTTATACATTTCCTCACTCAGATGATTTCAACCAAACACGGAAGCGAGGAGGAAGCGAAATGAAAGACTGATCCTTTTTCTCCGTCTGTGGATTCCATTTTTGACAAGAAATCATAATTCTAACCCTTTAATACCATTTAATTCCACTTCTATTTATATATTTCCTCATCCCTCGTATTATTTCAACCAAACACGAACGCGAGGGAGAGAGAGAGAGCAAGAAGCAGTGAAATACAAGACTAATCCTTTCTTCTCCTCCTCCTCCTCCTCCTCCTCCTTCGTTTTGTGGATTCTGCGATAAGGGACAATATAAACTCGGAACGTTTGTTAATGTATTAGCTCCTTTTAGCTCCCGTCTCCCCTTGCCCGCGTGTTGACTCTTCCCAACTCGCCTCGCAAACCTCGACAGACTCCCTCCCTTCAGATCAGCTGATATACGAGTTACTGGCGCGCTCTTTACTTACGCGCACTGCTGCTACTGAAAGGGGAGAGAGAGAGAGAGAGAGAGAGAGAGAGAGAGAGAGAGAGAGAGAGAGAGAGAGAGAGAGAGAGAGAGAGAGAGAGAGATAATAAAGGAAGATATACTATGTTCTAAAAAAAATAATAAAAACTTCTTACTAGTGAGAGAGAGAGAGAGAGAGAGAGAGAGAGAGAGAGAGAGAGAGAGAGAGAGAGAGAGAGAGAGAGAGAGAGAGAGAGAGAGAGAGAATAAAGGAAGATATACTAGATTCTAAAAAAAAATAATAAAAAATTCTTAGTGTGTTTGTGTGTGAGAGAGAGAGAGAGAGAGAGAGAGAGAGAGAGAGAGAGAGAGAGAGAGAGAGAGAGAGAGAGAGAGAGAGAGAGAGAGTGAGTGAGTGAAAGGATGTGGTGAGTGACTGGTTCGTAAACATACTGTGGGGTACATACCGTGCGTCGAGAGAGAGAGAGAGAGAGAGAGAGAGAGAGAGAGAGAGAGAGAGAGAGAGAGAGAGAGAGAGATACTAGATTCTAAAAAATATTAATAAAAACTTCTTACTAGAGAGAGAGAGAGAGAGAGAGAGAGAGAGAGAGAGAGAGAGGCGTGGCATGAACGATTCCTCCCCACACGCCAGGCAAGGAAATGTTTGAGAAGCTGAAAATTATGAAAAAAAAAAAGAAAAATGAAGAAAAAAAATCAAAAGTAGTAAAATTAAACACGAAATGTTATGAAGAAAAAAAAAGATCTGACAAAAGGAAGAAAAAAAATCGAACACATACAGCAGCAGACCCTTTGTCCCTTAGCAAGCTGTCTGGGATAAAGAGAGTAAAGACACAGTAATCGCAAACTTAAAATAGTCAAGAAAAAATGAAGGGAGATAAAAGAAGCTAATTTAAAACTTTAAGAAATGTATTAGACGTAGAAAAAGATAAGGGAAAACAAATAAGAAAAGGATTTTAATGGGAGGAATGGGAGGGTGAGAAGAGGAGGAGAGGGGAAGGAGGAGTAGGAAAAAAAGAAAAGAAAAAAAAAAGATTGTTTAATGGGAGAGGAGAAGATGGGTTGGGGAAGGGGAGAGATTGGGAGTGAGGGAGAGAGAGGGGGAGGGGGAGGGGAGAGAGGGAAGGGTGTAAAGCTGTGTGCTGTTACAAAGCGACAAAGATTAATGAATTGCTAGCTATTTCATATAAAAATACAAATTACAGTTATAGCCTGTAATTATTATTTATTTATTTGCCTTTAAAATCTCTCCTCTCTCTATTTACTGAAGTTGATAAGTTTACGGACACATTCCATTGATAATCGTATTTTTTTTTTTTTTGTTTACTTTATTTCTATTTTTATTTTCTTCCTTTCAAGTGACGAAGCTTTTGGTAAGTGTCATGAAAAAAATATACGAGTATTACACAAAGGGTTTTCTTTTTTCTTTTTCTATTTTTTTTCTCCCTAATGCTTTTGTTGATGAAAAATTACCGTTCATGATAACTCGCATCACTATCATTCATCACCACCTGTCATCACCGCCGTCATCACTCACTACTAATTTGAACACCCTCACCATTTTCATCACTCCGGTTTTCTTATGCTGTACACGTTAACTTAAATCTCTCCATCACACGCAATTAACTTTACTATTTTCACCATTTCACTTCAGTTTCATTTATATGCCGTTCATGTTGACTTAATCACCATCACCACCATTAAGTCTTCACCATTACAGCAAAAAACATCTCAAGCACTTCATTTCCATTTATGAGTCTTTCACATCAATATCACCATCTTCACCATCACCATCAATGCTAAAATCACCACCATTTCAACACCATCAGGATCATCACCATTACATCATCACTTTCATAATACTTGTCTTCCTTTTCATAATCACCATCTTTAACTTTTCATCATATTTTCATTCTCAAGGAAATTTTCTCATGATTTCCACTAAAAATGACAATGATCATAACTAGTATCATCATTTTATCTCCCCCATCATCACCACTTCATCACACATATGCCTTTCTCCTCTTCACTATCATCACCACACAATACATTAAAAGTTCCCTATCATCATCACAACTACACCATATTTAACATTCCTCATCATCACCACAACCATCACCACAATCACTAACATTTCTTTCCGTCACAATTACCACTATGACATCACTCTTTTTTTCATTATCATCACCACGACTACACCACACAAGCGCTCTTCCTTCACTATCATCACCACCACACCACAACTTTTCCTTCTCTCTTCTTCACCATCACAACACTACACACATACTTTCTACCACACATCATTACTCTCATTCCTTCTTTCATCATCACCATTTCACCATACAAACATTCCCTTCACCGCTATCATCATCATTTCCTCTCTCACTATCACCATTCCTCTTCACACTACGTAACTACACATCCACACAATCATCACTATCACCATCACTTCCACCATCACATGACAATTCATTCTCTCTCTCATTTCATTATTCTAGTTATTTCTATTCATCGTCATTTACACGGCAAAGGGATGAAAATTCTAAAATAGGAAGGACTTGAATTTCTTCTTTTTCCTTTCAATCACCCAGCAGTGTTCACTCGAGCGTCTCTTTTGCAGTACTAACGAGTGAAGCTGTTAAAAGGTTCATTATTATCATTGTTATCATTATTTTCTTCGTCTTTCTCGTCTCCTTCGTCGTCGATTTGTTCTCCTTGTTTTGTTCGTTTTTCTTCGTCACCTTATTTTTTTCTTATTTTTCCTTTGATTTCTTCTCTTTCTTCCCTTCACAAGAACGTTTTTTTATTGTCTTCTTTCAATTTTTTTAGTCTTCCAATCCCCTTCTCTCTCTCTCTTTCACTCTCTTCTTCACTCTCTTACTCACTCAGCTCTCTCCAGTACCTCTTTCAAGCCTCTTTCTCTTCCGCACCTGCCTCGTCTTTCTCCCCTGTCTTCTTTACCTGCCTCGTCTCTTTCTTTCCCACTCACTCACTCACTCCTTTCACTCACACCTCTCTTTACTCCCAGTTCTCCTCACCTGCCTTTCTCTTGTCCTTCCGCAAAAAAAGAAGTCCAGAATAAGACGAGAATGAGAAAAAAAAAGGTGATATTTCTGACTATAAAAAAGTTTCCGGTCTAGTCTAATACAAAAAAGTCATTTTGCCACGCGCGGGACACTAGTGCAACAAACTTCATGACTCCTTGAGGTACCCGAGACAAGGAGTGACTGTGGCGTTGGGTTCGGTTGGGTTTGTGGGTCCATGGGAGTTTATGAGTGGCGGGTGATATCACAATGTTACCTTTCAATTTGCAGGAGGTTCTGAAACACTGCCGCCCCCAGAAGTCTGAGTAACGTACGAACGAACACTTAACGTAACACACACGCACACATACACACACACATACACACACACGCAAACACGCACGATTGGAAAGAAATGGCACACAGGCGCAAAAATTCCAACAGTACAAAGATTAATCTCCACTACATGAAGGCCCATTTGCTTCTTGTTATATATATTAAGGGAAGGGGACTGGGCGATGGTCTGTTCTGGGAGTAAGAGAGAAAAATGTCTAGGGTCTTGAAGGGAGAGGAAATGGCGATGAGGATTGGTGATGGGGTTATAAGAGTTTTAGGAATGCAGGAAAGGGGAAGGGAAAATGTTTGGAAATTTTGGGAGGTGATGAAGGGAGAAGAAAGGATAACAGTAGTTGGTCTGGGAAAGTTTGGGGAAGAGGAAATTAAGGGAGCGTATTTTGGGTAGTTTCTCTGGGGGTTTTAAAGAAGAATGTCTGTTTGGAGAGCTGAGGATGAGAGGGAAGGGAGATGGAGGGAAGGAAAAGGGGAAGGGGGGAGAAAGTGATCTGGGGTTTTCGGGTAAAGAAGATAAGCCGGGGTTCTCAAGAAAAGGGAAGAGAATTATCTTAGAGTTTTCAAGGAGAGGGAAAAAAAGGAGAGGGAAAGGGATTGGATTTTCAAGAAGAGGACGTGTTGAGGGAATTACCAAGGGATCCGGTGCTTGGTGCGAGACGTGAAGGCGAGAGTTGTGCATGGCAGCCTTCCTCCCGCTTCCCACACGCCGGGAAGGCAGCGGGATGAGCGGGAGGCGGCGAGACACTGATACGAAGGGCGATAGACTTTAACTCTTTGACCGCTTTGGCATCTCTGTTTCAAAAATTTGCTTGGAGAACATTTAGACTTCACAATAGACACTGATACCAGAGAGATTGAGTATGTAAAGGACTTGTTGACTTATTACACCATTGCTTTGTATATTATCAAGTCAAACATAAAAAAGTGACGTTCTTTTTCTGAGCAGTCAATAGAGTTAGGAAGAGACAGACAGACAGACAGACATAGTAGTGCATTAGTTACTCGAGATAGTTGAATGACGTACGAGATATTATAAAACAGGACTATCTGGTGGCTGCTACAATCAAGAGTGACACGTAGTAGTATAATAATAATAATAATAGTAGTAGTAGTACATATATAAATAGTGCAGTCTTCAAAATATAGTTATTATACGATTCATATTCATACAACAAACTTTTTTTTTCCACCCGAACACTAAAATCTGATATGAACATTTTATTTATTTCAGCTTTGCCCGCCGCTGTTGTATGTGGGGGAGGGGAGAGGAGGGGAAGGAGGGGGCAAGGGAGGGAGTGTGTGAGGGACTCGTGAGGAAAGAAAGATGGACTGTGAGCGAAATGGGAGGAAAGAGGAAAGTGAGAGAAAGAGAGGGAGAGGCACGGGTAGTAGGAGGGGGCAATTGGGAGGAGGAAGAAATGGAGGAAGGAAAGAAGAGAGAGAGTGAGAGAAACTGGGAGGGAGGAGGGAGAGGAACTGATAAAATAGAAGCTTCATTGCCTCAACTAACGAGAAGAAGAAGAGGTGCGGGAGAAGTAGCGCTGAAAGGAGAGGGTAGGTGGTCTAGTAAATAAACCCTAATATAAAACTCAACAATATCAAGTCAAACCCAGCGCTGACTCTTTCTGGGCCTCGCTGACGGTGGCGCTGACAGTGGCGGTGACGGTGGCGGGCTCTCCTGGGGCAAGAATATCACCGCAACCCCTTTGACGTCACACTGGGAGGTTGAGCATTCGAGGATCGCGGCCTGAAGCACCTAGTCCTCTCGGCGGCGTCCCTTGTGACCTGTCCTGAGGCTGAGCTATGCGAGGTCATTGTGCTAGTGAAGGGAGGCTTGGGAGCAAAGGTTGGTGAGCAGAAGTAAGGTCAGAGCCAGGAACACAGGGAGGCAGGAGGCCCACGAGTGACGGCTGCTGCTGCTTCCTCCTGCAAGAATGAAAAGTGATGGTGTTAGAGTGTGGCCAGTGCTCTGAAATGCTCCGCTTACTCCGCTTTGCTCTCTCACCACGACTGTTTTTAAAGGTCGTAAAGGTGATTAGTCAGGCTCCCAAGGGATTTTCTGTGGTTAATAATGTAGAAATGTTGTTGATAGGATCATGGGTAGTATTCTGAAGCGCTTTGCTCTCTCACCACGACTATTTTCAAAGGCCGCAGAGATGATTAACCGGGTTCTCAAGAGTGCTTCTCCTCTTTAGGGCATAGAAATCGTATCAGTCTACCACTACAACCGTAAAAACACCCTTGAAAACCCGTGTCACTTCACCTATAGAGCCTTTTGAAAGTAGGAGAGATGTGGGGAAGATGCGTTTTTAGAATATGATACAGAAACACTAGGTACGCCCCGCCACTCCAGCCTGTGTGTGTGTGTGTGTGTGTGTGTGTGTGTGTGTGTGTGTGTCAGGTGTCAGGCGAGTATAGAAGGGGCGGCGGCAGATGGCTGGAAGGGAAACTGAGGGAATTGAAGAGAGATACCAAACGGAAAGGGAAATTGGGACGGTAGGGGCTTGTGGGGATAAAGGGACGGGAGGAGAGGAAAAAACCGCGGAGGAGAATAAAAGTAACTGAGGAGATATGAAAAAAGAAAGGAAAGAAGAGCTAAAAGGAGGAGGGAGTAAGGAGTGGAAGATTAAGGAGGAAAAGAGGGGAGCTGAGGGCCGGAAAGAGGAGGGAAAAGAGGGAAGGAGGGAGATAATGAGCCGGAAGGGATGACCTAGGAGAGGGAGAGAGAGGGAGAGGCAGAGGGAGAGATGCGGTAAGAAAGGATGGCCGAGGGTTATGGCTGCGGTGATTGGTGTGTCGCTGCTTCCTCGGGGCGATAAATCTTGCACGGAAAATGTAGGAAGGTAGTGAGTGTCTGACGTGATGGCTGATGTGTGACGGCCGTGTGTGCGTGCGTGCGTGCGTGCGTGTGTGTGTGTGTGTGTGTGTGTGTGTGTGTGTGTGTGTGTGTGTGTGTGTGTGTGTGTGTGTGTGTGTGTGTGTGTGTGTGTGTTTGTACTATCACTTACATAGCTAACGATGATTACTTAATACACACAGACACACACACATATATACATACATACACTTCACACGCATCACATTACCACACCACGAAACATTCACACCTTCCATTTACAAACAAAATTACACTTTTCTCTTCTTCCCCTTATTCTTTACTGCAGTTTCCACCAATAATATAGATAAGGAAGTTTACTAAATCAAACACCATAGCGAGGGAGATCCGTCACTGTTTGGAATCTATATTAATACTTGCACAATAACCTAAACAACTAACTTGGTTCTCTCAACAGTAAAAACAATGACAACAGTTGAAACGACAGTAAGAGCAATAAAACCAACAAGAACAGAACAGTAAAACCTACAACAGAAAAAAAACATCAGTAACAAGAAACAAAACAAACAAGAACAATAAAACCGCAATAACAGAAAAAACAACAGTAACAACAGAAAACCCAACAACGACAGCAAAACCAGCACTAACAAAAAACAACATTAACAAGAGAAAACCCAACACCACCAACACTAACAACAACAAAACCACGACCACCCCCACCACCACCACCACCACAACACACCACAACACACAGTAAGACAGGTGGTGGGGACGCGGCAGGCAGTGGCGGACGTAAGAGAGCGGGAGTGTTGTGTTCACTCACCTGCGTAGATACCTTTACTTTCCAGGACTGAGCCGGTCTGCTGCAGCTGCCCCTCTGCTGACTCCTCAGAGCTCTGCCAGTACACGGCGGCGATGGTGGCGGTGCATCTGTGGCCCAGGCGGGGGAGAAGGAGAGTATGTGAGTGACACGGTGAGGAGGAGGAGGAGGAGGAGGAGGAGGAGGAGGAGGTCTCTCTGATGTTACGATTTTGTGTGTTTATGTGTGATTGGGTCTGTGTTATCTTATCTGTTTCTCCCTCTCTGTGTTTGTCTGGTCTGTCTGTTTCTCTATTTCAGGGCGTTTCTGTCTGTGCTTCTGTTTGTTGTCTGTGCATCTGTTTGTCTCTTGTCTCTTGTGTCTGTTTGTTTGTGTGTGTTTGTTTATCTCTGTTTTGGTTTTTGTCCCTCTGCCTTTCTCTCTCTATTATTTCCAGGTTATTCTCGTTTTTATTACTTAATGTTAGACTGAATGACTCTCTCTCTCTCTCTCTCTCTCTCTCTCTCTCTCTCTCTCTCTCTCTCTCTCTCTCCTCTCTCCTCTCTCTTCTCTCTCTCTCTCTCTCTCTCTCTCTCTCTCTCTCTCTCTCTCTCTCTCTCTCTTATATTTCTAAGCTATTCTCGTTTTTATTACTTAATGCTAGACTGAACGACTCTCTCTCTCTCTCTCTCTCTCTCTCTCTCTCTCTCTCTCTCTCTCTCTCTGGCACTGAGTTACGATACCATCACGAGTAATTAGAGCGGAGCGGCACAGAGAGCGTCAGCGTGCATCACACTTTGAATACCGACGAGGCGCAGTGTGCAGCGAGGGTGTAGGAGTAACAGACTGCGCCGCTCACTCACCGGGAACTTGCAGCCTCCGAGCCCCGCAGACACAGCTCGGGCACATATCACCGCGCCAGCCAGCCCACCTACCCGCCTCGTCACTTGCTTCCCGCTTCCCGCTTCCTCGTTTCTCGCTTCCCGTCGCTTCCTACTTGCTGCTAACTTTTAATGCAGTGTTTGGAGTGTTTGTGTTGGTATGTTATGAACTATCCCGTGTTAGTTTTGTTGGTTTACTCGGAGTTTCGTCCTGGTAGTGTGGATACGAGTATGTTTGGCAGATAACTTTGTTTTGGTAGATTGCTTAGTAGTGACGGATAGATAGACTGGTATAACTAGTGCTCGTGTGTGTTATTAATGTTAGCTGTTAAGTTATCACTGTCCGTTTAGTTAGTTATTAAGTGTCACTGGCCCTTCTTTCCTGCCAATTTTGTCATAGAGCAGTGAAATGTTTGATAGATGTTACTAGTGTTTATATGTCTTAGTAGTGATAATTTTCAAGTCATTTAGCGTCTGTCTCTTTTTTTTTTTTTTTTTCAATGTCACTGCGTCTCCCGCGAATTCCGTCTTAGTAGTATTGTGGAAATGTTTCTTAGATAGATGTAACTAGTGTTTTTTGTCTTAGCAGTAGCAGTTATTACATCATTATCGTTCTTATGTCTTTCTTTAACTTTCATACGTCTCTTTTTGCTGCAGATCTCGTCTTAAAGTTGTGGAAATGTTAGATAGACGTACTCTGTGTTTATACGTCTTATTAGTGTCAGTTATTAAGTTATTAGTGTCCTCGTGTGTCTTCTTGTTTTCTCTCAGTGTTCATTTATCTCTCCTTTGCTGCGAGTCCCCCTTTTAGTTCCGAGAAATGTTAGGTAGTTAGATATAATTCGTTTTTTTTTCTTACTAGTGTCAGTTATGAAGATATTAGGGTTCCAGTGTCTTCCTTCGGTGTTCCCGCGTCTATTCTTTGCTTCCAGACACGAGGCAATAAGCTACAAGACTAGTATCTATTTTTCTCTCGTATATTGCCATTATGGAATTGAATTAGTAAAGATTGTATTGGAGAAAACGCAAGACACGACAGACATAAATGACAGCAAGTCTTCTCCCGCCTCTTTTTTCCTCTCCGGCGTTCCTCTTGCGGCATTACTTCGGTGAGAAATTAATGGGGAAAGAAGTCAAAAATAGTGTATTCAGAAACCCACGCAGACTGCAATTAAATATATGAAAACGCTCCTCGTCTCTAATTTGCCGCTGCACATCAACGCACTACGAAATTAACAATCGCCAAAATGAACTTAATCGCAACAATTTTTACCCCCACACCCCGCCACGCCGGCACAATAAACAAAAGATTAATAAAAACAAAAGCGTGTGTCGGCCATTGCACAAACTCCTCTCTCTCCCTCTCCCTCTCTCTGCACTGCCGCATAGCACATCACTGGACGGCGGACAAAACAAAACAGAGAGCCCCAGTGTATCTTGACGCCCGGCAATTATCGCACACCTGGCGAGAGTTTCAGAAAAGTTTATCAACACACATTAATTCTCCGCGTCCGCCTCCCACACCCACGATAGCGCGAGTATTGTTCCCCACGCCTGAGTAACGTTAGGTTGTCACGCCCTTCATCATTCCCAGCGCTCCTCCTCGTCCTTCTCTTCCTCCTGCACGTCTTCCTTATGCGCCCATATACTACTATTTTCAAAGGCCACAGAAATTATCAACCGGGGTTCTCAAGAGTGTTTCTCCTTTTCATAATGTAGAAATCTTATTAATCTGCCACTAGAATCGTAAAAACATCCTTAAGAACGCTTCGCTCTCTCACCAAGACTATTTTCAAAGGCAACAGAGATAATTTACTGAGTTCTCAAGAGTTCTCTTGTTAATAATGTAGGAAGCCTGTCAATCTGTGAATAGAACCGTAAAACACCCTTAAAAAGCTTTGCTCTCTCACCACGACTATTTTCAAAGGCCACAGAGAACGTTTGTCCTATTAATAATATGGAAATCTTGTTAATCTGTCACTACAACCATTAAAACACCCCTAAAAACCCGTGTCACTTCAACTAGATCCTTT
Source organism: Scylla paramamosain (assembly GCF_035594125.1). Classification (NCBI taxonomy): domain Eukaryota; kingdom Metazoa; phylum Arthropoda; class Malacostraca; order Decapoda; family Portunidae; genus Scylla; species Scylla paramamosain. The sequence goes on from NC_087181.1 coordinate 11,817,000, forward strand.
TGAAAGTAGTGAAGTGAAGGTGCAGCGGAGAAGTGTTTCAGAATACGGTCCTTAGCGCTGTGGCGCGAGGCAGTGGCGGAGTGGCCGGGAGGGAGGGAGGGTGACGCGAGAGTGTCAAGAGGATCCCCGCTTTAAATCAAACACTACCTCTGGGAATTGTTTGAAGCATGATTTGGTAACACTTACACGCGTGCTTCCTGTCGCTACTCTCTCTCTCTCTCTCTCTCTCTCTCTCTCTCTCTCTCTCTCTCTCTCTCTCTCTCTCTCTCTCTCTCTCTCTCTCTCTCTCTCTCTCTCTCTCTCTCTCTCTCTCCTCTCTCTTCTCTCTCTCTCTCTCTCTCTCTCTCTCTCTCTCTCTCTCTCTCTCTCTCTCTCTCTCTCTCTCTCTCTCTCTCTCATTGATGTAGGGGTTTCCACCTCATCCCGAGCGCTGGGTGAAGAATGGTTGGCCGTGTGCCTCCCATAAACGCGCCACACACGCAGTGCTCGGACTGAGTGACGCGGCGGGGAGGGACAGGTGGGCATCAAAAGTGACACTGATTTTAGCGCCGCCCGCCAGATAACCGAGCGTGGAAGGATAGACCTGCGCGCGTGTCAAGTCTGTCAGTCGTAGCCACAGTCACGTGCAGCCAAACGGACGCTGCGGTCTCGTACTTGCGTGCCGCGCCGCAGCCAACGAGTGGAGATATTGCTCTATCTCAACTTGGCTAAATTACGACGCTGGCACTTCTACCCGTGACGCCTCCTAGAGCAGAGGGATGCGTGCCACTGTTGCTGTTTGTGTTATCCTCGCTCAGGCGAAAATGGGCATGCTTTGTTTTATAAAAGGGAGTGCCACGTTTAGGTTGTCTTACGTTTTCTACAGGGACTGCCACGTGTAAGTCTATTGGCTTTTAGTAGCTCCCTTAAGTATAAGAGGATGCGTTCTACTTTTGCTGTACGTGTTATCATCGTTCAGGTAAAGTATGTAGGTATGCTTGGTTTTCTACAGAGCCTGCCACGTGTAGGTTGTCGTATGTTTTCCACAGGGACGGTCACGTGTAGGTCTGATGACTTTTTTTGTAGCTTCCTTACGTGTAGCAAGATGCGTGCCGCTGTTGCTGCTTACATTATCAATCACGTTCAGATGGAAATAGATGGGCATGTTATGTTTTATATAGCGGCTGCCACGTGTAGGCCTAGTGGCTTCCTGCAGTTTCCATTCTGTATTCTTTAAGGAAATATGGGAAGGAAAAATTATACTCCCAATTAGAAGGGCGATTTCTATGGTTTCCTTTTCCATTATCACCTCGGTCAGGTGGAAATTCTATGGTTTCTTTTTCCATTATCATCTCGGTCAGGTGGAAATATGTTTATGTTTTCTACCGCCACGTGTTGGTCTGATGGCTTCCTGCAGCTTTCTTCTTACCGTGTAACAAAGAAGAATTTTGAGTTTTTCTGTTAGTATTTACATAACCATTCTCCGTCAAGTGAAAATAGTGATGTTTTAAAAAGAGACTGCCACGTGTAGGCCTGATGGCTTCTTACATCTCCTCTCTTAAAGAAACTATTGCCGAGAGCAGGAAAATATAACCTACATCCTAGAAAGATGAGTTTACTGTTTCTATTTGTATTATAATCTTCACTCAGGTAAAAATATGGATGTTTTATAGAGGGGCTGCCACGTGTTGGCCTGATGACTTCTTACAGCTTCCCTCGTATGTTCTCAAAGGAAATATTGCAGTGGGAATGAGAAAGATGTACTTCAAAAGACTTGTATTGAAATATTTCCCGGCAACTTCGCTTCGTTCACAGGTTCAAACTTAATTTCTTATGTTCTTATCAAGCTAAATATTTTGTTTATGCTGTTATCAAAGAAAATATTGTCAGGGGACAGAAAAAATATAACGTACACGCTCTGTTAAAATTTATTTTCTTATGATCTTGAAATGTTAGCGTAGGGAGAAAAAAAAAATGTACTGAAAATACCGCGCGGTGAATGATTCCAGGAACACGCATACATCTGATGGCTCCCCGCAGCTTGCCTTGCTTTCCTGTGCTCTTAACAAGGGGAATATTGCAGCGTGGAGGAAAAATGGAATTGAAAACCTTGTAACGAGTGATTTTGACGTGTAGACCTGATGGCTTCCTGAAATCTCCCTTATTTTATTATGTTCTTACGGGAAACATTCACGTGAGAAGGAAAAATGTAATCTCGAGCAATGAGTGAGTTCAGCCAGTATAGGTAGAGCTTAGGGCTTCCTAGAACTTCCCTTATTTTCTTATCTTCTAGCAGGAAACAGAAGGAAAACATATACTTAGAAATCTTCCGCACAGTGATTTCAAATAATACACCGCCCCCAATGGCTTCCTGGAAATTCCTTTATTTTCTTATCAAGGGAATATGGAAATGTAAAAAATAAACGTCATAAAACACCAGCAATGATTTCCAGCAACACACTCCTTTCAGATACTCTGACGTATTTTCTGGTGTTCTTATGAAGGGAAATGTTTTTCTTGCCTTCTTATCGAGAGAGAAATTTTACCATGAATGAAAAAAATGGACAGAAAAAATCAACGGGTCTGAATAATTTCTACCAACACGCGCTTCGAGCAGAGGTTAAATATTTCCCAACGAAGAAGAACACGCCGCTCTCTCACCTTCCTCCCCTTCACCTTCACCTCCAAGAGACCCGCAACCTCCCCCACCCCCACCTTCTGCTCCCTAGAGACGACTACGGGGAATCAATACTTATATTTCTTTGTTACATGGAGAGGATAGAGCGGGCAAGGCCAAAGAAAAATGGAGATAAAAAAAAAGATAAAAAAGATCGGTAAACGCTGTCTGCTGTGCCTCAAAAGTTTGGAAATTTATCGTTTAAAAATGTGAAGGCTCCGTGCAACCTTTATGCGAGAACTCCCCATTGAGAGAGAGAGAGAGAGAGAGAGAGAGAGGAGGAGAGAGAGAGAGAGAGAGAGAGAGAGAGAGAGAGAGAGAGAGAGAGGAGGAGAGAGAGAGAGAGAGAGAGAGAGAGAGAGAGAGAGAGGAGAGAGAGGAGAGAGACGTATAAACAGACATATGGACGCGAAACATTTTAACTCTCTCTTTCTCTCTCTCTCTCTCTCTCTCTCTCTCTCTCTCTCTCTCTCTCTCTCTCTCCTCTCTCTCTCTCTCTCTCTCTCTCTCTCTCTCTCTCTCCTTCCCCCGAAACACTGATATAAAAACAACCCCACTTCCTCCCCTTCTCTCTCTCTCTCTCTCTCTCTCTCTCTCTCTCTCTCTCTCCTCTCTCTCTCTCTCTCTCTCTCTCTCTCTCTCTCTCTGAAACTTCTTTCCTTAAAAAAACAAGACAAAAAAAGTAAAAAAAAATTCAAGATATATATGCAAAAAAACAACATAATAAAAAATAGTGGCCCGGGCATTATCTTTTTAAAAATTTCCGACCCTCTGAAGGCCCATTAAATTCTGTACCGAAAAAATGTATTTAAGAGACGCCAATATCCATAAAAAATAGACTTTGTTCCGCTTTTTCATCACTCGCGCTGGGGGAGGAGGAGAGGGGAAAGAAGGAGAAGGGGGGAAGGTGGAGGAGAGGGGGGGAAAGAAGAGGAGAGGAGGGAGGAGGAGGGGAGGGGGAGGAGGAGGACAGGGGAGGTGAAAGAAGGACCAAGAGGGAAGAGGACTAGTAAGAAAAGGGCTAGAACTAGGAAAAAGAGGAAGAGGAGGAGGACGAACAGCAGGAGGAGGAAGGAAGGAAGAGAACTAGAACTAGGAAGAGGAGAACGACGACGAACAGCAGGAATACGAAGAACAGAAGAACGAGAAGGAGTAGGAAAGAAGGAAGAGGAGGAGGACTAGGAAAAGAAGGACTAGGAAGAGGAGGAGGAGGAGGAGGAAGAGGAAGTTTAGTGTTATGGCTAGTGCAGAGCGTCCGGGGCAGGCAGGGAGTGAGGCAGGCAGGCAGGGAGCGAGGCAGGGAGGCGGGGCAGGCAGCAGGGCGAGTTAAAAGCCCCGCCATTTACACAAGGTTGAGACTTTAATGCGGAAAATGTGGCGGCGCGCTGGCTGAGGGACAGAAATCACGCCAGTGGATCGAGAAATTGCCTCTATTAAAAATGACACTAACGCAATATTGGGCGGCGGACTGGGAGGGCCTTTACTCTCCCCACGCTCTCCCCACGCTCTTCCCTCCCCCGTGTACTCTGCAGCTCAACCCAGGGATCTACACACTGCCCCAACCCTGCGTCACCCCCGCCCACGGCAATTTCCAGCTTTTTCCCCCGTAAATCTATCCACGGGTAAAAAGTGTGTTGGTTCTTATAACACCTTGCGCGCGCCTCGTCCATTTTTCCAGCTCGCCTTGTATTGTGTTGTGTTGGTCAGCTGGCTTCTCGCTGTCTGCTTGTTTTTTTTGTTTTTTTGTTTTTTTGTCTTGTCATTCTCTCTCTCTCTCTCTCTCTCTCTCTCCTCTCTTCTCTCTCTCTCTCTCTCTCTTCTCTCTCTCTTCTCTCTCTCTCTCTCTCTCTCTCTCAATGTATCGTGATTGTTAGTGAAATGTGGCACGTCATATCCGTAGACTTTAATATATATATATTTTTTCCCCCTCGCGTGGCTGGATTTATGGTTACAGCGGATTATAGAATCATGAAAGAAAAACACTTGAAATCCCAAATAACTAACATTGGAAGCTGCTCAAATTCAGTCAGATAAGATTTGGAACAAAAGAATCAAAAGACTAATAGTTGTAGCCAAAATATATAATTAATACAACATTACTCGTATATTTTTAGTCATTAAAATCATGAAAATTATTGAAATCCCGAATAACTAACATTTAAAACTGTTAAAATTAAACCAGACAAGATGTAGAAAGGAAAAACAAACTGCCCATTAAAAGAGTAATAGTCATAACCAAAACACAAATAATATAACACACGTATATATATTTACTCTTGAAATCCCAAATAACTGCCAATGAAAACTGATAAAATTAATTGAGACAAGATATAAACAGAAAAAAAATACCCATTAAAACAGTAATAGTTATAACCAAAACAACTAATACAACCCTACACCAACGTACATTTTTACTATCACCAAAACGTTTACTATTTTTCTTGGGCAATGGAAACAGGGATGCAGAGAGAGAGAGAGAGAGAGAGGGAGAGGACTGTTCGCTCTCCTCGCGCTCCCTCCCCTTGTACTCTCACTCTCAGTTTGTTACGGGGCCGCTTGGGAGGGCGGAGAGGGGGCGGCCAGGACAGGAAGTTGACCGCGTGTGGAAGGGGAGGGGGCGGGAAGGCCTATCACCCACCTACCAATTTTTTTTTTTTTCCAGGTGAAACTAAACTATTTTCGCTCTGGCCATTTTTAAAGTTAAGCCTGGCACTGGAAAAGGTGTAAGGGTGCCAGTGGGAAAGGTGAGGGTGTAATGGTGAGAAAGGTGAGGGTGTAAGGGTGAGAAAGGTGTGAGGGTGCCACTGGGATAGATGTAAGGGTATGAGGGGGCCAGAGGGATAGATGTGAAAGAGTGAGGCTGCCAGTGGAATAGATGTGAGGGAGTGAGGCTGCCAGTGGAATAGATGTGGGGGAGTGAGGCTGCCAGTGGAATAGATGTGAGGGAGTGAGGCTGCCAGTGGAATAGATGTGTGTGTGAGGGCTGCCAGTGGAATAGATGTGGGGGAGTGAAGCTGCCCAGTGGAACAGATGTGAGGCCAAGGGTGACGCTGGGAAAGGTGTGAGGATGTGTGGGAAAGCTGAGGGTGTAAGGGTGGCACAGACGAGACCGTACCTGGGAGTTGGCACAAAGGCACTAGTCTCTCCACAGTGCCATTGGTCTCCGGCACTCCTGGGCACTCTAAAACCCTCGTAAACCTCAGGGTAATACGGATTTTGTGGCACCAGCACCTCTTCCTCCACGCGCGTCTTCATTACAGCAACTTTTTAACGTAATCAGAAATGGGGGACCAAATCTTTGTGAATTCTGCAACCTTGACTAGAATGTCACCCATGTGGTACTCCTGCGCTTTACGTGTCCAACCTTTGTTTGATTGAAGCCGAGATCGAAGTAGTAGGTCATTTAGTAGGTCATTTAGTCAGTCTATCGCTTCTTTTGTGGTATTCCTCCGCCCTTCCTGCCTCTTCCATTTGTTATAGAGGCGTCTAGACATCACATCAAGATTTAAACGTGTCCAGCTTGTATGTTTAACTGCAAACCGATAAAAATAAGGATAGATACTAGCCAATTCAATTCGTCGCTTGTGTGGTATCTATTGTCCCTTCTATTGTATTACTGCGCCCTTCCCGCCTCGAGTACCCACTAAAGGGACGTCTGGGCAAGAGGCTAAACGCGTCCAGCCTCCCATATGTTTGTCCGCAAGCTAGGTCGAAGTTAGAATAAGTAATTTTAGCTAGTTTATTGCTCCTGTGTTATTTTATGGCTTTTCTGCTCCCTTCCCGCCTCGAGTACCCACTACAGGAGCGTCTGGGCAAAGAGGTGAACGTGGCCAGCCTCCCACATGGTTAAGTCCGCAGGCTGAGATCGAAGTGCTGTCAGCCGCCATGAAATGTGACCGTGGGTAAAGTTATTTTGGTAACTAAACACAACTGTCTCCCGGTGCTCGCTGCACAACAATGCCGCCAGACTTTAGGGGAGTGATTCCGGCTGTCCAGAGAGAGAGTGGGGAGTGGGGTAGAGAGGGAGAGAGAGAGAAAGAGAGAGAGAGAGAGAGAGAGAGAGAGCTGCCTGGCGTTGTTTTGGAAGGCTGCAGAGTGCCCCATTATTTTCGAGAGGTTAACGTGAGGTACTAAAATCCACAGGCAATAAATCAGGATTATGCTTCCTGAGTGTCTAGGCTTTCTGAGGTGGTCTGAGTAGTAGTAGTAGTGGTAGTAGTAGTAGTAGTAGTAGTAGTAGTAGTAGTAGTAGTAGTAGTAGTAGTAGTAGTAGTAGTAGTACCAATAGTAGTAGTAATAATAGTAGTAGTAGTAGTAGTAGTAGTAGTAGTAGTAGTAGTAGTAGTAGTAGTAGTAGTAGTAGTAGTAGTGAGGTTTCAAGACACCTCCCTAATTTTGCCCCTACTCTTCGGGGACTAGTACCTTCAATAGGCCTTTTTGTCCTCCCCTTCTGTATCCCTTGGCCAGAGCACCTCTTACATAAAAAAATAGTTGTTTGTTGTTGTTGTATTAGCCCTTGGTGTACGGGTCTTGAAGTAGTAGTAGAAGTAGTAGTAGAAGTAGTAGTAGCAATTTTTGTTGAAGCTTATGTAGTAGTAGTAGTAGTAGTAGTAGTAGTAGTAGTAGTAGTAGTAGTAGTAGTAGTAGTAGTAGTAGTAGTAATTCTTGTCGTAACTGATATAATACCATCTCATCTCCAATAATTTAAGTTACACTGACACATTCCTTCCTTCAACCCCCACGCAGGCCGAGAAAACAACTCAAGCCTCGGAAAAAAGAGAGTAAAAGTGAGAACCTGCTCCCTTATTCAGCCAGCGCATATATCACGAGCCTTGCCTGGGTGGTGAAAATATGGCCCTTACATTACTACTCTCTTATCGCGCAGTATATCAGGACTTAGTAACTGAATAGGTAATGAAAGTATATCTCGTACGCACCTATTCTCTTATTCATCACGTGGATCAAGGTAGACTTAGTGGTTGTGAATGGGTAGTAAAAATAAGGGGAAAGTGTAGGTTCTTTTATCGCACTCTGTCAAGAATAAGTTAATAGGTAATGAAAATATATCTCGTACGCACCTATTCTTTTATTCATCACGCGGATCAGGGAAGACTTAGTGATGAATAGGTAGTAAAAAACATAGTTCTCTTATAACGTTATATATTTGAAACTTCATAACAGAATAGGTAATGAAAATGCATCTTTAACACACCTATTCTGTCATCCACGTAACACGTACATCCAAAACTGAGTGGTCGCGAACAGGTGGTAAGAATAAAACTAGTATTGTGCCGTATATCAAGACTTAGTAACAACAGGTAACGAAAACGCATCTTATTCACACTTAATGTCTTCCCACTCATCACGTAGACTCAAGACCGAGTGACTGCGAACAGGTAGCAAGAATAACTCCTCCACATCGCTCTCCCGTGACCGGAGGCTTCGGGCACCAATGTAGAATCCACTTTCATAAACTTCCTAACCGGATAACTATTTTAGCGGAGTTTACGCTGCTGCCCAAACAAAAATAGAAGATGGAACGGGAACCAAGTCGGCGGTGGATGGCTGCAGTGTTGTGTGGTGAAATTTGTACCAGCAGGAGGAGCGAAGAACTCAAGTGGCAAGGGGGGAGACGAGCAAAAATAAAGGAGATATAAGCTGGAAGAGGGGAGGGAAAGGGGTAGTGGATTAAGGCACCGTGCAAAAATAACTGTAGATATCAACTGCGACAGGAAAAGTTGAGATAGAGAGAGAGAGAGAGAAGCAGAAACAGAAACAGAGGGAGACAGAGACACGGAAACTGGAGAGACGAGTGAGAGAGAAACAGAGAGAGAAAGGAAAAGGAGATATGAACCTAACATGACACAAGAGGAGGAGGAGGAGGAGGAGGGAAAGGAGATTTGATATAGTTTGATAGTTTATCCATACAAATAATACATTAATTGGTCTAGCAAAGTAAAAAAAAAGAATGTACATGCAGAAGACAGTTAAATATAATAACAATAAATAATAATAGCTGGAGAGAAAAAAATATATGTAAAATACAGATAAATATAATAACAACAAATAGCAAAAGAATTAGGAGGAGAAGAGGAACTGAACACTCACCTACCCACCCATTCACCCACCCACTCACCCACCCACTCACCCACTCACGAGACTCACCTAAGGCGCAGCTCTCCTGAAGGGAAGTGCCGGGGCCCCACCACGAAGCGCAGGCCGAGGCGAGAAGTTTCCAGCCCATCAGAATCATTCATCGGCGTGTACTCCACCAGGTTCTCCGTGGCAGCCTGTGGGGGACACGGGGAGGTGAGCTGAAGGAGGAGGAGGAGGAGGAGGAGGAGGAGGAGGAGGAGGAGGAAAAGAAAGGAGGAAAACAACAAGAAGAAAAACAAGACAAGGCAAAAGGGAGAGAATTCGTAAGAGGGGGAGGAACAGGACGAGGAAGAGGAAGAAAAGAAAGAAGAGGACAAAAGAAAGGAACAAGACAAGGAAGAAGGAAAAGGGAATTCGGAAGAGGAACGGAAGGAGAAGGACAAGAAGAGGAAGAAGAAAAGAAGAAGAGAGAGAAAAGGACAAGAAACAGGAGAGGAAAAAAAAAACAAGGGGAGGGCGATAAAGAAGACCAGAATAAGTAAGAAGAGGAATAGGAGTAGAAAGAGAAGAGGAATAGAAGGTAGAGACAGACAAGGAGAAGAGAAAGAGGAGGAGAAAACAATAAAGTAGGTACAAAAAACGATAACTGCGAAGTAGAGAGAGAGAGAGAGAGAGAGAGAGAGAGAGAGAGAGAGAGAGAGAGAGAGAGAGAGAGAGAATCAGCATATCTATCTATCTACCTGTCCATCTACCTGTCAATGTAATGCGCCAGCGGAAGTCAGTCAGTCAGTTAGGCAAGGAGAGGATAGAGCAGAGTAGGGCAGGCAAGAGAGAGAGAGAGAGAGAGAGAGAGAGAGAGAGAGAGAGAGAGAGAGAGAGAGAGAGAGAGAGAGAGAGAGAGAGAGAGAGAGAGTGGCTGTGTTGTGCTTGTTAATCGGTCAATGTCTTACCCTGATGGAGAACTGCCTTGCTGCCTCCCGGTAATGCTTCCACCCTGCCATTGATCAGCGGGGAGGGAAGCAGAAGCAGAACCATCCCTCTCCCTCTCTCTCTCTCTCTCTCTCTCTCTCTCTCTCTCTCTCTCTCTCTCTCTCTCTCTCTCTCTCTCTCTCTCTCTCTCTCTCTCCTCTCTCTCTCCCTGTAATTCATATTGGTTTCCTCTCCTCCTTCGCTTCGCTCTCCTATCCCTTTCCTTCCTCCTCCTCCTCTTCCTCTTCTTCTTCTTCCTCCTCGTCTTCTTTCTCCTCCTCATTTTCAGCCCTTCGTCTCCTGCCACAAAATAACTTAATGTATCTCATTCTCTCACTCCCTTTTTCCTTTCCATTCTTTCTTTCTTTCTCTCTTTCTTTCTCTCAATCTTTTAATTACTTTTATCTCTTCATATTTTTTTCTTTTTTCATTCTTCTGCATTTCCTTTCGTAGTGTCATAGTGGTATCTCTCTCTCTCTCTCTCTCTCTCTCTCTCTCTCTCTCTCTCTCTCTCTCTCTCTGAAGTAACGCCAGTGAGCGAATAAAGAGTGACGTGTTTGTGTTATTTTGCCTGCGAGTGAGAGTGAGTGAGTGAGTGAGTGAGTGAGTGAGTGAGCGAGCATGCAGAGAGAGAACGAGGAGGTTTATGTCATGTTGTCGTGATAAATGCAACGAGTGGAATGTTTTTTTTTTTTTTGTGTAGTGGTGGTGGTGGTGGTGGTAGTGGTGGTGGTGGTGGTGGTAGTGGTGGCGGTGGTGGTGGTCTTTGTCATCCTTTTGTTTTGTCCCCAGGTATGACTCATGATTTAAATGGTGACAGATGACTCACACACATGCCTTTAGTGAATGGTGTGACTTGCATATGACTTAAATGATGACGTACGACTCAGAGGTGACTTTTGTGAGAGATATGACTTGCAGATGACTTAAATAATGACATGAATGGCTTATATGACTTAAATAGTGACAAATGACTAGCAACATTAGTGACAAATGACTAGCATGTTACTAAGATATTACATTACTCACAGATCACTAAAATAATGACAAGAATAACTTAGATGACCTAAATAATGACAGTCTACTCAAATAAAAATAAAAAAATACTGAGAAAATGACTCAGATGAACTAAATACTAACATACAACACACAAATAGCGCAAAACACTGACAAATGACTCACAAATAGCGTAAAACAAGGACAAATGACTCACAAATAGCGCAAAACAAAGACAAATGACTCACAAATAACGTAAAACAAGGACAAATGACTCAGATAAGTCAGACAACAGGCATAACTCACAAATAACTAAACGAGTGACTCGAAAACAACTAAACAAAATTCATGATTTGAACAATAGGTATGACTCAAGTAATTTAACAGATGACGGAAAAAAAGCAATTCAAACAACAATCATGAGTCAAATAGCAGGTATAACTCACAAATAACCATACTGACTCAAAAAACAACTAAAAGAAAAGACAAACAACTCAAAAACAACGACCATGACTCACAGATCACTACAGGTATGACTCAAGGGGTTGACTCAGCGGCTGACTCACCTGGTTGTCGTTGATGTACCACATGAGGGAGGCGGCGGGGCGGGAGCGCAGCGAGGTACAGTTCACGTGCACCTCGTCCCCAACGTGGTACCTGGAGCGCCCTCCCGTGATGGTGGGCACGCGGTCAGGCAGGTCTGGAGGAGAGAAGGGGTGGTGATTGTGGTGGTGGTGGTGATGGTGGTGGTAGTAGTAGTTGTTGTTGTTGTTGTTTTGTAAGAGGGACGAAATAAAAAGTTAAAAAATGTAAGTCCAGGAAAGAGTAGTAGTAGTAGTAGTAGTAGAGGTGGTGATGGTGGTGGTTTTTCTAAATAGGTAACAAAAAAAGAAAGATCAACTGAAGAGCAGCAGCAGCAGCAGCATTAGTAGTAGTAGTAATAGTAGTAGTAGTAGTAGTAGCAGCAGTAGTAGTTGTAGTAAGTGTAGTAGCAGTAGTAGTAGTATTAGTAGTAGTGTTGTTGTTGTTGTTGTTGTTGTTGTTGTTGTTGTTGTTGTTGTTGTTGTTGTTGTAGGTCTTGTTTCCTACAGCAATTTAAAGTTTGGCTGGCGGCGCGTGACCAGAATAAAAAAAGAAATAGAAAAAACATAAATTAGAATTGTCATCTCGAATATAAATGTAAATGTTTTTGTTTCCTTAACTTTCTAAAATGAATACGACTTCAGCATTTCTCTCTCTCTCTCTCTCTCTCTCTCTCTCTCTCTCTCTCTCTCTCTCTCTCTCTCTCTCTCTCTCTCTCTCTCTCTCTCTCTCTCTCTCTCTCTCTCTCATGGAATTTCTTAAAAGTGAACTCCAGCATAATAAAATTTTTGGGGAGATGAAGACTGAGATGATTAGATTAATTAGAAGCATTAATTTGCGTATGATTACCTGCCCAGGTGAGGGACGAGGCGCAGGTGAGGTGAGGGGAGGAAGGGAGGGAGGGGGATCTAAAGCTGTCATCTCCTCCCCTCTCCTTCCAGTAAATCCATATTATTGCTTTGTGATTTAGGTTCGTAATTATCTTATGCACGGGCTGTATTAACTGACACACACACACACACACACACACACACACACACACATACACACACACACACACACACACACACAGATGGAGAGACGGACAGACTGATAGACAGACAGAAATAGAGACGGACATACCAACAGACTCGTACACACAGATAGGTAGACGGATAGCGAAAGTGACAGACAGACAGACAGAAACAAACTCAAACGGGAGACATACACGCGTAAACACAGAGAGAGACAGACAGAGAAAGACAGACAGGAGCACAGGTACACACACACACGCACAGGTACACACACACACACGTTCTCTGCATGTGAAAATCGAAGGAAGGAAGGAAGGAATCATCATCATTGCCCTTCCTCACCACCACCACTACCACGTTGCAGGGTAGTGTGGGAAGGTCCAGGTGGGCGTGGGAATAACAGGTGCACTACAATTGTACTTCTCACCAAGCTTAATTATACGTTCCATTACAGCCTGTCATTTCTCCCCTGCCTCCCTGGAGCTTCTAACTCACTACTGTATCGCTTTGTTCACCAGCATGGCCCAGAGAGAGAGAGAGAGAGAGAGAGAGACACTGACTTCCCTTGCAGCTTTCATCACAATGTTTACTAAGAGAGAAAGTGAGATAGAGTGAATTAAAAGTCCTTGATTGTTTGTCTTTAGGTCTCCCGTTATTTGTCTTATATACATACAAATGATGAACACAAGGGAAGCTACAAGAAATCATTAGGCCTACATGTGGCAGTCCCTGTATAAAACAACAGCAGTCCCCACCTATCATCCACAAACTTGTCTAAGCTTCTAAAGTTCCCTATAAACTCAAACAAAAAGAAGCTTAAAATGATGAAAACTGACTCTACACTAACAATAAAAAAAAATAAATAAAATAAAAAGAAGAAAAACCACTATACGTTTCTCTATTCAGTTTTTCACTAGCCATATTCATGTTTCATTACTTTTCGTTACTCATTTCGAATCCAGACGGGCAAGAAAGAAAGACGAGGAGAGAGAGAGAGAAGAGTAGCTATTGGTCGTGTTATCATCCGTTTTCTTTCTCGTCTCGACGCGCCAGTTAACGAGTCAGGGCTAACTATACTAATATGATTGATGCGCCTCCTCGTTTGTTCCTGAGGCGACGGTCGTGGTGATGGTGTTAGAATTACGTAGTACTGTCAGCGGGAACGTGTAGGTCGATGGCGTGTGTGTGTGTGTGTGTATGTGTGTGTGTGTGTGTGTGTGTGCGCGTGCGTGCTGCTGGTGCTGGCATTAATGATGCGGTATATGGCGCCTGTGGTGGTGGTGAAAGTGGCAGTGTGGTGGTGGTAGTGGTGGTGTTACCGGGATAATTAGCAGTGGTGGTGGCGGTGGTGGTGGTGGTGGTGGTGGTGGTGATGTTACTGGGATAATTAGCTGTGGTGGTGGCAGTGGAGCAGTGAAAGAAAACGGGAGACTGAAGAAGAAAAAGTAGGAAAGGGTAGACTCGTAAAAAAAAAAAAAAAAAAAAGAAAGAGAAAAGAAATGGAGTGCTTTCTCCCTCCCTCTCCCTCCCCCTTCCCCTCTTCCTCTCCCACTCCCTTTCCCTCTCCACTCTCCCTGCACTCTCTAGAGGAATAATTCATATGTCAATTACCACATTCTGAGCCTTTTTACAGTACGTAGACACACACAGAGAACGAGACAAAAAAAACCGGAAGCGAATCTTACTACAATTTTTTTTTTTACTCTTCTCTTTTTCTTTCATTCCTTCCTTGGTTTGTCGCACTGAGAATAAAAATAACCAGCAGTAATGAGGCTGATGAATAATTGCGTACGTGAATAATGAGTCGTGCATTGTTTGTCTCTCCCTGTGCCTCATCCGCCGCCTGGCCAGGAGTGCCGCGTCCCATTAGCAAGACAGACGAGGGGAAGGTGCAGTTAGAATAGATTGTAATGACTTCAAATTAATGGTGGCTGAGGATATTTCTAGCGTCTCTTCCCGTCTCTCCTTCTCTGTGTCTCTGCCTCTGTGTTTGTCTCTTTTTCTCTCTTTAAGGAGGTGTTCTGTTTAAGTTAAATAGTTTTCTGCAGTTTATTTTCTTATGGTCTTGTGTTCTTATGTTCTATCTCTTCCTCAATCTCTTTATTCCTCTCTCTCTCTCTCTCTCTCTCTCTCTCTCTCTCTCTCTCTCTCTCTCTCTCTCTCTCTCTCTCTCTCTCTCTACAAAAGACTAGTTAAATCTACCTTTTCTCATGCACTAATATCTTTCCCTTTCTCCCTCTCTCTACTTCCACTCACCCTCTCTCCCACCCTCTCTTCATCCTAACTACTTACCCACCACCAGCATCTCTGCACTCCGGGACTCTGTGTGGAAGGAGGGAGCGTCAGCAGACACCTCGCAGCGATACTTGCCGGAGGAGAGAAGACTGACCGGCCGCAAGGTGACTTTCTTCTGGTCGCTCAGTGAAGTCTGGGGAGAGAGACAAAGAAATGCTACTGTGAGTCATGTTGAGGGAGTTATGTATTTCGAGGCTTGTTTCTAGGGTTATGTTGCCTTGTTTAGGGGATACGTGTATGTATGCCTGCTGTGTTTTGTGTGATTGTTGGGTGTTGGGTGTCTTCTTGTTGTTTTTTTCGTGTTTGTGGTTCGTGTGCTATAGTTTTGTTGTAATTTGATGTTTTTTTTTTTTTTTTGTGGGTGTTCGGTTTTTTTTTTTTTTTTTTTTGTGTTTTTTTTTTTTTTATGTAGGAAGGGCACTGGCCAAGGGCAACAAAAATCTAATAAAAAAAAATGCCCACTGAAATGCCAGTCCCATAAAAGGGTCAAAGCAGTGGTCAAAAATTGATGGATAAATGTCTTGAAACCTCCCTCTTGAAGGAATTCAAGTCATAGGAAGGTGGAAATACAGAAGCAGGCAGGGAGTTCCAGAGTTTACCAGAGAAAGGGATGAATGATTGAGAATACTGGTTAACTCTTGCGTTAGAGAGGTGGACATAATAGAGGTGAGAGAAAGAAGAAAGTCTTGTGCAGCGAGGCCGCGGAAGGAGGGGAGGCATGCAGTTAGCAAGATCAGAAGAGCAGTTAGCATGAAAATAGCGGTAGAAGACAGCTAGATATGCAACATTGCGGAGGTGAGAGAGAGGCTGAAGACAGTCAGTTAGAGGAGAGGAGTTGATGAGACGAAAAGCTTTTGATTCCACCCTGTCTAGAAGAGCAGTATGAGTGGAACACCCCCAGACATGTGAAGCATACTCCATACATGGACGGATAAGGCCCTTGTACAGAGTTAGCAGCTGGGGGGGTGAGAAAAACTGGCGGAGACGTCTCAGAACACCTAACTTCATAGAAGCTGTTTTAGCTAGAGATGAGATGTGAAGTTTCCAGTTCAGATTATAAGTAAAGGACAGACCGAGGATGTTCAGTGCAGAAGAGGGGGACAGTTGAGTGTCATTGAAGAAGAGGGGATAGTTGTCTGGAAGGTTGTGTCGAGTTGATAGATGGAGGAATTGAGTTTTGAGGCATTGAACAATACCAAGTTGGCTCTGCCCCATCAGAAATTTTAGAAAGATCAGAAGTCAGACGTTCTGTGGCTTCCCTGCGTGATATGTTTACCTCCTGAAGGGTTGGACGTCTATGAAAAGACGTGGAAAAGTGCAGGGTGGTATCATCAGCGTAGGAGTGGATAGGACAAGAAGTTTGGTTTAGGAGATCATTAATGAATAATAAGAAGAGAGGTTGGTTGACAGGACAAAACCCTGAGGAACATCACTGTTAATAGATTTAGGAGAAGAACAGTGACCGTCTACCACAGCAGCAATAGAACGGTCAGAAAGGAAACTTGAGATGAAGTTACAGAGAGAAGGATAGAAACCGTAGGAGGGTAGTTTGGAAATCAAAGCTTTGTGCCAGACTCTATCAAAAGCTTTTGATATGTCCAAGGCAACAGCAAAAGTTTCACCAAAATCTCTAAAAGAGGATGACCAAGACTCAGTAAGGAAAGCCAGAAGATCACCAGTAGAGCGGCCTTGACGGAACCCATACTGGCGATCAGATTGAAGGTTGTGAAGTGATAGATGTTTAAGAATCTTCCTGTTGAGGATAGATTCAAAAACTTTAGATAGGCAGGAAATTAAAGCAATAGGACGGTAGTCTGAGGGATTAGAACGGTCACCCTTTTTAGGAACAGGTTGAATGTAGGCAAACTTCCAGCAAGAAGGAAAGGTAGATGTTGACAGACAGAGCTGAAAGAGTTTGACTAGGCAAGGTGCAAGCACGGAGTGTTTTCTTATTGTTTTGTGTTTCTTGTGATTTGTGTTTGTTTGTTTTTTTGTGTGTTCCTCTTTTTTTTTTGTGAGTCGTCTTCCTTTCCTCGTCTTCTCTTCGTCTTGTCTTCGTCTTCATCATTGTGAGGAAAAAAGTTTGCTGGAGGAACTCAAGGAAATAAGTACAAATGATGCTGTCCTTTCTTCACTTCCGTGTTTCCTAATGACTCCTCCTCCCCGTCCTCCTCCCCCTCCTCCTCCTCCTCCTCCTCCTCGTGTATCTCAGTCATCGCTCTTCCATTTCTTCTCTTCCATTCTTTCCTTGTCCTCCTCCACGTCCTCTTCCTACTCTTCTCTTCCATTAATCCTTCTCTTCTTCCTCCTATTTCAAGTGTATCTCTGTTATCCTCTTCCTCCTCCTCCTCCTTCTCTTCTTCCTCCTTCTCCTTTTCTTCTTCCTCGTGTGCCTCATGTCATCCTGCCCTCATTCCTCGTCTTCCATCCTTTCATCTCCTCCCCCTCCTCCTCCTCCTTCTCCTTCCCTTCCCTTCCCTTCCCTTCCCTTCCCTTCCCTTCCCTTCTTCCTCCTCCTCCTCCTCCTCCTCCTCCTCCTCCTCCCTCACAAATCCAACATGCCTACAACACCCATGATCCTTCCCTCAACCCCAACACTCAACAACCAGGATAGGACGTGACGCAAATACGTATATTCTCTCTCTCTCTCTCTCTCTCTCTCTCTCTCTCTCTCTCTCTCTCTCTCTCTCTCTCTCTCTCTCTCTCTCTCTCTCTCTCTCTCTCTCTGAGGAGTGTTGTGTTGTTTTCTAGTACGCATTGTGAAGGTGGTGGAATGTTGGTTGCGTTGTTGTTGTTGTTGTTGGTGTTGGTGTTGGTGTTGGTGGTGGTGGTGGTGGTGTGTTAGTGGTGGTGTTGGTGTTGTTGTTGCTTTTTTCTTTTTTGTTCCAGAAGAAAAGTAGTGGTAGTAGTAGTAGTAGTAGTAGTAGTAGTAGTAGTAGTAGTAGTAGTAGAAGTAGTAGTAGTAGTGGTAGTAGTAGTAGTAGTAGTAGTAGTAGTAGTAGTAGTAGTAGTAGTAGTAGTAGTAGTAGTAGTAGTAGTAGTAGTAGTGTTCTTGATGAAGATGAGGCAGCAGCAGCAGCAATGGTAACATTATAGTTGATGAAGAAGCACCACCACCACCACCACCACCACCACCGCCACCAGTAATAATAATAGCAGCAGTAGTAGTCGTGCCCGTCGTAACATCACCCTCGCTGCCTCCCCAGCCCGGCGGTCCCTTGGGGGGGGAACACTGCACACACCGGGGCATAAAACTAGAAAATGCATTACTTTACCGCCCCTTATGTGACCCCGCCTCATAAACACAGCTAGAAACACCATGCGAGGAGGAGCAGGAGGAGGAGGAGGAGCAGGAGGAGGAGGGAGCAGGAGGAGGAGGAGGAAGGGGAGAGGCGGTATTTGGGAGGAAAAGTGAGGGGAAGGGAGGAGGGGAAGAGGCAACAGACCAGAACATTTTATGAGTTTAATAGCAAAGGTTCTAAATGTGTGATAAGGTAATGGCTTTTATTTTTGCCTCTACCCCTCTCCCTCTCTCCCCTTCCCTCAGGTCATGGCCGATTACTTTTCTGGCAGAGAGCGAGAGAGAGAGAGAGAGAGAGAGAGAGAGAGAGAGAGAGAGAGAGAGAGAGAGAGAGAGAGAGAGAGAGAGAGAGAGAGAGTGCTGAGATGCAATTAATTTTCGGCTAACTTTCACTCTTCCTGACTTGAAGTAATGAGGCACTGAGCTCTTCATTAACATTCCATTTATTCAGCCAATTTTACCTCTTTTCACACACGTCCTCCCTCCCTCCTACCCTCCACGCCCCATCTCCGACCCTCCCCCCAACCCTTCAACCCTCCCTCCTCTCCCTCCGGTTCTTCCTTCCTGCTAAACCCGCTTCTTCGTCACTCATGATTTTATATCCCTGAATTCACAACCTGCAAAATACTCCTTCAAGACGCCATCTCCCCCCACCAGCCAAGCCCAGCCGAGCCTTTCCAAGCTTTCAGGTCTCCTTCAGGTCTTCCTCAGGTATTCTCGTATCATTTCGGTGTTCGTGGGTGTTGCTCTAAGCGTGTCTCTCTTCCTTATTCACCTGACGAGGAGGAGGATGAGAAGGAGGAGGAGGAGGAAGGAGAATATCAACTGGAAGAAAAGAAGAACAAGAACAAAAAGGAGGAGGAGGAGCAGGAAGAAGAAAAGAAGAAAACAGAAAAAAGAACTGAAGAAAAGAAAAGAACGAGAGAGAGAGAGAGAGAGAGAGAGAGAGAGAGAGAGAGAGAGAGAGAGAGAGAGAGAGAGAGAGGAGAGAGAAAATGAAGACAGGAATAATGGATCAGAGAGAGAGAGAGAGAGAGAGAGAGAGAGAGAGAGGAGAAAATGAAGACAGGAATAATGGATTAGAGCCTTCAAGTTAAGTTTTCAGAAATATGAATGTGAAAAAAGGAGCAACTTGGAGAAAGCAACGCATTTACTTTTTATCATTATTTTTCTTTTTCATCCCCTGAGAGAGACATTATTATCAAACGACGCTAAGGAAAAAAAAAAAAAAGAGCAATGAGAAAAAAAAAAACTTTACACGTGAATGAAAGACGAGATTAACAAAGCAGTGCATGAAAATAACAAGGAAGAGGAAGGAATGACAATGAAGAGAGAGAGAGAAAGAAAAAAAAAATAGAAAAATGTGTGAGACAGAAAAGAGATATAGAATGAGAGATAGAGAAAGGGAAAGGTGGAGGAGAGATAAAGAAGAGGAGATGGAAAAGAGATAAAGGAGGGAATAAGAGACAAAGAAAAAACGGGAGATGGAGGAGAGACAAATGAAGGGTGAGAGAGTGAGAGATACATAAAACAGGAGATAGAGGAAAGACAGGAAAAAAAAAAAGAGAGGGAGATAGAGCAAAGAGACAAAGAAAGTGAAGGGTATGAAAGAGAGATGAACTTAGAGAAAGACAGAAGATAAACACGAAGAGACATAAAAAAAGAGAGAAAGAATGGAGAAACAAGAGCAGGATGTAAAAAAGAGGGAGAAAAAGAAAGAGGAAAAGAACCACGAGAGACAAGGAAAGGGTTAGAGGGAGGAAGGAAGAGCGACAAGAAAATGGTTAGAGAGAGGAAGAGAAAGAGGAGAACAAGGAGACAAGAAAACGGTGAGAGAGGGAAGCAAAGAAGAGGAAGACCAAGAGAGACAAGGAAAGGGTAAGACAGACGGACAGACGGACGGCCAGGGGGGAGAGAGGGATCGGCATCTCATGGGAGGAAGGTTCATTACCCGCCACAGAAAACTAATCTCTGTCCCTGGTGACTCTGCTGCCGATACTTGGAATACTTCGCCTCCCTGTTGTGTTTTGACCGTCGCTCGATACCACGATACCAAGAGGCGGTGTTCTCGTGGCTCCTGCTTCGTCCTTCCTTCTCTCATTCACTCTCTGCGTTCAGTTAAATGCTAAAGTTTGTGCACGTGCTGTTTTCTTTTCCATAAATCTAACCGTTTCGTCTCAACCGTAAGTCTGATGTGTTGCCTGTCCCCTTACGAAACCTGAGAAGTGAATATTCCAAGAGCAGAGGACGGAAAACTGAAGGAAAACGCTAAAAAAAGTGGAAGTGAGAGCGTCAGGTTACCAAGACTTCTGGCCGCGACTGTACCTTACCTCTCTTATGCTTAAAAAGTGAGGTTAATGTATGTATTTTAAACCATACAGAGTTAAAATAGATCATACCAAGATTTCAGTGTTTCTGGTTTCTACGCTACTTCACTCCTTCAAACCCTGTGCACCTTGTCTCCCTAATGCTAAAAAAAAAAAGATAGAAAAAAAAAAGAAGTAAATATCTGTATTTTAAACCCTACAGAGCTAAAATAAAACATCATAGCAAGGTCTCAGTGTTTCTGGCTTCTAACTCGCTTCACTCCTTCACTCTCTGCGTAGCTTGCTTTCCTTATGCTAGAAATTAGTCGTAGGAGAGTTGATAGAGGTTAATTATATATTCTGAACTCCACAGAACCAAAATAGAACAGCATACCAAAGTTTCAGTGTTCCTGCTTTCCATATTGCTTCCTCCATCTACTCCCTGCCTACCTTGCCTCCCTTGTGGTAGAAATTACGATCATTGAGAGAGTTTTATTTAATCAACAGAGCCAAAATATAACAGTCCCTACAAGCTTTAAACTAACCCATCATTCACTTTTAACCTGCCAGTGGTAGATGGATGGAATGGTACAGTCATTAGAGAGCTTTTAAAAGAAGGTTAGATAAATTCATGATGAGGATAACAGGTGGAAATACGTAGGTGCGTTTCATACAGGGACTGCCACATGTAGGCCTGGTGGCTTCTTGCAGCTTTTCTCATTTTCTTATGTTTTTATGTTCTTATTTAGGTAGCAGAATGCATAGCAGTCAAAAAGTGAACTTCAAGGTAAATAAGCCACGTGTCTTGAAATTTTACTCTAAACCAGCAGCATTCTTAACTCGCAGAATTCACGGCAGTCAGAGGGCAAACTGCACTCTGAACTGCAAGGTTAACATGCGATTATTTGCAAGCACAAGCAGTGAGGCAGATCCTGAGGGCGCGTGACTCCTGGCGGCGCCGCGGGAGCTTCTCGCGAGGCGTGGGAGGCAAAGCCAATCGGCCATAAAGATCTGGGAGGCTGCACGACACAGCCCCGCGCCGATCCTGTTTTATGGAATCATTTATTTCCTCGATTGGGAAGGAGTTTACATTTCAATTTCCTGTTGTCTGGCGGGGAAACGAGCGGAGTTTTGTCTTGGCCGCGGCGCTCGAGGAAAGCAGATCTGACGGCGGGTAATTCGATGGCATGATGGATGAGAGAAAGATGCCCGACTGACGAGGCGATGAATATTAATGGCGCCGCGCGGGACACCTGTGCCCCGCGCCGCGCCGAGGTGACTGCTTATCTCCCCTGACAAATGGCGCACCGCGCGAGGCTGAAAAGTGATCAGGACGCGAAAACACGGCGTGCAAAGTGATCCAAAACACGGAAAACCACATTAAAACTTGCCAAACCACGGAAAACCGCCTGGAAAGTTGTCAAAACACTAAAATTTGCTTGGAAAGTGACGAAAAATACAAAAACTGCATGAAAAGTCTTCAGAACTTAGAAAAAAAACACATGGAATGAGGGCAAAATCACGATAATATCGCATGGAAGTAATAACAATTTTAAAAATGCTTGAAAGTTGTGAAAAATTAAAAAAAACACGAAAAGCACATGGAAAGCTATCAAAAACAAGATAAACCACAATAAAAGTTGAAAAAAAACACGAAAAAACAGCAAGCAAGTGTGGGCCCCTCATCTCACCACCCACAAAAAACAACAAAACACTCCACTAAACCAAAAAGATAAACAGTAGGAATGAATACCAAACAAGCAAGTCCCTTTCTTCTTTCTTTCCTTCCTTCACACTCTACTGCACCACCCTCCCCGCCCCACCACCAACCACCCACCAGCCACAGACTCATTCTCGCCCCGGGACAGAAAACAGAGTGCGCAGAATTCACAGCAACAAACCGCTCGAGGAATGACCCGCGTAAACTCCCGTGCCATTGTGGCGGAGACGGGAAAGACTGGAAAACTCAGGAAAAACTCAAGGAAAACTCTGGAGAAGACTCGGGAAGGCTCGCGTCTCCCAACAATCCCTTGAAGCAGCTGTATTTTTCCTTGACAAATGAACACAACACTCTCCCGCCGCCCCATCACTCTCCATACGTTAGGTGTCGTCAAGGATATAGCACAGGGTCTTAGGAATTGAGCGTCCATCCCTTCTGTGGTCTTTGTATATCGCCCATCCCTCGCCCCTTGTTCCTTCCTCCTTCCTACCTCCTTCCCACTCCCTCGGGTCTCTATTCCCCCTCATTCCCCCTCGCCCTTCACGCCTATGAGTCTCGGGATTAGGGCGCGAGGGTTCTTCATCTTTGACGCCTCGCCTCGCCTCGCTTCGTCCCGTCCTGCTCTGCTCTTTCGTGTCGTGATGTGGTTATGTTGTCTTTGTCTTTTGTGTTGTTTTTGTGCTGTTTTTTGGGTTGTGTTTTTTTTTTTTTTTTGCGTGTTTTTAATTGTTTACGTGGATATTGTTTTTCTTTTTTGCTTCTCTTCTTTTTCTTTCTTTTTCATCGTTTCGTCGTCGTCTTTGTTGTCTTCCCCTTTCATTTGTTGATCTTGTTTTTCTTCGTCCTCTTTTTGTTCTTGGTCTTATTCTTGGTTTTGTTCTCCTCCTCCTCCTCCTCCTCCTCCTCCTCCTCCTCCTTCTTTTATTTATCTTATTCTTCCTGGCGACTGACAAGGTGTTTGATTCTCACTCCTCCTCTGTTTGCTCTGCTGATCATTCCTTCATTCCCTCCTCCTCCTCCTCCTTCTTCTCCTTCATTTATTTACCTCACCTTTTTCTCCTTTCTCTCCGTCTTCTCCTTCTTCCTTTCTTCCTTCCTTCCTTCCTTCTTTCCTTCTTTTCCCTTCCTTTCCTCTACTTCTTTCTTCTTTTTCTTTCCTCGCCTTCGTCCTTCTCCTTTCTCTCCCTTCCTTCTTTCTTCTGCTCCTTATCTTTCTTTCGTCATTCCTTCCTTCTCCTTTCTTTTCCTTCCTTCTCTTCCTTCCTCTCTTCCTTCGTTTCTTTTCCTTTCTCCTTCTCCATTCCTTCCTTCCTTCCACACAAAGGCTTCTCTCTCTCTCTCTCTCTCTCTCTCTCTCTCTCTCTCTCTCTCTCTCTCTCTCTCTCTCTCTCTCTCTCTCTCTCTCTCTCTCTCTCTCTCTCTCTCTCTCTCTCTCTCTCTCTCCGACCTCCTTTAAACACACCATCGTTGATTAATTCACTTCTTAATTAATTTTCCATATTTACTTTGATTAATGGATTTCTCATTTCATTTCTGTGTGTGTGTGTGTGTGTGTGTGTGTGTGTGTGTGTGTGTGTGTGTGTGTGTGTGTGTGTGTGTGTGTGTTGTGTTGTGTGTGTGTGTGTGTGTGTGTGTGTGTGTGTGTGTGTGTGTGTTGTGTTGTGTTGTGTTGTGTTGTGTTGTGTTGTGTTGTGTTGTGTTGTGTTGTGTTGTGTTGTGTTGTGTTGTGTTGTGTTGTGTGTGTGTGTGTGTGTGTGTGTGTGTAAGAGTGGGAAAGTTTTAAAATATGTTAGCGTACTGCCTTTTTTTCTTTTCTTTTCTTTTTTCCTTTATTTTTAGTTCTGCGTTTCTGACTACGAGTAAGTT
This sequence comes from Scylla paramamosain, assembly GCF_035594125.1. Classification (NCBI taxonomy): domain Eukaryota; kingdom Metazoa; phylum Arthropoda; class Malacostraca; order Decapoda; family Portunidae; genus Scylla; species Scylla paramamosain. Next base: position 11,840,800 of record NC_087181.1, read on the forward strand.
TTTTTCTTTTATATATGAGTAAGAGTTTTTCTTTTCTCTATGTATCTTTTTTGTGTACTGTCGTTCTCTTCTCCTTTCCTTCTCTTTTCTTTTTTTTCGTTTTTAGTTCTGCGTTTCTGAATCTTTTTTTTTTCTTTTATGTGTAAGAATAAGAGTTTTATTTTCTTTATAAGAGTTTTATTTTCTTTATCTTTTTTGTGAGTCGCTTTCCCTCTTGTCATTTCTTATTAGGACTCTGAAAAGAATTTTTTTTTCCTATATACCTGTCGTTTGAAGGTGAAAAGTGCCTAATTGTTTTTCTCAGTAGGTTAAAATAAAAAAATAAAAAGTGTAGCACTGTACAATACGCAGTTCTTAAAATAATCTTGTTACAATAATCTTCTACAATATTCATGATTCTCTCAGTTGTATCAGAATAATATCTAATTGTATTTTTTAGCAGATTACATAAACGGACGAGTAGTAATTATGACATTTTTAAAATTCAGCTTTGTAATTATACTCGAGTTACAACTTATAATATTCATGAATTGTCTGAATATGAGTTCTTTCAAAGTCATAATTATCTACTCGTGTTCCTCAGTAGATGACAAAAGACAGTTAATTATAACACTCCACATTCACCTTTGCTATTACCCTCAGTGTTACAATAACATAATAATTTTGTAAATCACTCAAAGCCGTCTGTTACTCCAAATTTTATAATTATCTACTCATACCCTTCAGTGGACTACAAGTATTAATAGGGTTTAATATTCACCGTTACAATAATGTATAATAATCATGACCTATCAGTTATTTCAAAGTACTTAACTTACTCTTCATATTCTTAAGTGGACTTCGATAAGTATTCATCTAACATTCACTTTCACAACAGTCTACAATAATGATGCCTTTCAGTTATTCCCAAGTGCACACCTAACTCTTCGTATTCTTAACTGGACTGCAGCACAGCAACTACTCCCACATTCACCTTTACAGTTATCTGCGTTATAACAACCGTGTGTGTCGTACTGACCCTCTATGTTACAGCAGTCCTCTATAATATTCATGGAGGGCGCCTTTCTTTCTTTGTAACTTTATCCCCCTTTTCTTTTGGCAACTTTCGAAACAAAGTTGTATGGCTCCTGTAATCTCTTTTTATGGGCGAGGCCGATGGAGTGAAAATCGTGATGTTTAAAACTTTTCTTTCTTTATTTTTCTTTTTCCTTTTTTTTTTTTTTTTTTTTTCTTAGGTGCTGGAGTGTTTCGTGAGGTGCGCCGCTCCCTGCCTGCCTGCCTGCCTGGCCCTCCTGCTGCCAAACGCTTCTTTCTTCAAGTTCTCTTTTTTTCTGTATTGTTTTATCATATTCCGTCTTATTATAATATTTACGATCCCATTTCACTTTTCTTTTCTTTCCGTCGTATCGTTTTCACTCAAGTTCGTTTCGCCGCTCAGAAATTTCACATACTAAGTGATTCTCCATTCGAACTTTTCTCATTGATCTTTTCTTCTCGTAGTCTTATTTTCTTTTTTATGAAATTCATGGCCACGTTCCGAGTTTCTCTTGAGCCTCACTTTTATCTGAATTATATTTGCAGCTTCACGTGTCCCTGTCCATCATAGTGTTTTTTTCTTCTCCCAGTCTTTCTTTCTCTATTCTGTCACTCGTGTCTTTTCTGTTCTCTCTTTCACAGCACCGTTTCACTGTCTCCTTCTGAAATGCCACGCTTATTCTCTCTTTATCCTCTCTTATTTGTTTTCTTTTCGTATATGTCTCTAGGGTTAGGTTACGCTGTGTTAGGTTCCGTGTGTGTGTGTTATGTTTGAGTGTGTGTGTCTGTGAGCGTTGTGTTGTGTTGTGTTATTTTACGTTGTCTTGTCTTGTCTTGTCATATCTTGTTTCGTGTCGTGTTGCGTTGCATTATGTTGCTGCATTACTTAACCCACCCCTGGTCGCTTCCTCGCCTGTCCAAGTGACGCGCAACACTCGGCAACACACCGCACTCACTCCCCCTGTGCTAAGCGTGTGCCTTCAATCTTAACCCGCCTGATCCGCTTGCAGCCTCACAAAAACCAGGCAACTAAAAGATTCCAAGCGGCTCAGCGGAATTAAAACTGAGACAAAGCGTTAAAAAGGGAAAATAAATGCTGCAAAGGTTACCTAACTTATGAACCTTACTGTGCATTGTTTGCTTACTTCTACAGCCAGCTAGAACTCAGAACACACACACATACGCATGTTAACTCTACTGTCTTACAAAACCCAGTGACTTAGAGGGATGAAAACGGAGAAAAGGCTAAAAACTAAACAAAAAAAAAAGGAACAAAATAAATGATGTAGGTTATTTTTAAACTTGAATGCACACACCACTCACTCATACACACAGCTAGAATTCAAAACACACACAAAGGCTGTCAGTCTTACAAAGCTCGTTAAATAAAAGATCCTCGGGACTTAGAGAGGTTTGAGACTGAGACGAAGCACTAAACAAAAACAGAAAATAATTGCAGGTCACTTATTCACTCGCATCCATCTAGACGCGCTCTGAAAACCCACCCACCCACCTTTCCACACACACACACACACACACACACACACACACACACACACACACTCCCAAGCGCCCTACCCCCCTTAACCTCCACTCTCTGATGAAATAAGAAACCCGAGCTAACTTTCTCTTAATGTCATCTGCCGCGGTGCCTTACATAACTTCTTACTTAGCTCCCTCTCATGACTCCCCGCCTGCCTCCGCCGTCCCTCGGGCACACCAGTTATTAGTTCGAATTATACGCCTTCCCTGGGAACTCGAAAAGGCTCCACGACGCTTCCCCTTTTACTGGCAAGAGGACCTGAAGGAGGAGGAGGAGGAGGAGGAGGAGGAGTAGAGAGCAGGAGGGCAGGAGAAGAGAGGAAGGCAGCAGGAGGAAAAGAACAGGAGAAAAGCAGAACAGAAGGAGGAGGAGAGCAGGAAGAGAGGAAAAGGTGTGCAACAGAAAGAGAACTGAAGGGAGAAAGCAGGAGAGTAATAAGAGGAGAAGGGCAGAAAAAGAGGAGTAGGAGGGCAGGAAAAGAGGAAGAGAGAGAAGAACGAGAGAGCAGGTGGACAGGAAAAGAAAGGAGGAGTGGAGGAGGAGAACAGGAGGAGGAGGAGGAGGAGGAGGAGGAAGGAAGGAAGCAAAGAAGAGAGTGCAGCAGCAGGAAAACAGGAGGACAGAAGCAGGAGGAGGACAGGAGGAGGAGAACAGGTTCCCACGAGGCTCATGAAACAGGTGGTGGTCTGTGTCCAGCAGATGGCGTGTTTTTGAGGGCTGGTAAGTGTGGCTACGTGCGCTGTTTGCTGTTGTTTGCGCTTGGGTTAGAGACTCAAAACATAAACGCACATACTCGCATATACAAACACACACAGGCGTACACGAGCACAGGTACACATACAGATACAGTCACGTACGTACATTGCATACATACACAAACTTATCTGGTCGTCTTCTTTCTCCTGTTTCTCTCTCTCTCTCTCTCTCTCTCTCTCTCTCTCTCTCTCTCTCTCTCTCTCTCTCTCTCTCTCTCTCTCTCTCTCTCTCTCTCTCTCTCTGTCTCTGTCTCTTTTTCCTCAGTCTAATTTTTCCTGTTTCTTACGCTTTCTCGCATTCACCTCCCATGTCTCTCTCTCTCTCTCTCTCTCTCTCTCTCTCTCTCTCTCTCTCTCTCTCTCTCTCTCTCTCTCTCTCTCTCTCTCTCTCTCTCTCTCTCTCTCTCTCTCTCGCACAGATGCACAGTAAAACTTCCATGCATAATAAATTGTTTCGCTCTTTTATTCTGGCGATGTTCATGTAAATGGCAGCGTGAATTATGAGAAGCGTTTGTCTTTTGTTTTCTCTCTTTTTTTTTGTTGTGTGTGTGTGTGTGTGTGTGTGTGTGTGCTACGTATATATATATAATGCATAATCATTCCGCTATGCATTATATATGAATATTTTATTGTTACCGGCTGCCCCCTTTGCGTGTTTTTAGAGGAGGGAAGGGGACGGGGGGATAAGGGGAGGTGTGTGTGTGTGTGTGTGTGTGTGTGTGTGTGTGTGTGTGTGTGTGTGTGTGTGTCATTCACTTTTCATTTGTTTTTTAGGTTTTTTTTTCACATCTCGTCTCTCGTCTTGTATCTGTCTGTCTCGTTTCGTTTCGTTTCGTTTCGTCTCTCTCTCTCTCTCTCTCTCTCTCTCTCTCTCTCTCTCTCTCTCTCTCTCTCTCTCTCTCTCTCTCTCTCTCTCTCTCTCTCTCTCTCTCTCTCCTCTCCTCCCTTCTTGCCCTATCTACCCCATCTATCATCTTCCTCTTTCACCTCCCTTCCTCATCTCTCATCTCTCCCTACCTGCTCTTCCTCCTCCTCCTCCTCCTCCTCCTCCTCCTCCTCCTCCTTCTCTTCTCACAGCCTCTTCACTACACCACTCCTCGTTCTCCTCCTCGTCCTCGTCCTCCTCCTCCTCCTCCTCCTCCTCCTCCTCCTCCTTTCTTTCATTCCAATCCCCCCTCTCTCCCTTCCCTCCCTCCCCTACACTATGGCAACAGAGAATGGATGCCTGAAGCCACGCGCATCCCCGACACTCAAGTAGTTAGGTCGTTACGTGGGTTGTTAAGTGTAATTTGAGTCTTTTACGCTAGAGGGGGTTGGTGTAGAGGAATATTTTTTTTTCTTTTTTTTTGGGGGGTGAGGTTGTTGTTGTAAGGGGTGAGTGGTGGTGATGGTGGTGGTGGTGGTAACACGTTGGTGAATGTTAAAATGGAGAATAAAATATCAATTAGAGAGAGAGAGAGAGAGAGAGAGAGAGAGAGAGAGAGAGAGAGAGAGAGAGAGAGAGAGAGAGAGAGAGAGAGAGAGACAGAGAGACAGACAGACAGAGAAACAGAAAGAGAAAATGAATGCGTGGAGGAGGAGGAAGCGGGGGCGTGGAGAGAGAAAGAAAGGAGAACGACCAGAGAGAGAGAGAGAGAGAGAGAGAGAGAGAGAGAGAGAGAGAGAGAGAGAGAGAGAGAGAACGAAAACGAGAGAACGTGAGAGAGCCAGCGAGAGAGAGAGAGAGAGAGAGAGAGAGAGAGAGAGAGAGAGAGAGAGAGAGAGAGAGAGAGAGAGAGAGCCTGGCGGTGGTGGTGGTGGCGGAGGTGTGCCGGGCGGGAGCAGCGAGGGGCGGGGCTGAGCGATCAATAGACAGGTTACTCTCGCGGTGCTCAGGCGGGGGCGGGTCATCACACCATCACTATACCGGGAAATTGGACGGGAAAAACGGCCCCGCTTACTACAGACGCCCGTGTTCCAAAGCGTTGCGGCCTCCATGCTACCTTTTTAATACGCTGTAGTAGGCTAGAGCGAATTTCAGTGCGTTTTTGAAGGGTTTTCGTTGATTTTAGCAATGGTTTGATTAGGATTCCGGAAAAAAATTACTGATTTGGTACAAAAGCGCGTGTTTGCAAATACTTTAAGGTTCCTAATGTTTTTTTAATACATTGTTGTGGGTTAATGTGAATGTTAGCGGGTTTTCATGGGTTTTTTGTTGATTTTAGCGATGGTTTGATTAGGATTCCGAAAAAAAACTCATTTATTTAGTACAAAAGCGCGTGTTTGCAAATACTTCGAGGTTTCTAGTGCTTTTTTTTTATATAGTATAGTGAGGTAAAGCGAATTTTAACTCGTTTTTAAAAGTGTTTTGTTGATTCTAGTGATAATTTAATTAGGATTCCAATGATAGTTTGATCAGAATTCCGGAAAAATTAAGTGTTTCAAAGTCTCTACTCCCTTTTAACACGCTGTAGTGAGGTTATGGAAATTCTAGTGAATTTTCAAGGTTTTTTTGTTGATTTTAATGACAGATTGAATAGGATTCCGAAAAAAAGGTAAAAAGGATCTTATTTCCAAACGTTTTAAGGAGTTATGAAACTTTATAATACGCTGCAAAGTAGGAGTGGACATCTTAGCGGGTTTTCAAGTGTGTTTCTTCGTTATTGTAGTGATGATGTAATAATGATTCCGAAAAAAAATCTTCGCAAATAGTTTAGTCTCATGTACTTCCTGATACGCTGTAGTGGAATTTCAACGGGCTTTCAAAGGCGTTTTCATGATTCTAGCGGCAGTTTAAAGAAAAATTCCTACATCATCAATAGAGAACTCAACTAATAATCTCAGTGGTCTTTGAAATCCGTCTGTATGAAAGGAAGCATTTTTTTTTTTCTTGTGTGTGTGTGTGTGTGTGTGTGTGTGTGTGTGTGTGTGTGTGTGTGTGTGTGTGTGTGTGTGCGCGCGCGCGCGTGCTTCCTAGAATGCTTTCATGATTCAAGTGATGGTTTAACAAGGCTTCACCAACAATACCGTAAAGACGTAACCGAACTAATCATCTCTGACCTTTAAAGATTAGTTGGCATGAAAGAATAAAGCGTTTTTCAGATGCTTTCACGATTCTAATGACAGTTTAACCAAGAATCAACAACGGGTAAGAAAAAAAAGAACATGACCTAACTAATCATTTGTGAACTTTGAAAATTAATCGGTGTGAAAGAATAGAGTTGTTGTTTTTTTCAAGTTTTCACGATTCCAGTAACAATTTAACAAAGAATTAACAATGGATAAGAAAAAAAGAACAAACGAACTAATGACCTGTGACCTTTGAAAAACAAGTGAGTATAACCGTACCGCATTGAAGAAGAGACGCCACAGTCGGTCGGTGCAGGAATGCCTCGCTTCACGCCGCGTTGATTACCATTACCTCCCAAAAATAGGCCGTTAAATAAAGTAGCCGGGTACGAAGTAAATACCGCCCATTACTTCAGCTCTGGAATTACCGACGGAAAATTAAAGCGGTAATGATGTGAGGTATCAAAATGGTAATGTATTTTAATGTATTTTATTTACCGTGTAGCGCAGCATAGCACAGCGGAGCATAGCGGGCCATAGCGGGGCCATTACAGCAATTCGTGCCTCGTAGATAATCGTATTTAAAGGGAGAGATTTCACGCGTCGTTTGTCACAGTGTATGGGGAAGGGAGAAATGACCCCTTCGCTTCCTGGACATAAGGTTCACTGGCCGCCACTCTCACTACGCTCAAAGTTCCCTGCTCTTATGTATATGTATGAACTGAAGCTTAGACTTAGAGGAACTAAGCGGTGGGGTTACGAAGGCTGGGGAAGAGTGTCGTGCGATTATTGTTTGTAAGATATAGTGTGATTGTGTCTGTGTGGGTTAGGAAGTTCGGGAGGAGTATAGTGTTGTCATTAAAAGTCAAGTGAGGGTAGGTTAGTAAGGTCGGGGAAGAGTGCGGTGTAATTATTGTTTGTAAGTTATAGTGTGATGGTGTCTGTGCGGGTTAGGAAGTTCAGGAGGAGTATAGTGTTATTATTACAAGTTAGGTTGACTTAGGAAGGTTTTAGGAGGAGAGTAGTGTTATTATTAAAAGTTAGGTTAAGTTAAGAAGGTTAAAAAGAGTATAGAGTGTAATTATTGTTGTAAGTTATAGTTCCATGGGTGCCTGTGTGAGTTTGGAAGGTTGGGGAGGAGCATAGTGTTATTATTACAAGTTAGGTTAAGTTAGGAAGGTTAGGAGGAGTATAAAGTGCAATTATTATAAGTTATGCCGCTCCTCACTTAAAAGGAACTAAGCTGGCGGATTAGGAAGCTTGGGGGAGGAGTATAGTGTTATTATTACAAGTTTGGTTAGAAAAAAAGGGGAACGATAAAAGTGTAATTATTAATTCATAGTGTAAGAGATGCCACTTTTCACGCTCAATTTAACTCCTAATAGCGCGCTCTTTTATTTCAGCAACCATAGAGTAATTTTACCAAGCACAATTAGACATGAAAGTAAGACCCGGAGAGACTATAGAGTATAAAATTTTAATACGAGTTACTGAGTGTCAGATGCCGCTATTAACGCTTAACCTTTCCACAGCGAGATCTTGATAAGCGTCTGCAAGGAAGAAAGGAATAGAAAAAAAATACTTTGCAATTTCTAGTCAGTACAGGAACAAGAAAAGATGTCTCAGAGTGATTAGTGATAAAGGAAAGATGTGGTAAATAGCAGTAAAGACTAACCTAACCTACAGTAACCTAACCTAACTAAGCCCAAACCCACTTAACGTAGCCTAACCTAAACTAACCTCACCTAACTTAATCTAACCTACAGTAACCTAACCTAACTAAGCCCAACCCAACCTAACGTAGCCTAAACTAAACTAACTTCACCTAACTTAACCTAACCAACAGTAACCTAACCTACAGTAACCTAACCTAACTAAGCCCAAACCAACCTAACGTAGCCTAACCTAAACTAACCTCACCTAACTTAACCTAACCTACAGTAACCTAACTCAGCCCAACCCAAGCTAACCTAACCTAATATAACTTAACAATCTGACTCCTATCTACACTAATCATACCAGACAACTTTCACTATGCACAATTACGCCAAACTGGACTCTGGAATGTTTTGTGTATATAATTTATGAGGAGATGAATGGTGCCCTTGCCTAACGGTGCCGCGCCTGCCTCATTTCCTGCTAATGGAAGCGTTACCCTCCACTCCACTCGCGTAACCATAGACACTGAGCGAGAGAAAAATGAAAAGTATAGACACTAGAAAGGTTTTTATTTAACTTATGATCTGATAAGCGACACTTCACGCTTCATTGAACTGACTAATGACTCGCTGTTTTAATTAAGTAACCCTAGATGGCATTTTATAAGAGGGATTAAAACGTGCTGTCAAATAAAACACTCAGAAAATATGATAGATGGGTTAAACTTTCACATCATCTGTCAAATAACTGTCTAACTTAGTGCCTTGCTCATAATGTTGAATGTATAGACTCTAGAAGGTTTTAGCTAATCTAATACTGCTTAAATTTTGAACCTATAGATTCTAGAAGGGTTTAGCTAATCTAATACTGCTTAAATTTTGAACCTATAGATTCTAGAAGGGTTTAGCTAATCTAATACTGCTTAAATTTTGAACCTATAGATTCTAGAAGGGTTTAGCTAATCTAAAACTACTCTTAACGTAATCCTATAGACGGTAGAAGATTAAAACTGATCTAACACCCCTCTTAACTTCAATCTATAGACGCTAGAAGTTAACTGATAAAATGATATTCTTAAATCATATCTCTAGATATTAGAAGGTTATAACTAATCAGAAACTACTCCTAATTGTCAGTAGTAGATTCTGAAACTAGACAGACTTGCAACAGGCAATTTAAAGGTTCAGAAACTATAGTAGAATTAACATATGAAATTTATACACACTAGAAGGTTATAGCTAATCGAATACCACTCTTAACTATCAGTAGTGGATTCTGGAACTAGGCAGACTTGCAGCAGACAATTTAAAGGTTCAGAAACTATAGCAAAGTTAACCTCCCTTTCCTCCTCCCCTCCTCCCTCTACTCTTCCTCCCTTTCCTTGTCCCTTCCTCTTCCTCCTCGCGCCACTTCCCCTCACCCTCACCCTCACCCTCTCCCTCATCCATACAGTTCCCATCACTTCCCCTTACCATGGTCGTTTAATCACATACATATTTAGTTCCCCTCCGTACCCTTCTGCTCCTCTCTTTCCCTCGCAAGACTCAATTATGATATTTTTCCCCTCCTCCCAGTTTTCCTTTTATCTTCACGTTGTGCCCTTCTTTCCTTCTTTCCTTCCCCCTGTTTTATGTAATTTTCCTTATCGTAGAATGACCCGCTATCCTTTTTTACACTTTTTTATCCTGTAATTTATGTCCTTTCTACCTCCTTCATGCCCTTTTCACCGTCTGGGTCACCTAACATGCACTTTTCACCTGATCTATCAACTCCCCATGCCTTTTTTCACCTGTGTTATCTCCTTTTTACCTTCATGTCACTTTTTTTTTCCCCAGGCGGTCACCCATCCAAGTAATAACCGGACCCAACGCTGCTTAACCTCACTGATCGGGCAAGAAGCGATGTATTCAACTTCTCTTCGTTATTTAACTCATGCCCTTTGCTCCTTTGTTATGCTACCTGCCTCGTGCCCTTTCCAATCTTCCTTGTCACATCCGTCATGTTTTTTTTTTCATCTCCCTTCGTCATCTAAGTCATGCCCTTCCACTTTCTCCTCGTCACTTATCCTCATCCCTTTTCCGACCTCTTATGTCACGTCCGTCTCAAGTTTGTCATTTTCACGCTTTTTTCACCTCTTTTGTCACCTCTCTCGCGCTTTTCTACCTCCCTTGTCACTTCATCCTTTCTTCCACTTTTTGTCATCTCTTTCATGTATTTTCCACCTCCTTCATTCCTTTTCCACCATTTCGTCAACTGTTTCATTCTTTTCCACCTTTTCGTCAAATGTTTTATTTATTTATTTTTTTTTTCATCTTTTTTTGTCACATCTCTAACACCATTCACCTCATGCCCGCTTCACCTTTTCCCTCACCTACTTCATACCTTCCCCACTTCCCTTCCTCAATTAAATGAAGCCTTTTTAAAATTCTTTGTCACCTGTTTCATGCCTTTTTCCACCTCCTTCGTCATCCACCTCATGCCCTTTCCAGCATCCTTTCCCCTCGACATCTTTCCACTTGCTCGCCTCTTTCCTCCTTCCTCCTTCCTAGAATCCACGCGACCCTTTGCCGGAGAGAACGAAGCGTGGTCAGCGTTCATTAAGAATTCACAAGTGGTCCTATAATTCAAGCGGCGAGGCGCTGGGAAACACTCCGTCTGTGGTGCATTTTAAACAACACACCTCCGATTATGACTCTGGCAACGAGGTCTGCTTAGAAAGTGAGATGAAGTAGTAGTAGTAGTTGTAGTAGTGGTAGTAGTTACAGAGGCGACAGTTGCACTCTAGTTAGTAAAAGAGGAATGGTTTATGTTAATTTTAATTTTGCTTTCCGTGTTCTTTTTTTTTTTTTCATTCATTCTTAATCATGGTCGAATATTCTGTACTCATTTCAAGTCTGTTTTCCGTTTATTTTTCTCTCTCAGTCTCGAGTTTTAATCCATTAAGAATCTTTATTTTAGATCCTGCTTAGCACATTGTAAATGAAAGCATAATTAGATTTTTGGCCTCGATATGATAAAAACTTATAACAACTGATACGTAAGGCACTTGAATACTACTAGAAGACTAATAAATAAACAGTCACTGGGAGAGAGAGAGAGAGAGAGAGAGAGAGAGAGAGAGAGAGAGAGAGAGAGAGAGAGAGAGAGAGAGAGAGAGAGAGAGAGAAAAAACAAAAACCACTTAGCACATTGTACATAAAGATTGAAAACTTGACTTCAGACCTCGATATGATAAAAATTGGTCAGTAGTTTAAATAAGACACTATATAATACACAAAGAATACTAATACAACACTAATAAAGAGTCACTGGGAGAGAGAGAAAACAAAAACCGCTAACCAAACTGTAAATAAAGGATGAAAACTCGACTTCTGACCTCGATATAATGAAAATTGCCCTGCAGCTCAAATAGGACACTAAAATACTACTAGCACAATAATAAAAAGAATCACCCAGACCTTCTCTTATCGTCTAGAGCGTTAGCCTGAAAATTTCCCTTAACTTCTTCGCCTTTATGAAAATTTGTGACGTTTTTTTCTCCCTCTCAGTTTCCCGAAGAGGAGAAAAGAATGACTCGCAAGGGTTATGAAGGTGAGGCAGTGATAATGACAGATAACGAGGCACCATCTCCAGGCCAGCGTGGGAAAGAGAGCTTGGGAGTGTGAGGTGAGCATGGGAGTGTGAACGGAGGGAGCGTGGGAGAGTGAGCGGAGCGTGGGAGTGGAGGTATGTTTGGCGGGAGTGCTGGAGTGTTTGACTTGCTCCGACTGGTGAAAATGTGGTGGTAGTGGTGGTGGTAGTGGTGGTGGTGGTGGTGGGGGTGGTGGTGGTGGTGATGGTGGTGGCAAGTGGCGACCTTCTCAAGTGTATGTACCTTGCTCTCTCTCTCTCTCTCTCTCTCTCTCTCTCTCTCTCTCTCTCTCTCTCTCTCTCTCTCTCTCTCTCTCTCTCTCTCAGGTGACACAAGGCGACGTCCATCGATCTTAGGACACAATAAGGGATCCACGGTCCCCACTCCCTTGACACCCCTCCCCTTTCCCTCCTTCCCCCCCTTCCTCACCTCACTGCATCCCCTAAATTTCCCTAATCGTCTTAAAATTCTCCACGACTCCCATTAAACGACAATACCACAAAAGAATCATAATTTATGCGATATATCACCTCGGAAGAAAAGAGAGAGGGAGTGGGAGAGAGCGGGAGTGGGGAGATGCATGCGGTATCACTATTATCGGTAAAGTGTCGAGTGAAAGGAAGTGAGAGAGAGAGGGAGAGGGAGAGGAACAGAAGACCTTTCAAATAAGAACTAATTATTTTGAGATTCTGTGACGCTGAAAGAGACTAGTCAGGTTTTGGACTCTCTCTCTCTCTCTCTCTCTCTCTCTCTCTCTCTCTCTCTCTCTCTCTCTCTCTCTCTCTCTCTCTCTCTCTCTCTCTCTCTCCGGAAATGCGCTTCACTCATACTAATGTTGTGTGTGTGTGTGTGTGTGTGTGTGTGTGTGTGTGTGTGTGTGTGTGTGTGTGTGTGTGTGTGTGTGTGTGTGTGTGTGTCTGTCTGTCTGTCTGTCTGTCTGTCTGTCTGTCTGTCTGTCTGTCTGTCTGTCTGTCTGTCTGTCTGTCTGTCTGTCTGTCTGTCTGTCTGTCTGTCTGTCTGTCTGTCTGTCTGTCTGTGTGTGTGTGTGTGTGTGTGTGTGTGTGTGTACGTGCTTAATTAATTCCTTGAAAAGAATGCTGATTAATTTATTCCAGGTAAACAAGATAAGGTGTGGTTCTGTCTGTCTTTGCGCTCTCTCTCTCTCTCTCTCTCTCTCTCTCTCTCTCTCTCTCTCTCTCTCTCTCTCTCTCTCTCTCTCTCTCTCTCTCTGGGCACTCTTCTTCCGCCATCTTCTCTCCCTCGCCACTTCCTCATCTTCACCTTCCATCTCTAACCCTCTCCTCCTCCTCCTCCTCCTCCTCCTCCTCCTCCTCGTCGTGGTTGGCAGTGGTAAGGCATCACTCATGTATAAAATCAAACGTTTCCCGCCGCGTTCTTTTGTCTTTTGCAGTCTTTTCCGCCCAGAGTGTGTTTTCCTCTCACAAAGACTTAACGCTTCACAATATATCCCCTTCCCTCTCCCTCTCTCTCTCTCTCTCCCTCTCTCTTCTCACTCACCCTCACTTCCTCACTCATTCTCTCCTTCATTCTCAGCTAAGGTTATCCTATTCCCTCATGTACTCACTCTCTCACTCTCTCAATCCCTTTCTTATTGTCTTACACACTCACGCACTCTTCTCTCTCCCTTACTGTCTCTCTCCCTTATTCTCACTCATTCCCTCCCTCAATCCAAGCCAAGGTTATAATATCTACTCCCTCTTTCCCTCACTCAGTCCTTCACCCTCTCCCTCTCTCACTCTCTCCCTCTCTCACTTCTGGCTAAGGTCATAATTCCTCCAGTAATTTTCCTTGCAAGGCACTACAAAAAAATTCCCCTCCACGTTTCTTGTCCTTTTTTCCCATTAATTTTCCTTGTTTTCCTCCGAAGACATCGCAACATTTTCGTTCCTCGTGTTATCTGTCTGTATACAAGAAAAAAATTTCCTCCCATGTTAGTTGTCTGTATTTCCTTGTAACTATCCTTGTTTTCCTTCTAAGATACAAAATTTTCCTCCCACGCCATCAGTGTGTCTGTTTTGTCTATTGATTTTCCTTGCAAGAAACCACATTGCTTTCCTCCCAATTTCCACGCTGTCTGTCTATTTTCCCTAGTAATTTTCCTTGCAAGACACCATAAGCAGTTTCCCTTCCCTCCTACCATCAGACTGTCTATTTTCCGCAATGCTAATTCTATTCCTGCCAGTCTCAACTCTCCCCCTAGCTAAGGTTGTATTTTAGGAGTGATTTTCCTTCTAAGACATCACACAGTTTCCCTCTCACGCTACCTACCTGTTTTCCTTATTCATTCTCCTTGCAAGACACCACACATTGTTTCCCTCCTTCCTACCACAACGCTATCTGTTTGTTTTCCTCACAAACTCTATTCATACGAGTCTTAATATTTAAGACTAACTTCTCTTCTAAGACACAAGAATAAGTTTTCCTCCTCCTACCACGTACTGTTTCCCTCGCTAATTCTATTTCTCACGGTCTCAGTTCCCTTGTTTCCTGCGTACTACCTACACTCATAATTACTCGTGTCATCCCTGGTGGCTGCCTCATAACTTCTCCCCCCCAGCCTTGCTCAGTCCCGCGGGGCAGTCAACAACTACGTCAGAAGCAGCCCACACACGTCCTCTCCTTCCCTCTCTTCGTCTCGTCTCTCTTTACCCAAGGACGTGTTTAGCTTAGCCCCTTTATCATCAGTGACTGCTCCTGTCTCGCTGCGTCGCGAAGAGAAGCTTTACAGTTCAATAGGGAAAGCATAGGAAGTGTCATTGAGTTAGTGTCTCAGTGCGTGCAACTCTTTTCCTGAAACGCTATACTCTCTAACCACTACTATTTTCAAAGGCCACAGAGATGATTAGCCGGGTTCCTACTAGTGTTTCTCCTGTTCGTAATGCAGAAATGTCATTAATCTGTGACTAAAATCTTAAAAACAGCGTTAAATACCCGTATCACTTCAACTAAAGCCTTTTGAAAGTAGTGGAGGTGCGGCGCTGAAGTGTTTCAGAACGTGGCCCTGTTGTGAAGCGCCGTCCCTTGAGGTTACGTCAAGGAGCGTGGGTTTGGTGGATTGTTAGGGTGCATGTATCATCAGTGAAGAGGAACGTTGGGGAAGAACAAGGATAAGATGGATTAGTATATGACGCATAAAAGAGAAAGAGAGGAAGAGGGTGAGGGGAGGGAGGGAGGCAGACAGACAAACAATTAAGACTCGTCCCATTCTTTTTCGCCTTCATTTTACAACAGATTCTCGTTTTTGCACTGCACGTAAGAGATTATACAAGTTTTACCAACTGCACTTAACACTCATCGGGAACAATTATAATTATCAATACACTTTACTAAGACCAAGAATATTTCACCTGGCAAACACACACATTACTTCAAGTCAAAATTCACGACAAGACACAGCACTTTTCACACCCACTGCACTCAACACTGAATTATTCACTGGGAAAAATTGCTAACACAGTCTTCCCCTCACTCCTTCACTCATTGCCTCCCTCACTCATTTCCTGCCTCGCTCATTCCCTCCTTCACTCCAAGGCAAGGTTATAATTTCTACTTCGCTTGCTTGCTCCCTCGCTCCAAGTCCTTCCTTCCCTCCCTCGCTCGCTCAGTCATTCACTCCCTCCCCCATTCCCTCACTCCTTCCCTTCCTCACTCCTTTCATTCTTCCCTCACTCATTCCCTCCCTCACACATACACACAACGCCATACTTTACCTGACAAACACATGTGTCACACCAAACAAACACACACAACAAAACACACAGGTACTCACATCCACAGCCACGCCGGGTAGCTCAAAGATGTCCACGGGGTTTCTGTCGCCTGGCGTGTACCTGTAAAATTCATCCTGGCCTCTGTACCACGTGACGGAATACAGCGGATCCCCTTCAAGGTCGTAGTTGCAGTCCAGCTCCACCGGCTTCCCCGTGACCTGGTGGGCGGGGACTGTGATGGACTCTAGCTTCAGCGCCTCCACGTCCCCACTGCAGCCTGGAAGGGAGGAAGGAAGGAAGAGGATTGAGAGACGTACGAGATGTGTCACTACTGAGGGTGCTTAAGTTTTTTTTTTTCTTTTTTATGTAGGAGACACTGGCCAAGGAAAAAAAAAAAAATGGCCACTGAAATGCCGGTCCCCGAATAGAGTCCAAAGCGGTAGTCAAAAATTGAAGAGTAAGTGTCTTGAAACCTCCCTCTTGAAGAAATTCAAGTCACAGGAAGGTGGAAATACAGAAGCAGGCAGGGAGTTCCAGAGTTTACCAGAGAAAGAGATGAATTATTGAGAATACTCGTGCTGGTTAACTCTTGCATTAGAGAGGTGGACAGAATAGGAGTGAGAGAAAAGAAAGTCTTGTGCAGCGAGGCCGCGGGAGAAGGGAAGACATGCACTTAGCAAGATCAAAAGAGCAGTTAGCATGAAAATAGCGGCAGAAGACAGCAAGAGATGCAACACTGCGGCGATGAGCAAGAGGCTGAAGACAGTCAGTCAGAGGAGAGGAGTCGATGAGACGAAAAGCTTTTGATTCCACTGTCTAGAAGATCGGTATGAGTGGAAGCAGCCCCCCCCCCCCCTTAGACATGTGAAACACTCCATACATGGACGGATAAGGCCCCTGTACAGAGTTAGCAGCTGAAAGGGTGAGAAAAACTGGCGGAGACGTCTCAGAACGCGTAACTTCATAGAAGCTGTTTTAACTAGAGATGAGATGGGAAGTTTCCAGTTTAGATTATAAGTAAAGGACAGACCGAGGATGTTCAGTGTAGACGAGGGGAACAGATGAGTGTCATTGAAGAAGAGGGGATAGTTGTCTGGAAGGTTCTGTCGAGTTGTTAGATGGAGGAATTGAGTTTTTGAGACATTGAACAATACTAAGTTTACTCTGCCCCAATTGAATTTTGTGGAGATCAGAAGTCAGGCGTTCTGTAGGTTCCCTGCGTGAATTGTTTACTTCCTGAAAGGTTGGATGTCTATGAAAAGACGTGGAAAAGTGTAGGGTGAAATCATCAACGTAGGAGTGGATAGGACAAGAAGTTTGGTTTTAGAAGATCATTGATGAATAATAGGAAGAGAGTGGGTGACTGGACAGAACCCTGAGGAAAACCACTGTTAGTAGATTTAGGAGATTACAGAGAGAAGGACAGAAGTCGTAGAAGGGTAGTTTGGAAATCAAAGCTTTGTGCCAGACTCTATCAAAAGCTTTTGATATGTCTAAGGCAACCGCAAAAGCTTCACCAAAATCTCTAAAAGAGGATGACCAAGACTCGATAAGGAAAGCCATAAGATCACCAGTAGAGCGGCCTTGACGGAACCCATACTGGAGATCAGATAGAAGGCTGTGAAGTGATAGATATTTAAGAATCTTCCAGTTGAAGATAGATTTTAAAACTTTATATAGACAGGAAATTAAACCAATAGGACAGTAGTTTGAGGGATTAAAACGGTCATCCTTTTTAGGAACAGGCTGAATGTAGGCAAACTTCCAGCAAGAAGGAAAGGTAGATGTTGACAGAGTTGAAAGAGTTTGACTAGGCAAGGAGCAACCACGGAGGTGCAGTTTCGTAGAACAACAGGAAGGACACCATAAGCCTTCCGAGGGTTTAGGCCAGCGCGGGCATGAAAAACATCATTGCGAAGAATTTTAATAGGTAGCATGAAGTAGTCAGAGGGTGGAGGAGAGGGAGGAACAAGCCCTGAATCATCCAAAGTAGCGTTTTAGCAAAATGTTTGAACGACGAGTTCAGCTTTATAGATGAGATAGCAGTGGTGCCATCTGGTTGAAATAAAGGAGGGAAAGAAGAAGCAAAGTTACTGGAGATATTTTTTGGCTAGATGCCAGAAGTCACGAGGGGAGTTAGATCTAGAAAGATTTTGACACTTTCTATTAACGAAGGAGTTTTTGGCTAGTTGGAGAACAGACTTGGCATGGTTCCGGGCAGAAATATAAAGTGCATGAGATTCTGGTGATGGAAGGCTCAAGTACCTTTTGTGGGACACCTCTCAATCATGTATAGCACGAGAACAGGCTGTGTTAAACCAAGGTTTGGAAGGTTTGGGTCGAGAAGAGTGAGAAATGTACGCCTCCATGCCAGACACTATCACCTCTGTTATGCGCTCGGCACACAGAGACAGGTCTCTGTCACAGAAGCAGTAGGCATTCCAAGAGAAATCAGCAAAATAAGGTTAAAAATTATGGATGTGTGATGTGTGGTTAACGTAGGATACTCGAAGGATGTTATAGGAGTACATAGGGTATACTTAAGGAGAAAGGATATTTGAAGGATGATACTGAAGAAATAGGAGGAAAGGGAGGATATTCAAAATCAAGAATGATACTGGTGGTGGTGGTGGTGGTGGTGGTGGTGGTGGGGGTGGTGGTGGTGGTGGTGGTGGGGGTGGTTTGAAGGAAAAAAGGATAAAATTAGAGGACACTATAGAAGGAGAAGGAAAAGGAGGGTGAAATTTCAGGGAGAACGGATAAAAGATGCTACCGAAGGAGAAGATGAAGAAGGAGAGGAAGGAGGGGGTTTGAGGAAGAAAGGATAAACTAAAGGAGAAAAAGAGGAAAGGAGGAGAAAGTAGAGGTTTGAGGAGAGAAAACTAACCAATAAGGAAAAGAATGGCACTTCAATTGCAGGAAAAGAAAAAAAGACGTAAAAGAGAGAGCGAATTAAACACAGCGGGAGGAGGCGAGACGGAAGAGAGTGAGGAAGGCGGAGAAGGGAAAGCCGCGGGAACACTGAAAGAAGGGAACTTTCAAACCAAAAGGACAGACTCAAGAACAGCGGTTATCAAAATGAGGTAGAGAGGAAAAAGTTGGAGAAGATGGGAAGATAAACTGAAGGAGGAGTGAGGGAAAAGATGAGGTAAAGAGGAGGAGGTGGTTAGGGAATTAGGAGAAACAGGAAAAGTGAGGGAAAAGATGGAGAGACAGGAGGTTAGGAGAAGGAGAAACAGGAAAAAGATGAAGGAGAGAGAAGTTGGGAGGAGAAGAAACATGAGGAGTGAGGAAAAAGATGAAGGAAAGAAGGTTAGGTGGAGAAACAGGAGAAAGAGAAAAGATGAGACGGAGAGGAAGGATTAAGGAAAGAGAAACAGGAATGAATGAAAAGTAAAAGATAAGATGGAAAGGAAGAGTTAAGGAGGAGAAACAAGAATAATGGAAAGGTAGAAGGTATTACTCGCTGATTGAAAGTGTTAATGAGAGAGAGAGAGAGAGAGAGAGAGAGAGAGAGAGAGAGAGAGAGAGAGAGAGAGAGAGAGAGAGAGAGAGAGAGAGAGAGAGAGAGAGAGAGAGAGAGAGAGAGAGAGACACGAAGAACTGATGAAGACAGCAAAGACAATTTCACTCCAGACAAAGAGAGAGACAGATCGACACAGCAACTAACGACGAGAGGAAAGAAAAGAAAAAGGAAAAATCAGGAGACAAAATATACGAAGCGAGCGAAGTTGTATCCTCCGTAATGAGACTCGTTGATTATATTTGGTCATTCGGCAGCTCTAACTACAGCCATAAAGGGTCATGTGAGGTCACCCGGATGAAAAGTCGTGTCACAATTCAGATTTTTATGGGTCAAAGTTCAAATTTTACAGGTCAAGTGAGGTCAGGGTAAGGTCATGTCTAGTTAATGATAGTCACGCAGATGAGAAGTTAGGTTATACTACTACTATTACTACTACTACTACTACTACTACTACTAATAATAATAATAATAATAATAATAATAATAATAATAATAATAATAATAATAATTCGGGGAGACCAAGGATCAACAAAAAAGCTGAAAAGTCACATTACTACCAGTACCACCACCACCACTAACTACTACTACTACTACTACTACTACTACTACTACAATAGTAATAATATTTTTTTCTGGCCAAAAGGCAACAAAAAGCTAAAAAGTCACGTAATTACCACCACCACCATTACCACTACTACTACTACTACTACTACTATTTTTCTGGTCAGGGTCAACAAAAAAAGCTGAAAAAAAAGGACCACCAGCTGAAAAAAAAAAAAAGCCCGTTACTGCTACCACTACTACTATCATCACTACCACTATCATCGTATTATTGCTGCTACTTCTATTACCGTACTCCTCTTCTTTCCCCTCCCCCTACCTCCTCCTCCTCCTCCTCCTCCTCCTCCTCCTCCTCCTCCTACTACTACTACTACTACTACTACTACTACCACCACCACCACCTCCACCAGTACCACCATTCCCGCGGGCCAGGCCAGGGCAACACGGCGCGGCGCAGTTCAGTCAACACGCCTTTAATCATGTCTACCCGAATGAATGAACGAGTGAGTGAACGAGTGAATGAGTAATCTATGAGTCAAGGAGGGGAGTGAATGAGCGCCGCAGCGAACCTCAAACGAATCCTGTTCACTGAAAACGAACCAGCCGAGCCATTTAGAATTCAAAATCAACATCAGTCCTTCATTAAACTAAGTCATTGTCGAAAGTGTGTTAAATCATTATGCGTGTATGTATGTGTATGTATGTATGTATGTATATTGTTTTAGTATATTCAAGGATTTTATATATATATATATATATATATATATATATATATATATATATATATATATATATATATATATATATATATATATATATATATATATATATATATATATATATATATATATATATATATATATATATATAACTTCATAGAATTCTATTAATTATTTTTTCCCCTTTTTTTTCACGTTAAATGGCATTCGAGTTATTCAATTTGTAGGCAATGGTAGCGAGATAGATTTTTCCGTGAGCCAAAAAAAAAAAAAAGTAGAAAAAAGAAAACTTACGTCAGCCAAGACAAAATTATATTTTTTCTTGAATTCCTCCCCCCCCCCCAAAAAAAAAAAATGAGTAATACAAAAAATTAAAACCTTGATAAAAAGAAAGATAAATTTTACGAACCAAAAAAGTTATGTAAATAAAAAAGCAGGTGAACATTAACTTAACACGAGTAACAAACAACACGCGGAATGAATAAACGTTTGCAAATTGTGACCCAAATAACTAACAGCGTTTTCTGCTCGGCACAATCCAATTCATTAGTTGCCAGAGGTCATTGAGGAAAAACAAAAAAAATACTTTACAACTTCGAGGGAACAACAACAAAAAAAAAAAAATACATAAATATTCATTTCATTTGAGAAGACACGAAGTGCGTGGGAGTGACGGAGGAGAGAAAAATTAATAAAAGATAGAGTGAGAATAATGGGAAAGGAGGAGGAGGAGGAGGAGGGAGAGAAAAATGATATATCGCTCCAGTAAACTTAAAAATAAAGAATAGGGGGGAAGAAAAATAAAGATATGAAAAAAGGCAAAAAAGGAAAAGGAATATTAGTTATGAGAAAACGTGAACTAAAAACATGAAACGAAAACCTAGAGAAAAAAAGGAAAGAACTACAAAGCAAGAGAACGAGAGAATGAAAAGAGAAAGAAAGAACCTTAGACGATAAAGCGAGCATATTTTCCTTTCTAGTTCCAAGTACCTCAAGATTAAATTTCACAGGACCATCACATTCGACGAGAGCGAGCTAGAGTACACGGAGTACGAAGAAAAAGGAGGAGGGCGTGGCTAGGAGACGTACGTAGAGAGGGGCGGGGCGTGAAGAGCGACTGAAGGTGGTGTGAATAGAAAGGGTACAGAGGAGAGAGAGAGAGAGAGAGAGAGAGAGAGAGAGAGAGAGAGAGGGTTATCCAGGGCGTGTAATCAAGGGAAGGGCAGTTAATGTAGGAAATATAGCAGCAGCCGTAGCACTCCAGACACGCAGAAAGGATGCAAAACAGGAAGGGACGCGAGAAAGGCGCGGCTGTTTTCATGATGGTAGGAATGAATGAACGGCGGAAGCTGTGGTGATGGACAGGGTCAAGAGAGAGAGAGAGAGAGAGAAACAGAGAGAGAGAAAGAGAGAGAGATTGTGTTGGCAAATAGCGTAGTTTCCATACGAAATATAACAAACTTAACACAACGAAAGATTTGTGTGTGTGTGTGTGTGTGTGTGGAACCTTGTTTTCGTCATTCGTTTGCTTCGAAGCTTCAGTCTCTTCTCGCCGCGGCTTCTCCCAACTACTAAACGACCCTTGTATCTGTAACGTATAGGTAACCACTTAACTAGCAATTTGATCGTTACGTTTGTGGAGTCATGAGTGTGAACTGGACTAGTGATGATGGTTAGCGATAATTTGACCTGGAAATAGTAAACTAGTGAACTAATGCACTGTGTAAACGGCTGAACTCGAACAGCCGCTCAGTTATTATTACCTGCACCACCACCATGGCAACACACCCAACCACAAAACCACCACGGCGGCCTGGGTCATCTGCAACACAAGAACACAAGGGAAGCTGCAAGAAGCCATCAGGTCTACACGTGGCAATCCCTGTATTAACTTAAACAAGCCTGCCCACTTCCACTATCATGCACAAATTTCTATTTTTTAAAAAAGCTCCCTAATGACTCGGCACTAACAACCTGATTAATGAGTCTATTCCATTCTTCTACCACTCTAAAAAAACAATTCCTTCCCGTCTCTTTTTATATTAACGTTACCAAGCTTGAACACCATTTCTCCCCCTAGAAACACGAGGGAAGCTATGTGAAGCCATCAGACCTACACGTGGCGGTTACTGTACGAAACACGCTTACCTACATCCCATCATTCCCTCGCCACTTTCTTCTCGATCCTCCCCACAACACAGCAAACACCACGCGTCACTGAGATACCCAAGAGGAGCATTGGAGGCACAGGAGTACTCAGGTGTGGGTATAGGACGTGAGACGGCATTACGTAGTTTTCCTCACCTCACTCGTGCCCTTCACTGACTGCCTGCTTGTTGCGTGCGCATCTACACAAAAGAGTAAGATGGAATACGACTCCTCAGTAATGCTTTGCTTCCTTGCGTGTTGCCATCTGTGTTTGGATCAGTGAGTCATAGAAAACGTAGGAAACTGAAATGGTAACTATTATTGTCTTAGTTATTCAATTACTGCGTAAGTTTCGTATTTTATCTTCTTTATATCTAACGCTTCAGTAAAGCTCCGTATTTGTGTTGCCATCCGCTTTTTTTCAATCATTATATCGTAATAGTAGAAAACTTAGGAAATTTAACTATTGTGTCCTTTATTGCAGTATTGCGTGACTCTAATATAAATATTTTACCTTCCTTATATAAAACTCTTATGTAAACCGTGATGTCCTCAGTGTTGCAATCTGTGTTTGAATCAGTCAATTATAGAAAACGTAGGGAATTTAATCAGTAACTAATTGTTCTTTTACGACACTATTGCGTGACTTTCTTACACTTTTATCTTGATATGCACGAAAACACCTCAGTCTTCCTTGATGCACGCGAGGAAACCTTATTGCAAGGCCGTCACACTCACGTCACCTGCAGCAAATTAACTCGACAGACGGGAGAGAAATTCAATCTTGTAGCATCTACCTCTTAGAAAGACATTATTAAACATTATTTTTTAGTTATATAAATTAAAGACAATACAAACACACACACGAATCTCTAAACACAACCTAGATAAATGAAAAGAAGGATAAACAAGTCAGCAAATTAACTCGACAGATGGGAGAGAAATTGAATCTTTTATCATTTTCCTCTCAGAAAAAAAATAAATAAATAAAAAAAACATTATTAAACCCTCATACAAAAGCTAAGTTATATAAGATACAGACAGTACAAACACACACGCCCCAAACAAGAGCCGGATAGATAAAGGATAGATAAACAGCAAATTAACTCGAACAAATTTTTTTAGCATCTACCTCTCAAAAAACATTATTAAACTCTCATACAAAAGCTAAGTTATATAAGATACAGACAATACAAACACACACACGCCCTGTACATAAGCCAGATATATTTAGGGGGATGGATAACAGATCAACAAACGGGAGAGAAATTGAACCTTTTAGCATCTACCTTTTAGAAAAATAAAACAAAACCCTCACAACAAAAGCTTCGGTACAAGTTACGGACAACACACACACACACACACACACACACACACGAGACGCTAAACACGAGGCAATGTGGGCGGGGGGATAGATAAACAGAAAGATAAACAAGTTAGACAAAAGGCGAAACAAAAGCGAGGCAAGATCGATGCCAACACTTAACTACTAAACTTCCCCTTCCCTCCCGAACGTTAGAACCTGCAAGTCTAGTTGAACGGGAGCCATTCAGACCAACTTGCGAACCAGCTACTACCTCTGAACCCTGAGAAATGAACCCTTTAATCTTAAAATGAAACAGTATCCCCGTTAATTTTCGCACTTTTGAATCTTGAACAGTGAAGAGAGAGAGGGGAAAGGAGAGGAAGGGAGAAGAGGAAGAGAAGAGTAGAAATTCAAGCCTTTAATCTTAAAATGAAACCGTTTCCCCGTTAATTCTCGTACTTTTGAATCTTGAACAGTGAAAGTGAATGTTAAGAGAAAGAGAGAGAGAGAGAGAGAGAGAGAGAGAGAGAGAGAGAGTAAAGAGAAGCTGTAAAGAAAATAAAATAGAAAGGAGTAGAAATTGGAGCAGAGGACGATGTAGTTGAAAATAAAAGCTTGAAAACAGTAGAATATTATCTTTCCAAGGGCGCCACGTCTTCCTTAACTTTGCGGGGGAAGATAATCAGGTTGAGGGAAGGTGGAGGGATTTTTTTTATGCTAACTTGTGGCGGGTGAGATTCGAACCGTGTGGTCTGAAGCTCCGAATAGCGAGCGGCAGTTCCGGACGGGTCTTGAGATTTGGTGCCTTGCTGTCTGCTCCTATTTGTATTTGTGTTTGTCTTGCCCCGAGAGAGAGAGAGAGAGAGAGAGAGAGAGAGAGAGAGAGAGATGTTCGTGCTCTAATACTTGTTACTGAAATATCATCCACCCCTCTCTCTCTCTCTCTCTCTCTCTCTCTCTCTCTCTCTCTCTCTCTCTAGCGGCCTATCCTCTTTAATATTTTTTTCTCGGGTAAATGACAGAAGCAACGAAACGCAACAAAAATTATCACTGAAAAACAGAAACGTGAATGTTGTTTTTTGAATTTCTTTCCACAATTTTTCGTCGATAATCAAATGATAACGAAACAAAGTGGCGGGAAATGTAAAGTCGACAAAACTAATATCTAGATTTTCTTTATTAATCAATACTAATTAATACTCTTCCTCTTCCTCTTCTTCCTCTCCTGCTCTTCCTCCCTCTCACCAGCACCAACACCGAAAATTCTACCTCCTCCTCCTCCTCCTCCTCTTCCTCCTCTTCCTCCTCCTCCTCCTCCTCCTCCTGCTGCTTCTCACGACCACCACCAACACAACCTTCCTAAAAATACCTAAAAAAATTTAAATAGTTACCAAAAGAAAGGAAGAAATAATAACAAAACAATGAAACTTGCCTGTCCCTCTTCCTCCTCCTTCTCCTCCTTCTCCTCCTCCTCCTCCTCCTCCAGGTGTAGATATGGAGGGATGGGTGGGTGAGGAGGAGCCTTCTTCTGTACTACCCTGTCTCTCTCACCCAAACAGCCCATGTAGTAAGGACCACATGGTGTTTGGATTTCCTTTGTATTCCTTTGTATTCCCCCTAGTCCTTCATTTCACTACCACAACCACCACCACCACCACCACAACCCTAGTCACTATCACAAAACTACAGGGAAACGATAAAACAGCTACACTATAACAACTAGAACAATTTTGCAGTAGTGAGCACACCTGTCCTTGCCGGCGCAGGTGAGCAGCGGCTTAATTAACATGTGGGCAGGTCAGTGAGAAAAAGAGGAACAGGAAAAAGGAAAAAAAAATAAAAATGCACCTGTACTTTTTGTGTGTGTGGGATCGGAGGCCTCTCTTGTAGCAGGGTGGGTGAGCTGGTCTCCCCTCGACAGCGATAATTGTATTTTGATTATGCTTCTTTTTTTACACGCAGCGTTAATGAGAAACTGCATTCTTTCCTCGTGTTTTCCTATTTTTCTCTCCCTCCCTCTCCCTCTCCCTCTCTCTCTCTCTCTCTCTCCTCCCTGGCAGCAAATGTTGAAGTGTAATACCCACGCGTGTGTCTGTCACTGGTTATGCTTTCCCAGGATGTTGCGCTTGTTTTCTGTACGTTGGAGCTTTAAAACTCATGAATTATAATGAGAGGGGGGTGACTCAGGGCTCAGGCTGATGAGGTGGCGAGGCTCTGAGGAGAGTGAGGCGAGCGGCGAGGCAGGTGAGGCTAGAAGCAGGAAAGGTAGGTAAGAATGGGAGGCACGGGAAGAGGCAGGGAAGAGAAGAGACAGGTCAGGAAAGAAGAAAGGTGAGGATAAATTGAAGCAAGGGAAAGTAGAAGTAGATAAGGATGGACGGTAAGGAAACAAGCAGGTGAGATGAGAAACAGGTGTGTGGGAAAGGTAAGGATGGAGAGGTAAGGAAAGAGGCAGGTGAAGATACAAGATAAAGAAGGAGAGACAGGTAGTGAAACAAGGTAAAGAAAAAGCAGGTAAGAAAAAGCAGGTAAGGAAAGAGAGACAGGTAAGACCGAGATAAGAAATAGAAAGCAGATGAGGATGCAAGGGAGAATAATAAAAAAATAGGTAAAGGTACAAAATAAGGAAAGGGAGCCAGGAAAGAACGTAAAGTAATGCTTAAAAGAACAGGAAGGGAAAGGAGGCAGGAAAGTGTACATAGAGAGGAGAGAGAGCAGATACCAACACAAGATAAGGAACAGAAAGCAGGTTAGGACAGAGAGGCGGATGAGGGTACACAGTTAGAAAGGAAGGTAGGGAGGACGCATGATAAGGAAATGGAGGCAGGTAAGGATGAAAGGTAAGGAATAAAAAAGTAGATTAGGACAGAGAGGAAGATGAGGGTACAGAGTTGATAGGGATAGCGTAGGGATAACGCAAGATAGGAAAACGGAGGCAGGTAAAGATGAGAGGTAAGGTAAGAGGGGAAGGTAGGGACGCAAACAAGGCAGGGAACACAATGACGGAGGCTCACAAGAGGAGGTCGAAGGCAACAATCACACTTTTATTAAACCACTCAACATGAACGCAGTGAAAAACGAGGAAACATTAACGGCTCACGTCACCATAAAACACAAACACTCCGATAGAGGAAGAGAAGGAGACATTTCAAGAAGTCAGATTACCAAGACTATGGTCCCAAATCTGAAACACTTATGGCCGCACCTCCTCTACTTTCAAAGGCCCCAGCTGAAGTGACACGAATTTTTAAGAGTGTTTGAGTTCTATTGAGAGATTAACAGCATATCTACATTACCAACAGGAGAAACATTCTTAAGAACCTGGCTAATAACCTCTGTGGCCTTTGAAAATAGTCGTGGAGAGGTTGAGAGAGCAAAGCGTTCTAATAAAGGTCAAGGAAAGCCACGGGAAGGAACGAGAATAAGAGGAGGTGGGGGAGGGACCAAGCTACGTTCCTGTACACAGATGAATGAATAAAAGGATGTTTACTCACCTAGAAGAGCCGAGAGGAGCAGGAGCAGTAGTGGCGATCTCTCTGGCGAAGTGAGATAGAAAAACAGCCTCATGGTGGTAGCGGTAGCGGTGGTGGTGGTGGTGGTGCTGGTTGCCTTACCGTCGCCACTGCATCGTGTTTGGCTTCCCGCTGGCTTCCCGCTGGCTTCACTACACCTCTCGTTTCTCTGTTAGCACGAAATCGTTAATCCCAGCAGTTCTTTTCTCTTCTTTTCATAATTTATTGCTGAATATCACGGCACTTAGATATATTTCCTTTAACTTTACGGCTCACTATAAATTGCAGACTTTTCTTCACGATTATTTTTGGTCTTGTTCACTTTTATCGCCTGTTCGATCATTTATCTTCTCATTTCTTTCCTTTTCTGCAAGTTACGTAGACCTGTTTCAGAATTTACTATCAAAATCCACACGTTACCTTCCCTTTCCTTTTTCTTTCAATGTATGGCTGATTTCAACTATACTCAGCCATTTCAGAGTTCAAAATTGAGCACTGCAAGTCACCCAACGCACCTAGAAAACATAGTCAAACATACAGTCAAATTCAAGTCATCAATCAACACATCTCGCTTAAGTTTGAGAACACTCCGACATCACAACACGAGCCGAAGCAACAACTGACCTATATTTAATTACCAATGACTTCTTACCACCTTATATTAGCGCCAAAGACTCTAGCAGCAAGGTAGGGATGTGTACTTAACCTCGTCTAGCGGTACATCAACACAAACCGAGCCAATGACAACCAGCAACCCACAATGCAAAGACAAAACAATACCACTCCCTCACTTTAGATCATATTCTGAAACACTTCCGCGCCGCATCTCCACTACATTCAAAAGGCTTTAATTGAACTGACACGTGTTTTTAGGGTGTTTTTTTTTTTTTTTTATGGATCTAGTGACAGATTATTAAGTTTTGTATATTAAAAACAGGAGAAACACTCTTGAGAACACGGCTAATCGTCTCTGCAGCGTTTGAAAATATTCGTGGTGAGACTGAGAGAGATAGCAAAGCGTTTCAGAATACTGGCTTGAGCCACTTCCTCACTCGCTCACTTGCTCACTCGCCTCCCTTCCGCGGCCCCATGATGGACTCCCGCACGCCCTTGAAGACCCACAGACACGCTCCACCCTCCGGCTCCTCCACGCTCCTCACGGCCTCCTCCACGCACTCTTCTGTCCCTCCATCACCACTCGAGCCTCCCCTGCCTCTCACAACCTCACGCGCCGGCTGAGTTCACAAAGGCGTCTGCGGAGGGAAGAAAGGCATGTTAATCAGCTGGCGTGTTTAGCTTCCCCGTGACTGTGTGTTAGTGAAGGTTGTGTTAGTAAAGGTGCTGTTTTGCTTAACTCTTTCACTGCTATACTTTTTTTTTTCTTTTTAAATGTCTATAGTTTTTTTTTCGGCTCTGATATTTGTATGGTAGTCTGTCATTTTGTGTATTTAGGTTTCAAGGGACTGTGTAAGAAAAGGGTTGTGTTTTGCTTAATCCTTTCACTCCTAACAGACATTTTTTTTTTCTATAAACACCTACAGGATTTTTTTTTTTTTTTGTTGTTTTAGTTATTTTGTACTTTTTGTATTGTAGTCTCCAAAATTGTTCTGTATATTTAGGCTCCCCGTGTGTGTGTGTGTGTGTGTGTGTGTGTGTGTGTGTGTGTGTGTGTGTGTGTGTGTGTGTGTGTGTGTGTGTGTGTAGCTTGTTTTGACTAACGCTTTTTCACTGGTGCACTTTTTTCTTATTCATAAACATCTACAGGGTTTTTTCGTCACTAGATTTTGTATTGTAGTGTCTGGTAATGTTCTGTATCCTGGGGAAGGAAAAATGTTGTTGTTGTTGTTGTTGTTGTTGTGTCAATGTAAATAATTTTAGAGTGGTTCCTGGAAAAGATTAAATGAACTTTACACTTTCTTTTTCGCTCTCTGTGTCCATGTAACTTTATTTTTCAGAGTTCCCTACAAAAGACAAAATTAAACTCATATTCTCGATTTCTGTTGTGTGTGCCCATGTAAACAATTTTCTTTCAGTTTCCCTTAGAAAAAAAGGTAATGACATTCTCTCTTTTTTCACTTTACATGCACTTAAGTCTTTTCATACAAATCCCTAGAAAACACAAAAGTAACCTCACATTCGCTATTTCTGTTTTCTTTTTTTTTATTATCCACGTCCTTATAAGCCATTTTTTTACACAGCTCCAAGGAAACACAAGACTAACATCACATTCTCTCCTGTTCGTTACCTCTTACGTAAACCATTTTTTTTAAATATATATAGTTTTCCCTGGAGAGGATAAAATTAACCATGTTCTCTATTTTCCATTCTCTGTGTCCGTATAAACAACTATTCTACACTGCTCTGAATATTAAAAGAGTACCAAAGCTATAAAGTAAGTTAATTTTCACTTTTAAATATAGTTAATCATAACCCAGATACGTGGAGTAAAATTTCCATGTTTAAGTGGCTTATGAATCAAATGTACCGAAACCAAATTGCCGATGCTTCATTAGGAGAGGAGGGGAGTGAGGGGAGGATCAAACTGGCGATAATTGCTTAAAAACACGGCGAGGAAGCTATCGGATGACACCACCATCCCGCCTTTCTGAGTGGCGCTGTCGGGGCGAGAAGAATGAGGCTCGTCTAGGATCATACGCTGAAACACTTCTGCGCCACACCTCCACTACTTTCAAAAGGCTCTAGTCAAAGTTTTTAGGTGTTCTTTTTTTTTATGGTTCTAAAGACAGATTGGCGATAAGAGAGATTCTGCACTAGGGAAAACAAAAAAAAAATTCCACTATTTTTAACAGGACCCGGTGCTAATTATTCGTTTTCAAGAGCTTTCCTTGATTCTAATGATACCAAGAAATCTGCACCACGGATAGGACAAAAACTAACAGGTAAACAATCCCAAGAACCCGCCAAGTCATCTCCGTGGCCTTTAGAGACGCTCCTGATGAGAGAACAATGCATTTAAGAATATGGACGTGTGTGCGTGTGTGTGTGTGTGTGTGTGAGAGAGAGAGAGAGAGAGAGAATGTTTAGAATCCCCCCTCCTCCATCTACCACCTCTCCACCTATCTACTTCTTCCACGTACTCTCCTTTCACTTTCAGGGTGCAGGTGAGGTGTGGGCGCCTTCCCATGTGTGTTCGTTATCTCAGGTGAGGAGGCCCCCGTGTGGGAGACGCAAATTAATAGAAAGGCGAGGGTAAGTGTGAATTAGAGCGAGCGAGAGAGAGAGAGAGAGAGAGAGAGAGAGAGAGAGAGAGAGAGAGAGAGAGAGAGAGAGAGAGAGAGAGAGAGAGAGAAAGGTTGCCTCTTCTCGAATAGATTTTTCTCTTTTTCTCTCGTTTTTTTTCTCTCCAATTCACTTTTTTTTTCTCTTTCTCTTTCTCCTTGTCGTTTTTTCAACACACATCATTTTATTCATTTTAATCCAGAGAGAGAGAGAGAGAGAGAGAGAGAGAGAGAGAGAGAGAGAGAGAGAGAGAGAGAGAGAGAGAGAGAGACGGATGTAACGCTTTCCTAGAACATGAAAGCATAAAACCTTTAGCATTTTTTCTTTCCCTCTCACTCTCATTCCTCCTTCCTCCTTCCGCCTCCTCCTCCTCCTCCTCCTCCGTCTCCTCGTTTTCCGCCATCTCTTTTCTTTCAGTTTCCACACCACTTAATTCCCTCCCCCCCAATCTCCTTACCTCCTCAGCTTTCCCACCTCCCGCCTCCTATTCTTCCCTTCATTAATCTTGCCACCGAATGATCCAATTTCTCCTCATTCTCTCCACCTGCTTTGCTATTTCTCCCTCTTCCATTTTCACCTCTTCTTCTTCCACCACCACCACCACCATGCACCCTCTTCCCTTCCTCTCTCCCTTCCTTCCTTCCTGTTTATCCATCCCACGCCCCTCTCCACTCGTTTCTCTCCTTCTCCTTTACATTTCCACCTCCTGTGCCTTCTTCTGCCCCTTCGTCGCTAAGTAATGAAGTGATAATGGGAAAGGCAAAAGTGGAAGGGAAGGGAAAGCCTTTTTCTGCTCTTATTCTCCTTTTATTCTGCTCTTCTCCTAAAGGCATTCTTGCTGTCCTTCTGAAAACTTGGGGTAGGGACGGAAAAAAAAAGGGGGGGGGAAAAATGCTGCAGGTTCGTGTTTGTGTGTTTGTTTCCGTGTTTACATGAATGCTTTTGTTGGATGAAAGGGCGCTGCTTCAGAGCTGCTACCTGTAACACGTTCTAACAGGTTCTGGCAAGTTTGGTTCTCGTTCATCCCGCTATGAACTGTTTGAACGTGTGTGTGTGTGTGTGTTTGTGCTGTATGTGTTGCTTTGCCTTCCGTGTTGCGAGGGAGTGAGAGAGGGAGGGATTTCTTGTCTGTAGAAAGGTGAGTGTTTACCTGCGTGAGGAAAGGTCAGAATGTGTCACCTGTGTGTGTTATTAGATAAGCTTCATTGTATGACTGTCTCTGCGTTTGTCTCTCTTGATCTTTCTTTGTATTTGTGTTTGTCTGCTTTTACTGTGTGTCTTTCTGTTTGCCTCTGTCTCCTTTGTTCTTTCTGACTGGCTCTCTCTCTCTCTCTCTCTCTCTCTCTCTCTCTCTCTCTCTCTCTCTCTCTCTCTCTCTCTCTCTCTCTCTCTCTCTCTCTCTCTCTCTCTCTCTCTCTCTCACACACACACACACACACACACACACACACACACACACACACACACACACACACACACACACACACACACACACACACACACATCATTCATCCGTGAACAAGAGCAGCGAGCGAGAGGAGACAAACAACACGTAGAACAAACATCCACATCACAGACACACACACTTCAAACAAGGGAGGCATTCACGCCATCCATATTCACGCGGCGCACATTTGCAAGTATACATCAAAGCAACACACGCGCGCACACTGCGACCACAAGATAAAGCTATACGAATATAACATACTACTTGTCACACACGACAGCTCCCTTCCCACCACCACCACCACCACCGCCACCACTACCACTACCAGCAACGCGTCAGTCCCACCCACTGCCTCCAGGTTATTGCATCTCAAGTCTTGAAAATACAGTGGGGAGGAAATGTTATGCCACTTGTGAGTGAATGAATGACGTGAAATAAAATGAGGTAATGTTTTTTTAGTGTTTGAGTCCTTCTACTCCACTTTTCTTTATTTTTATTGTGGTCATTGTATACCAGCTTTGAAAATACTGTGAGGAGGAAATGTTATACCACCTGTGAGTGAATGAATGACGTGAAATAAAATGAAGTAATCTTTTTTTAGTGTTTGAGTCATATTAATCCATTTGTTTTACTGATTGTGTATACTTTCTCGCCTTTTTTTTTTTTTTTTGACGTGATAATGCATCTCACCTCTTCAAGATAGTGAAAAAACATCCCGCGTGACGTGAAATAAGACATGACGTAATGTTCTCTAGTTTACAATTTATTTCTCTTCCATTTCTTACCTGTTTAGTGTTTTGTTTTTTTTTCCCGACGTGGTAATGCTCTCCGACTCTTGAAAGCGCAGTAATAAATATGCTACCAGTGAATGACGTAGAATAAGACACGTTCCCGCCCTCCTCTTCCAAATTCTTTACTTTTCTTTATAGTTCTTTCTTTTTTCTGACGTGTAATGCATCCTACCTTTTGGAAATAGTGAAACAAAGACATTCCAGCACTGAGTGACGTATAATAAGTCACCTACTTTTCATATCCTTCACGTCTACTATTCACCTGTTCTTTAGCGCCTCTTTTACCTTCTTTGACGTGGTAATGCATCGCAGCCCTTGAAAATCATGAAAAAAACAGCATCCCACCAGTGACTGACGTGAAATAAAATTGCGATAATGTTTTTTTGCCTTCCACGTCTATCATTTCACTCAAGACCTTTTACTTTCCCCGACGCGGCAACGACATTACACACGTCAGGAAAGCAGAGGCGTGCATAGTGTAAGAGTGCCGAGTTTAGCTGACCAAGAGTGTGGCGGTGAGGTTATCGAGAGTGGAATGACGTGTTACTCTGTTGACATGTGAGACGGAAGGAGTGAAATATAAGAGGGCGGAGTAAGAGTAAAGCGTTTGAGCGTTTGACTATCATCTGCCATAAGAGCCTAAGAAAACAAGGGAAGCTGCTGGAAGCCATCAGACCTACACGTGGTGGTCTTTGTATAAAATATACCTATATTTCCATTCATCTAAGCAACTCAACGTGAATTTAGAAACCAATCAATTATACGAAATAGATACGATAAAAAATATATCAATATCACCCCAGAATGCAATGAAAATAAGGGAAACTATTATTTTTTTTTCGAAGTATGAGAGGCTCCGGCTAAGGGCAATAAGGGTAATGAAGAAAAGGCCCACTCAAGGTACCAGTCCCTAAAGAAAGCAGTCTAAGGGCGAGTCCAAAATTACATGGTGGAGAGTCTTGAAGCTTCCCTCCTGAGAGAACTTGGTCGCCTTCACACAGTGCTAACAGGTAACACATAAAGGGATGACAGGTGACAGAAGTATGGTTACCTCACGCATCACTATATGGAGAATTAATATACAATAATTTCCTATTATTTACCACATTAGCAATACAGATACGATCTTTAGAAGTCCTTAGAATCTCGATCGCTCCTTCAACTGTCGTGTCTAGTAATTAAACTCAATACTTGTACAGAATTTGATTAAACCTGAAGTCTCACTATGTGGAAAAATAATACGCAATATTTCTTTATCTATTACTACCCTAACATTGCATATAAAGCCTCTATAAGTCTTAAATTAGTCGATCACTTCTGTGGATGCAAACTGAGTCTTGAAGTTAAACTCTTGCACCGAATTCACATGAAACCTGACGTCCAACTATATGGAAAATCAATATCCAATACTTCTCTTCCTATTATTACCTTAACAATACAGACACGATCTTCAGAAGTCTTAAATTAGTTGGTCACTTCTTTATCTATTAATTGTATGTCTGAAAATTATACTATATACCCTTGTACCAAATTTTACGAAGCCTTAAGTTTTACTATATAAGAAATACAGATAAACAATGATACAACCTCTAAAAGTCTTTAACTACTCAGTCACTTGTTTACCTGTTTATTGTGTGACTGTAAACTATACCCTACACGTTTACAGTATTTTACGAAGTCTTAAGTTAAAGGGTGAAATAGGTACTTGATCACTCCTTTAGCTGTTATTAGTGTCTGGAAATCAAATTATATACTCGCACCAAATTTTACGGTGGAAGAGTTCAGCTAAAGGATGAAATTGTTACTTGATCACTCCTTTACCTGTTATTAGTGTCTGGAAACCAAGTTCTGCACCCGCACCACGTTTTATGGAGCTTGAAGCCTTAAGATATAAGATGAAACAAGTAATAGATCACTTCCTTATCTTTATTCTGTATTTGTTCAAATTTTACGAAGCTTGAAGTCAAAGTAAAGGCAACAACAGCTTCCAACGCTCTTCCCTCTTAAAGAAATCCTACTTGAATGTATTCTGATGCTATTTTCCCAGTGTTTCAAATCCTCTCACCTGTTCTTACCTGCTCTCCCTCTCCCCTCACCTGTTATTACTTCCTCCTCCTCTCCCAGCTCCCCTCTCCCGGCCTAAGTGACAATGCACCCGTCCCCGGAAGTAACTCTCACAGGTATTCTCTCTCTCTCTCTCTCTCTCTCTCTCTCTCTCTCTCTCTCTCTCTCTCTCTCTCTCTCTCTCTCTCTCTGATTCTGCATCTCAGTTTCAGCTTTTATTTAATTATTTAGTTATTCTTTTGTTATTTTCGAGGGTTGATAAGATGTTAAGCCTCATTTTTTTTCATATATATTCATATATACATTAACTTTTGAATTATTTAGAGCTAATGTAGGGAAATTTTGATATACACACATACTGACACACACACATACTGACACACACACATAATGACACACACACACACACACACGGTAAACTTGCCTGAGTAATCCCAAGACGCCACTCGAAGACACAACTTGTTCCTGCCTGTGCTCGTACCAGTGAACCCCACTTAGCAGGCCACTACAGACTCCACAAGTGCGTAAGTAGACACCCTCGTATGCCTTCCTTTTCCGCGGCTCACACACAAACCCGCCGCTACACAAACAAACACGGATTTCACCACAGAGGCGAGGAAAAAACACGTTAATTTCAATCTCTACCGCTCGAGAATCATCACGACAAACTAGATGGAGTGTTGGGAAGCCAGGAAGCGGCGCGGGAAGGATTGTCGTACCTAACCCCGAGGAAGTAAGAGAGAGGACAACAAGAGCAGAGGAGGCAGCGTGTTCCCCCGACCTCTGCCGCCCTCAGACTGACCGACCCGCGCCAGTGCCACCAGCCAGCCACTCCAATGAGGACAGGTTAGCCGGGGCGGGGCTGTGAGGATGGGTGGAGGAGGGGCAAGAGGTGTGGGATGAGAGGTGCTTCCTTGGACACACCAGATCACATGTTTCATTCAGTCCCTCGATGTCTCTGTGTTGTTTGATGTCTTGGGTGTAACTTGGTGTTTCTATGTTGCATTGTCTGTGTTACTCTGTGTTTCGTTGTTCTTGTTACTCTGTTATTGTTTTATTATCTCTGTTTCATTGTCTGTCTCCTTGCTTCTCTGTTTCTTCCGTTTCGTCGTCTCTGTTATCCTCTCTCATTGCCTCTGTTAATCTTTCTCTGTCATTCTGTTTCTCTGTCACTCTGTATCTCGCCACGCACAGCTTTCCATATCCCAGCCTCCTCACATCTACCTTCCCAACGCGACCGCCACCCTTGCCTCGCCTCTGCCTCTGTTACTTTCTGTTACTCTGTCTGTCACATGTCTCTTGCCACGCAGGGCCCCACACTTCCCAGCCTCCTCACATCTACCTTCCCGTCGCGACCGCCACCCCCTCGCCTCGCCTCTGCCTCTCCCGTCCTGCAAACGATTTCCCGGGAGTGCGAAGAAGTTGAGACGGACACTTTCATCTCAAAAGAAATGAAGGAACGTTAGAAAAAGTAAAAAGTTTGGAAAAAAGTGCCGGAATGTTTTTTTTTTTTTTTCTCTCTCTCTCTCTCTCCCTCTCTTTCGCTCTCTTTCTTTCGGTCTTTCTCGGAATGTTGTGTTTATTTATTTTAGTTTCGTGGCAATGTGATTGTTGTGGGTGGTGGAATTGAAGATACGAAGGTGAACACAGTGACTATACATCTGTTGCCCTGCCAACACACACACACACACACACACACACACACACACACACACACACACACACACACACACAACATTCAAAACACACACACACACACACACTATTGATTTATGTAAGGTGTTATACGTTAGTGTGTGTGTGTGTGTGTGTGTGTGTGTGTGTGTGTGTGTGTGATAGTGTAGTTAAAAATTTCGTAATATGATCTCAGTTTAGGAGAAAATGTGAACGCTTCCTGTTTCACACACACACACACACACACACACACAACATTCAAAACACACACATAAAACATTCACCCCACTTTTTATCTCTCTCTCTCTCTCTCTCTCTCTCTCTCTCTCTCTCTCTCTCTCTCTCTCTCTCTCTCTCTCTCTCTCTCTCTCTCTCCTTCCTGTCATCTCAGAATAAAAGAACAGAATATTTTCCCTTTAAAAAATCTTCACTGGCTGAGATTTATTTGCATGAAACTTAAGCGGGACCTTCAGAGGCAATTTAACATTTACTGAGGCGGCGAGAGAGAGAGAGAGAGAGAAAGAGAGAGAGAGAGAGAGAGGAGAGAGAGAGAGAGAGAGAGAGAGAGAGAGAGAGAGAGAGAGAGAGAGAGAGAGAGAGAGAGAGAGAGAGAGAGAGAGAGAGAGAGAGAGAGAGAGAAGATTTAAAAAAGATAACAGAGGACAGTATAATCATTTTTTAGCTTAAGAACGGACCTAATTTTTATTATTTCATTGTAATTTATCCCTTTAAGTACGTCAGAGAGAGAGAGAGAGAGAGAGAGAGAGAGAGAGAGAGAGAGAGAGAGAGAGAGAGAGAGAGAGAATGATCGGCTTGAAACATGATATGACAGGCAGCTCAACCAGTCCCTTGCAAGTGGCACGGCGGGGATTACAGTGACTAGTGCAGAGCGAACATGCATCTTGCCCTTAATGCAGACTCGATAATAGGGACTTAGGCATCATCCTGACGAAGCTCTGACGAAGGACCCGCCTCGCCACCCTTCTCCCGCGCCTCCCTTGCTTCTGTTTGACTTTACAATGTATTCTCTCTATTGTAGTAAACTTAAAATCGAATATTATGTTAGGTTTGGACTTTAAAGATCGTTTTGTTTGCTGCAATGGAGTTAAATATGATTGTTGATTTTTTTTTTTATCTTTGACTTTACAATATATTTTTTTCTATTGTAGTATAGTTAAAATCGAATACTGGTGTTATTTTCTTTATGTTTTGACTTTATAAATAATTTATTTTGCTGCAATAAAGCTAAATGCGATTATTACTAATAGTTTATTTATCTTTGACCTTATAATCTATTTTCTCTATTGCAATGAAGTTAAATTCGACTGTTGTCATTATTTCCTTTATGTTTTTTTGGCATTTTTTTTTTCAGTTATAATGGAGCTGAACACGATTACTGGTATTATTTCCATTGTTATCGACTTTACAAACTATTTTCTCTATTGTAATGAAGCTAAGCATGCATATTAGCTTCTTGAATCGTGAACATCATAGGAAGACTTAAGAATAATCAGACAAAAGTATTAAACACATTGGAAGTCTGATATTATATTATTCCACTTTTGACAGGTCCTCTGTACGCTTCCCCTTTGTCCTGCCTTAATTCCACAGCACAGCACAACACAGTTCCCCACAGCCCCACTTTACTCGTACACATCAGAGGAAACAAAGAATTACTGAAAAAGCACTAAACAACATCAGAGCTCTCGTACATTACGCTTCTGACAATGCCTCTGTACACTTCCCCTCTCGTTCTGGCCTAATTCCATAGCACGGCATAGCACAGCATAGTTCCCAGGGCCCCTTTCCA
>NC_087181.1:11883999-11943999 GCF_035594125.1 Scylla paramamosain
TCAGGAGGGTCACCTGGCCTGGGGGTGAAGAGCCACTTTCATGGTTGTCAGGTGCAGTTTGTGGCAGCGCGGCGACATCTCTCTTTTGGTGGGAAAAGAACCGCGTCATGGCTCCACACCACCCCCCGTCACCCCGCCCACCCACACACTCGCCCGGGAGGGAAGGGAGGCCTGAGGGATGGCTGGATGGAGGGTAGAGGGTGGAGGGAGAACTGGAGAATGGCTGGATGAAGGGCAGAGGATGGCTGGATGAAGGGTGGAGGGTGGAGAGAGGTGTGAGCGGTAGGACAGCGAGAATGATACAGGGGCTGCGGTGCCGAGCTGTCAGGAGAGGCATCGCTATCAACACGGCGGGTCTGCAATAGTGTCAGTCCGGGGCCCGTACTCAGAAAAATTTTTATCTCTCACCACGACTATTTTCAAAGGCCACAGAGATGATTAGCCGAGTTCTCAAGAGTGTTTCTCAGGCTAATAATAGAGAAATCTTATTAATTTCTGACTAGAACCAGAAATGCATCATTTCAAAACCGCGTCACGTTAACTAGAACCTCTTGAAAGTAGAGCTGCGGCGAAGAGTTTCAGAATATAGTCTTGCACGAGGCGGCAAATCATCTGTCAATATATCAATTGAAAATGCTTACTTGAGAAAACGCCTGCGAGGGATGGCGATGTGGCGGTACGGTGGTAACGACGTGGCGGTACAGCAGTGGCGGTGTGACGGTACAGCGGTGGCGGTGTGACGGTACAGCGGTGGCGGTGTGATGGTACAGCGGTGGCGGTGTGGCGGTACAGCGGTGGCGGTGTGACGGTACAGCAGTGGCGGTGTGACGGTACAGCGGTGGCGGTGTGATGGTACAGCGGTGGCGGTGTGACGGTACAGCGGTGGTGGTGTGGCGGTGCAGCGGTGGTGATGTGACAGTACAGCGGTGGCGATGTGGCGGTACAGCGGTGGCGATGTGGCGGTACAGCGGTGGCGATGTGGCGGTGCAGTGGTGGCGATGTGGCGGTGCAGCGGTGACGGTGTGATGGTACAGCGGTGGCTGTGTGGCGGTGCAGTGGTGGCGATGTGGCGGTGCAGCGGTGGCTGTGTGGCGGTGCGGCGGTGGCGATGTGGCGGTAAAGCGGTGGCGGTGTGGCGGTACAGTGGTGGCGATGTGGCGGTGCAGCGGTGGCGGTGTGGCGGTACAGCGGTGGCAGTGTGGCGGTGCAGTGGTGGCGATGTGGCGGTGCAGCGGTGGCGGTGTGGTGGTACAGCGGTCGCTGTGTGGCGGTGCAGTGGTGGCGATGTGGCGGTACAGCGGTGGCGGTGTGGCGGTACAGCGGTGGCAGTGTGGCGGTGCAGTGGTGGCGATGTGGCGGTGCAGCGGTGGCGGTGTGGTGGTACAGCGGTCGCTGTGTGGCGGTGCAGTGGTGGCGATGTGGCGGTACAGCGGTGGCTGTGTGGCGGTGCAGTGGTGGCGGTGTGGTGGTACAACGGTGGCGGTGTGGCGGTGCAGTGGTGGCGATGTGGCGGTGCAGCGGTGGCGGTGTGGCGGTACAGCGGTGACGATTTGGCGGTGCAGCGGTGGCGATGTGGCGGTACAGCGGTGGCTGTGTGGTGGTACAGCGGTGGCGGTGTGACGGTACAGCGGTGGCAGTGTGACGGTACAGCGGTGGCGAGGCCTTGCTGTGGCGGCAAGACAAATAATGGGCGTGGGAGTCTTATGATGCGTGGTGCCCCCCGTCATCAGTCTTGGTGATCTGATGATCCACCTCATGATTACTTGCATATGAAGTCAGGGGACTGGATTCGCTGACGCCACCTAATCAATCACCCACGCAGCAGCACCAGCACCAGCACCAGCAACACCAGCAACACCAGCAGCAAAATTGAATGATGAAAGCAGCGCGGGGTGTCGCCATATAGGCAATGCATGTAATTTGTAATATGGTGCATTGCGTGGCGCTCAGCGTGGCGGACAGGCAGACTAGCAGGGCAGCAAACCCCACGCTAACACACACACACACACACACACACACACACACACACACGTACAGTTTAATGGCTTCCATCATGCTATGTCACATCCCGCCCCGCGCCGCGCCAAGCCCCGCCGCTGCCCAGCCTCCCGTGCGGCGCCCTGTTTGGCCTCACCTGGGATTGGGGGACAGGGAGGGGCGGCGAGGCAAAAGTCATCACAGCGGAAAGGTGCAATCTTAGGACGAATGATGCGGGCGAGCAAACAACGATAAAGTGACAGGAAACAGACAGGATGATAAAAGAGCGCCGCGGGGTGAGGACGGGCGGCGCGAGGGAAAGCGGCAGCAGCAGGGCGAGGCTGGTGGCGCCTGCAGCAGGAGGCAGGCGTGGAGCGGCGGCACCTGCAGCTTCCCACGCCCCGCCGGGAAATCCACAATATACATCATCGCCACGCGCCGGCCATTATTCCATGAGGGGAGGAGGGAGAGAGGCGCAGGGGACAGCTGATGTAAGGGAGAGCAGAGGAGAGAGAGAGAGAGAGAGAGAGAGAGAGAGAGAGAGAGAGAGAGAGAGAGAGAGAGAGAGAGAGAGAGAGTAAGCTTCAGGCTATGTTACCTGTGGTTACCATACATTTTTCCCTTCCCCTATCTCTCTCTCTCTCTCTCTCTCTCTCTCTCTCTCTCTCTCTCTCTCTCTCTCTCTCTCTCTCTCTCTCTCTCTCCCCCCTTCCTGCAGGGGTAAAGGCCATATGTTTCCTTCCTTCTCCACTAAGGCATTCACACCTTTCCCCTCTCCCTTCCCTCCCCATCAAACACACTCCATCATTCTGTCCAGCCTCTCCCCATTCCTCACACTCCCCAGCCTTCCCAGCCTCGCCTCGCCTCGCCTCACCTGCCTGCCTGCCTGCCTGGACCTGTGCCGCGGGAATCGAACGTGTGAGTGTGTGCACCTTCACTAGCTTCCTTTCTTTATTCTTTTCCAGGGATGCATGCGTGGTGACTCTAATCGAATTGTGGCAGGTATAAGTTGAGATGGTGCTGTGAAAAATGACCTGAGAGTAAAAGTAAAAGACTTGTCGGGAGAAGTAGAGCAGTAGAGCAGGCAGCGAGCGCTCGTTTGTCTCAGTGGAAATGAGGAGAGAAGGGAAGGAGTTGTTCTTTTTGTTTGTTTGTTTGTTTTTTCTTTCTCTCTCGTGAACTCTACTCTTGGAAGAAAACAACTATATTTAATCTTTTACTGATAGTCTTTTATTTTTTATCATTTGAAACACTGTAAAATGTTGTTTACATGGAGAGAGAGAGAGAGAGAGAGAGAGAGAGAGAGAGAGAGAGAGAGAGAGAGAGAGAGAGAGAATAGAGATCAATCTGTGTTTTTTTTTTCTAAGTTGCAGAACTGTTTAAGAGAATGCACTACAATAATAAGTAAATTTCCTAATGACTGCACCAAACAAACTAATTACTGGGCCTGTTCCAGTCATCTACCACTTTCGAAACTAATTCCCTCCTTTGTCTAATCTTTTAACGTGGAATCAGAAGCATTTCGTCTTATCAACTCACTTCTTACTGTCTTCAGCCTCTTCCCCCTTTCGTTACAATTAAAGCCCCCTAATGACGCAACACTAACAACCTGATTATCAAGTCAACTTCATTTCAGCTACCACTCGATTTGACAACTCATTCCTTCCTTTATCTAATCCTTTGAAGCTCCCTACTGACTCAGCACTAACAACCTCCTTACAGAATCTATTCCGTTATTCTGCTCTTGTTTATATACTGAAATATATTTTCTTTATCTAGTTAGTATGTTGTACCTTTAACTAAATAGCTATTTGCTTCTTGAAAACTCTGCACTATATTAACCATGTACAAATACTAGTGATGAATAAATGTTTCGATGTTTACATTATTCAAGAACCAATTTAAACAACGAAGCTTCACCCCCACCTTTCCCCTTGTGCCTTCCTGCCAGACTGTAGGCGCGACGCTGCTGCTGTCACGTCCTCAAGCAACAAGTGTTAAGATCATCCTCGTTACTAGCGGGAGGCTGAGTCCAGATAATGTCCGTATGCCTGCCGGAGTCTTTGCCTGAAACGAGTGGCAGGAAAGCGAAGATAAAGATTGACAACTCATGAAATGTCGAGAT
This sequence comes from Scylla paramamosain, assembly GCF_035594125.1. NCBI lineage: Eukaryota > Metazoa > Arthropoda > Malacostraca > Decapoda > Portunidae > Scylla > Scylla paramamosain. The sequence goes on from NC_087181.1 coordinate 11,888,102, forward strand.
GAATGGGATTATTTTGTTTTTGTCTGCCATTTACGCTGACCAGTAATGATGATAATGATGCTAGTAAGAACAAGAACAAGAAAGACAAAGAGCACAAGAACAAGAACAAGAGTAAGAAGAGGAAGAGGAAGAAGAATAATGATGAACAATAACAATAATCAACCAACCAACCAAACACACAAACAAAAGAACAATGACAGCTGCAGCAACAACAACAACAACAACAACAACAACAACAACAACAACAACAACAACAACAACAACGACAACAACAACAACAACAACAACAACAACAACAACACAATAACGACAAAAAAAAATTGAATTAAATTAAACTAAACTAAATTTACACTTACACACATAATACAGAAATCATCTGCAACCTACAAGACAAACAAATCCAGGAACAACTTTAACTATTGTACTGTACCTTGAATCTGATGTCTGGCGGCGCTGGTGACAGAGATTGACCCTGGCAGAAGCACGCAGTCTTGAAACACTTCTGCGCCGCATCAGACAGGTTTTTAACGGTGTTTTTCACGGTTCTAGCGACAGATTAACAAGATTCCTATATCATTAACAGGAGTAACACTCTCGAGCACCCGGCTAATCATCTCTGTGACCTTTGGAAATAGCTGTGGTGATTGATGAGAGAGCAAAACCTTTCAGAACACAGGCCACAATCACACACCACCACTGTCTTCACCGCGCCGCCACTCTTGTACCACCTGGCTGACTCTTCCTGAGTAGTTGAAGTTTCACGGGTTTTTGAGGGTGTTTTTATGGTTATAGTAAGAAATTAACAGTATGAACAGAAGAAGCACTCTTGAGAACCCGGCAAATCATCTCTGTGACCCTTGAAAATAGTCGTTTCTGAGCACACACACACACACACACACACACACTCACACACACTAGCCCCGTCAGCCCCTTGTGGAAAGGGATACTTACAAGAGTTTAGCATAGCACGACTGTCTCTTTACATCTTTAATGCAAGGATAAGTGTAAAAATAAATTAATAAAATAAATAAATGAAAGATAAATAGATAAATAAAACGTGGAACTTCTGTCAGTTATCAATGAGTGACTAACAACCATAATCGTCTCTCTCTCTCTCTCTCTCTCTCTCTCTCTCTCTCTCTCTCTCTCTCTCTCTCTCTCTCTCTCTCTCTCAGGAACGTGCCTACCTGAGTTTTACCTCCAAGCATTACGTGTTTCCAATAGTTTCAATAATGCTGATCAGACACTGCCCGAACGACTTGTACTAAATCAGAAACAACTCTCAAACTGATAACTTTTCTTTGCATGTTGGCTATGATGTGTGTGTGTGTGAGAGAGACTTAGGAGACGAGGGATCACGTGAAATGAGTGACAGCTCTCTCTCTCTCTCTCTCTCTCTCTCTCTCTCTCTCTCTCTCTCTCTCTCTCTCTCTCTCTCTCTCTCTCTCTCTCTCTCTCTCTCTCTCTCATAACAGCCATGACGTGACTATTGTAATGAGAAAACAGCAGCGTCATTAGTGCCTAAAGTGGTTGTTGGTTGGTTACCTAGCTGAGTGCGGTGCCAGTGAGTGACATTAGCGGGTAGAAAGGTGGGAAGGCCAGGAGTTATATTACATGGGCAGTGGGAAAGCGAGGGGTTATGTCACGTAAAGGGTGGAGAGTGGGAAGGCAAGTAGTTATATTACGTATGGGGTGAACACTGTGAGTGGGGAGGCTAGGATATCTATATTATTTGACATATTAATTGATAACATGTCAATTTTGCAAGCAATTCGTGTGTGTATGTGTGTATGTGTGTGTGTGTGTGTGTGCGTGTGTCGGGCTGAGGGACAGTGAGGGCTGGACTAGTGGTGGTAGCGGTGGTGGTATGCTGGGGAGGAAAGGAGGGAGAGCGGCTGGCTGGAGTGTTTTGGTCGGCACTGGTCAGTTTGCCACACATACTCTAGTGATCAGTATTTTCATATTCCTGGCAGCTTTTCTCTGCACCAAGCACCACCGAACAGCACCAGAGGCACGTCTACTTAAGGTGAGTCCAGCATGCCAGCGTCACCTTAGTCAACGTTACTGCCTTCACCATAGGCCTCCCCCTCCAGCGGGCTGTAGTGCCTTGCAGTCGTTTATTCAAGTTTTATTATTCGTTATGAGGGTATTTTTTGAGGTCATTCATTTATTTTTAGGTTTTCTTTACATCTGAGTCTGGAAACAGTTGGAAATTTAGCCAGATATTGAAGGATTGTCAATATTGTGCAAGCAAGCCATCAGCTTAAGTAGAGGCAGATCGTCAGCATTACCAGCTATTATTTGCTTCATCTCACATTTATTTTAAGCCAAACATGTCTCAGAATGGACACACCTATCTAGCTTTCATATCCGCTGGTCAAATATATCCGTCATTGCCTGGTTTCGTGTGATGAAAGAATAACTGAGGCAAGATGGCGGCCGGATTCTCGACTGAGATCGCCGCCAAAGGCCGCCATAATGGATTTCTACTTGTCAATGCCAATATTTTTATATTTTTCTTAACGACTTTATTCAACTTCTAGTGTAAGTTTTTATGGTTTCTAAAAATATATTTTTTCAGTTAAGTAAAAATGTTGAGTTTTCTGTTGTTTTTTTTTTATGTAAATATAGGGCTGTTTTCACGTTCATTTTTACATAGCCTGGTTAGTGACTTTTTTTTTTTTAATTGAGGCTATAATGAAGTTTTTATTGCTTCAAAAAATCGCTTATTATTTTCAGTTTTTTTTTTTTTTTCTTATTATCATTAATCCTGGTGAATTAAATGTGTGGACTTTAAAATTATTTATAGTCCTGTTAAAATTTGAAATGTTAATTCTTTTTTATTTTGTTTATTTTTACTTATTTATTTATTTTTTTTTTTTTTTTCTATTTCAGCTTGTAACTAACTTTAGATTGTTTAAAAAAAATAGTTCAAATTTTTCAGTGTTTTTATTCCCGTTAAGTCAAAATGGGTGGACTTTTCATTATTTTTTTTATAGTGTTTAGGTTCCAACACTTTTTTTTATACTTTTGTTTTATTTTTTTTACCTCTGGTTCTACATAACTTTTAGTTGTTTGAAAAGATAGTTCATATTTTTTAAAGTGTTTTTTTTTTCCTGTAAAGTCAAAATGGGTGGACTTTTCAATGGCTTTAATGGTGTGAAATGTTCCAATAATTTTTCCATATTTCATGTTGATATTTCTTTAATATTACTCAGGCTGGAGATGTTATGATATTGTGGATATTAATTAAAGTAATTGTCAAGTCAGAATGTATAAGATATTTCAACCTAGCTCCATTTTTTCTAGGGGTCAATTTCAAAATGAAATACGTTAAGCGCATAAACAAGCGTGACGTCATCAGCTCAGCCGTGACATCATCATGAACCCAGGATTTACTCTGCTCTAGTCTCTATTCGTCAATATTTAGGGTGATTTCTAGTGTTTTCATGTGTTCTCATTTGTTTCTAAACTCAGGCGTGTAGGTGGTAGTAGTATGAGGAAGAAAAAAGGAGAAATAAAGGAGGAGGAGGAAGAAAGGAGAAAATGAGGAGGAGGTAAAACAGGAAAATGTTAAGACAACAGTATTTAGCTTAGTTTCCCTTGCTGCTCTGCCTTTCTTTGTAATATTTGGTGTATTTTGGTGTGTTTAGGATATAATTTGGGTGTTATAAGTATGCTTTAGGTAAATTTAAGAGTACTGCAGGGTATTTTGAGTGTGTTTTGAGTGTGTTTTGTGTGTATATTGGATGTTATAAGTGTGGTTTAGGTATATTTTGCGTGTTATAAGTATGTTTTAGGCATATTTAAGATATTTTCAGATGTGTTTTAGGATTTTTTTGTGTGTTTTGACTGTGTTATGAGCTGTTTTGGGTGTGTTTTGAGTGCGTTTGGGGTGTTGTGTTTTGAGAGTGTTTTGGGTGTTTTTAGACCTAGAGCAACTGGTGCAACACCTTACTCGTATTCCTAACCATCTTGGAGATATGCCCAACTTTCTTGACCTTTTTCTAACCTCTAATCTTTCTGTTTATGCTGTTACCCTCTCTTCTCTGTTGGGTTCCTCCGATCACTATCTCATATCTGTATCTTATCCCATCGCTTCAATCCCTCCTCAGGATCCTCCTAAGCGGAGGTGCCTCTGGCGTTTTGTCTCTGCTAGTTGGGGGAACCTGAGGAGGCATTTTGCCGATTTTCCTTGGAATGACTACTGCTTCCGTGTGAGAGACCTGTCTCTGTCTCTGTGTGCCGAGCGCATAACAGAAGTGATAGTGTCTGGCATGAAGTCATATATCCCTTACTCTTTTCCTCGACCTAAATCTTCCAAACCTTGGTTTAGCACAGCTTGTTCTCGTGCTATATATGATAGGGAGGTGGCCCACAAAAGGTACTTGAGCTTTCCATCAACAGAATCTCATGCACTTTATATTTCTGTCCGGAACTATGCCAAGTCTGTTCTCCAACTAGCCAAAAACTCCCTCATTGATAGAAAGTGTCAAAATCTTTCAAGATCTAACTCACCTCATGACTTCTGGCATCTAGCCAAAAACATCTCCAATAACTTTGCTTCTTCTTTCCCTCCTTTATTTCATAAAGATGGCATCACTGCTATCACATCTATCTCTAAAACTGAACACTTCCTTCAGACTTTTGCTAAAGACTCTACCTTAGACGATTCAGGGCTTGTTCCTTCCTCTCCTCCACCCTCTGACTATTTCATGCTACCTATTAAAATTCTTCGCAATGATGTTCTCCATGCCCTCGCTGGCCTAAACCCTCGGAAGGCTTATGGACCTGATGGGGTCCCTCATATTGTTCTTCGAAACTGTGCCTCCGTGCTTGCATCTTTCTTGGTCAAACTCCTTCAACTCTGTCAACATCTACCTTTCCTTCTTGCTGGAAGTTTGCCTATGTTCAGCCTGTTCCTGAAAAGGGTGATCATTCCAATTCCTCAAATTCCTTACTGAGTCTTGGTCATCCTCTTATAGAGATTTTGATAAAACTTTTGCTGTTGCCTTAGACATAACAAAAGCTTTTGATAGAATCTGGCATAAAGCTTTGATTTCCAAACTACCCTCCTACGGCTTCTATCCTTCTCTTTGTAACTTCATCTCAAGTTTCCTTTCTGACAGTTCTATTGCTGCTGTGGTAGACGGTCACTGTTCTTCTCCTAAATCTATTAACAGTGGTATTTCTCAGCGTTCTGTCCTGTCACTCGCTCTCTTCCTATCATTCATCAATGAACTGCCCCCCCCCCTCTTCTACAATGAACATCCTCGGTCTGTCCTTTTCTTATAATCTAAACTGGAAACCACATCTTGGCTCTAGCTAAAACAGCTTCTATGAAGTTAGTAGTTCTGAGACGTCTCCGCCAGTTTTTCTCATCCCCCCCCAAGCTGCTAACTCTGTACCAAGGCCTTATCCGTCCATGTATGGAGTGTGTTTCATATGCAGGGGCGGGGGGAGGTTCCACTCACACCACTCTTTTAGACAGGGTGGAATCAAAAGCATTTCGTCTCACCGATTCCTCTCCTCTAACTGACTGTCTTCAGCCTCTTTCTCATCGCCTCATTGTTACATCTCCTGCTGTCTTCTACCTCTATTTCCATGCTAATTGCTCTTCTGATCTTGCTAACTGCATGTCAGTCAAAACAATGTTTAGCATTCCCTATCTGTGGCCAGCTGAGTCAAAGTAAACAGCAAATATTCTCTTATAAAGCCATAATCAACTTTCCCAAACCATCCAAAAACATTTAAGAAAATGCAAAATGTTAAAAAAATAAATGACAAGAGGTCTTGAAACATTAAAAATAGGAGAATAAGCAGCAGAGACATCAGCCACTAGTCAGTGCAGTGTGTCCTGTATACCGTTGATGGTACGGTGCTTTTTCAACACTCCTGCGAGAGGGATTTTTCGTTTTTTTTTTTTTTTTTTCTTACGCCTACTTGGTGGCTGCCAGGGAATCCACATGATTTAAACTTTCCCTGGTGGATAGTAACGAGGGCGCGAAGGCTGCCAGTGCACTCCCAGGGACAAGAATGAGTGAAAAACAAACTATCAGGGACCGTGACCTGTGATGGGGGCAGGTAAGGTGACTTCCGCTACAGCGCCATGCTATTGTCTTTTTTTTTCAGGAAATTAACACAATGAAGGCGAAACTGGTGATGGTGGTGAGGAAAACGACAGCGTAGTGTGTGTGGCTTGTCAGTACAGTGATGTTAACTTTTATACTATGTTTAAGGCGTAAGAAATAAAAGGATGTTTGAATTTACTGTGTGAATATTATAATGAAGAGGAAAATGGTAATGGTAGTAAGGAAAACATAATCGTAGTGAGTGTGTAGTAGTTGTATCAGTGAGCGGGCCTTTGTGGTAATAAGTAACTAGCAAACGTTAGGAATACATTCATATAACATTACATTCCTTACATTCCATACATTAAATAATTCAACATTTCACGGTCTTAACTCGTCCTAACCTACTCTCACGTAACCTTCAGGACAGGATATCAGTTATTAACCCGTGCAGAAAATTAAGAAGCGTCAAAATTTAAATGTTCAGAATGTTGTTGTACGAGCACGCTGGGTTGGTCACTATTATCAGCCATTATTTGCTTAATCTCTCCTTTATTATAAACCAGTACTGTCAGAAATGGAGCCTTACACATCATATCCGCTGGTCAGATATATCCGCCATTGCCTGGTTTCGGTGATAAAGGTTTAAATAAGGCAAAATAGCGGCTGTCTACTTCACTGAGGTCCCCGCCGCCATGATGGACCTTATCCCCTTTTTAAAAATCGTTCATGGTTCTAAGTGTGTCTTACTTCTGTTCAGTTAAATATGTGGACTTTTAGAGTGATTTATAGGCATGTTAAAAAAAAAAAAAAAAATAACAATAATAATAATAATAATAATAATAATAATAATAATAATAATAATAATAATAATAATGACATTCTGTAATTTTTTTTTAGCTTGTAGCTAACTTTTAATTGTTTGTATTTTTTTTTATTTTTTAAATGTTTTCCATTTCTAATAAATTAGATTTATGGACTTAAGAATAGATTTTTTTTTCTATCTTGTTTATGTTCCAGCAATTTTTCATTGAGCTCTTTTACAATATCTTTATTATTACTGAGGCTTGAAGTATTTTCATATTCTCGGTATTAGTTAAAGTGCATGCCCTTTCACAATTCATAAGGCATTCCAACATAGCTCTATTTTTGCGAGTGGTCAATTTCAAAATGGAATGTGACGTCATCAGCTGACGCCATCCGGGGACCGAGACCCAGGACTCCCTCTAGTCTCCCTCTGTCAGTATTTAATGTGTGTGTGTGTGTGTGTGTGTGTGTGTGTGTGATCGTCAGATCGACTCTCTCTCTCTCTCTCTCTCTCTCTCTCTCTCTCTCTCTCTCTCTCTCTCTCTCTCTCTCTCTCTCTCTCTCTCTCTCTCTCTCTCTCTCTCTCTCTCTCTCTCTCTCTCTCTCTCTATATATATATATATATATATATATATATATATATATATATATATATATATATATATATATATATATATATATATATATATATATATATATATCTGGCTTTGCGGTGTCTTTGTAAATAAGTAATTGTGGTTTGGCGGGTGACGGATGGGCGGGTGGGAGTGATGACGCCTGGCGGTAAGCTGTGTAGTGTCACTATGTTCCCCCACTTCTAACTCATCGCTTTTACTGTCTTCCCATTCAATCGTCTTCATTTCCTGTTCTACTTATTTATTGTAGTTTTTGCTGTTGTCCTTTTCTTTCATTCTTTCCCTTTTTTCTCGTCTTTCCTTTTCTTGTTACTCTGTTTTGCCACTTTCTAATTTATTAGTAATTTACTTTCTTCCCACTCAATCTTTTTTATTTCCTATTCTTTTTTTCGTCTTTTCTTTTTATCCTTGTTACTGTGTTTTGCCCCCATTTTCCAACTTATCAATTTTACTTTCATCCCATTCAATCCTATCTATTTCTTGTTAATCGATCTATTCACTGTCATTACCTTGCTTTTCTCATTGCTAAATTTCACTCCAAAGTCTCTTCCATACCCATCTACAACATCCAACAAACTTTGAAGCTCATCTGCCGATTCACTCACAATCACTACATCATCTGCATAAAAAAAAAGCTCACATATTTTTATCATTCCCCACACTTACTCCTGCATTCATTCTTCTCATTCTGGCTGTTAACTCCTCTGTATACAAGTTGAAAAAGGTTGGTGACAATATACATCCTTACCTAACTCTTCTCTCACGCTTCACCCACTCTGTTTCTATATCTCCTAGTCTGTATTTAGCTCTTGTGTGTACATACATACACCGCACTATACTATCTTTGCATCCAGAGCCACCTGTAGCATTAAGATCAAGATCAACCACACATGTGCTAGTCACCCGATCTGCTAGAGGGAAATATACGTAAGTATTTTAGGCTTGTTAATATATTTCTAGCTAATTTGGAAATCTTAAGTGTTATAGAAGATTCTGGAAGGTTCCAAAAGGGGGAACAGAGGGAGAAAAATTGATAAATAGAGAGGGGGGTATGTGTGTGTGGCTGTTTTATTTCATTTATTCGTTTCCAGGCTTCCTTGTGTGTTTTCAGTGTGATTTGTAATTTGTAGGTGTTACTGTGTGCTTTGGAGAGTGGGAAGGGACAGAGTATGGTATTTTCAGTGTCAGTTTATCCCGTGCTCTTACCTGGTGGGCTTCCTTGGCGGGGAAGGCCACACTGCCGATGCACCAGCCCAGAGCCCGTACAAACAATAAAACAAGTGCTGGAAAGTGCATCATAAGAGAGAGAATGGCCGAGTAATTGGTTATTTCCGTGTATGTGTCAGAGAAGAAAAATAACATTTGAGTATTATATTATTGTAATGTTAAAGGACAATATGTAAGCTATTTATAATGATGAAGGCTATAATAGAGCACCTCTCCTTGGCGGAATGAAGCCTGAAAACCTAATAAACCGGTAAGCCGCAATGAAGGATGATCCGGTGATATAATGATAATGTTATTACTGAGATGGTGTCTGCTACTATCCCGGCATTGTCTCAGTAGGAGAGAAAGAAAAGTATTAGGTAACGTTAGGTTGGAATTGTGTCATGTTGATTCAAAGTTGTTGGAATATAATAATTTTGTATTTTGTCTTTATATTATTATATTGTATTTATTTATTTATTTATTTATTTTTATTTATTTTTTTTTTTACCTAATGCAACTTTGAACTAACCTAACCTTACGTTTTGTAACTTTACCAAAGCTTAGCTTCACATAACCTAACCTTACCTAACCTAACATTACTTCACCTAATATAACTTTACTTAACCTAACTGTACCCAACCATACCCTACCTAACATAACCTAACCTTACTTATTATAACCTTACCTAGCCTTAACTTACCTTACCCTACCTAACATTACCTTACTTAATATTACTTTACTTACCTAACTTTACCTTACCCCACCTTACCTTATATGAGGCGTCTAGAATCACAACAGCATAAGCACCACTGCAGGGGAAATGGAGTTAATGGTGCCCACCTCCTCACCAAAGCTTGCTTTGTCTTGTCATGATCCCAGCAATAAGATCATTTTCCTTATTACAAGAGTATATCTCCCCAACATCAGCAGATGAGGAGCTGGTCACCATTAACTCCATTTCCCCCACGGTAGTGCTTATACTGTTGTGATTCTAAATACCTCATGTAACCCAATTTATATGGGTTATAATTCACCTTTTCTTAACCCAATTTACTTAAACACTCTTGGGTCCCTTAAAACCCCCTTAAACACCCTTGGATCCCTTAAATCCCCTTTAAACACTCTTGAATCCACAGAGGTAATTAAGGGTGGAGTGGCTGTGAAGCTTATAGGATAAGTGAGGACCATATAGAATTATTTTTCAGCAAGATGAGAAGTGCGGGAGGGTTCAGTGACCACCCGCCAGCTGTCACAAACCTCACTGCCTTGAGTCATAATTTAGAGGCTGCTAATGCAAGTGCACCCTGCAATAGTGTCATCAACCATTCCCTCCATAAAAGCAGAGTTCTAGATGCTGATGTAACTAATGAAAACAAGAAATCTGAGGTGGAAAACAAAAGTTTAACTTCAGCTGGTGTTCTCTCTCCTTACTCTGACAAGAATGTTGGCTACAGAGCTGGGTTAGTCAGCTTAAAACTTAAGAGATCTTTACAGTGTGAGTCCTACTGCAGTGCTTTATTTAACCAATGGCTGGATGCAACTCACAGATTAATCACGGTTAAAAATAATGTTTTTGCCATTTATGTGTTTGAAAAATTTCAGATATTTTGAAAGGAAGGTAGAATTGGAAATTCCTAGAATGCTTTGAAAGGGAAATAAATCTGGAAATCCCATCCACTATCTTATGGCAGAGTTGCCTAAGTAATAAAATGAATAAGGTAGTGAAAATATGGGTTTGTTTTGTAAGGTAAGAACTTATATTAAGAAGTTGCATATTCTGATTTTTGGGTTTTTAGATTTTCCTTCTGTATGATGTTTTCCACCCATGAAGTTGAGGTCTGTACTTGATAGGGTGAAAGAAGTAATGTGGAGATCATACCAATGCTGGAGAGTATTGGAGGAATTGGATGTTGTTATTAATTGTTGGAAAGATTTAGAGAGGAGCGTGAAAGTAAAGCAGGACCGTGTTACTTTTCCAGACAGAGGAGAAGCACCAGGTCAGAGTAGTTGGGTGCATCACTCCTGAAATACTCGCGTGCTCTGTGACTGGACATGACACTCATGAGGATTGAAGAAGAGTCATTTCCCACAAAATCATGGATAAAATGAAGCTGTAAAACTTCTGACCACCCAGAAAATACTAGAGGAAAAAGAGAAAACAGTAAACAAGAGGAGTGAAGATACCAGCTGGCTAATACAGTTCACTTACCAAACAAGAGGAGGAAGAGGAAGCCACAGCATAACAACAGTTGGCCAGACACCATTAAAGATACCATAATCACCCTGCCACCACCAAAATGTCCTTTCCCACAAGCCACAAGACAGTTTTCGTGATGGACCACACCCTGACAGCCTCCTCAGGGGTGAAACTCGAGATGGACAGTTTCAGCAAGTGTCGCAGTGGCAGCAGCAGTAATGGAGGGGCCGGCCCGGTACATCTCCAGCCCATGAACCTCATCCCACTGCGCCCAGTCACCAAGTCACTCTGGACCTGCGCCGTGGAGGCCATCACAGAATATTGCAGGTAAGGGCAGGTCATAAGTTAAGTTAGGTTAGATTGCTTAGGTTAAGTTTGGTTTGGGTAGGTTATATGTTAAGTTAGGTTTGGGTAGATAACTGCCCCTGATAACATTAAAGTAACACTCATCTATTCACCTATTGTTCCTCTTATCTCCAGTTCCATACCCCCCCTCTTTTCCTGTATTATACTAGAGTTTGACTTCTAGTGGTTCATTTCTTTTTTTCCAACCTAACTTAACTTTAACTACATCTTTTCATTCTAAGCATTTTGAAGTACATATACATGCATCACAAATTTAGTATGGCACTGCCAGTAATTTTTTCAATTTTACCGCTCTCTGGGAGATGTCACAGCAGAGCAGCTCACCCACCCCTCAGACACCTGCATGGCCAATTGTTGCCTTACTGAAAGTGGTGTGTATTCATATGTACATTTGGCATCAGTAAAAGGAATGAAAGAATGAAGGTACTACTAAAACACTTGCATTATCAAGGTGAACAGAATAGGGGTGAGAGCAAACCATGGGAACAGAGCAGGTATGCAGGTTAGCAAAATTTGAAGAACAATAATCATGGTAGTAGGAGGAAGAATATTAGCTATTTCACTGAATTTCTTTGAATGTTTGTAATAATTTTTACTTTTCACTGATGCTTCCCAACATTTGGAATACTCGTGCTCTAAGAAAAATGTTTTTCTTTTTTCAGGATTGTGTGGGATATATTTCCTGGATCCAGGTTAATACGCTTTGTTGCCGTTGACAAGACCGCCCACAAACTGTCATCCTGGAACCCTGAAGATCAGAATTTGACCAGTCTTATGAATGCTTTCATGATGCTTGGGCCAGCTCGGGCTATTGGCCCTGGCAAGCTGGACCTCTTCAAGGGTCTCAGGACAGCCATAGAGATTTTGATGGAGCCTTCAGCTGTCCAGCATGAGAAACGAACCTCCCTCACTGAAAGTGCCACAAAAGTTCTCAACAAAGGGAGAATTATTCTTGTGACAAAAATTGACACAGAAGAAGAAGTTAAAACATTAAAAGACAAATTTCATGACACACTTTTATACTTAAACAAGGTGGCTGCAGCAACAGACAATTTGATGGCCATTAACCACTGTGATCTGGTCCTCCTCAACCTGTGGCCTGATGGTCCCCTGTGCCCCATGCCTTGGCGGTCATGGCCTGATGTGTCCACCATCATGTCCTGTGAATTCACCAACCTGCAGGGTGGTGTGTCACTTGCACCAAAACTCTGCAACCTGGTGTTGAAGCATTATGATCTTGCCTCAACCACAGTCACTGGAATACCCATGAAAGAGGAGCAGAATGCCAGCTCTTCAGCAAACTATGATGTTGAGTTATTCCATCCAGCTGCTGCTCATGCTGCAATCCTCAAGGGCATACCAACAGAGACTGCCCACCTAAAGACCTACCGTGAGGGTGCAGACTACGAGACTGTCACCCTGAAGTGGTGCACCCCTCGCAGCAATGCCAACGTAGAGCTCCAGCACTGCTCCTCAGCCTACCGCATCACTTCCGTTGACGTGAACAGCCGTCCCTCGTCCTGTCTGACAAACTTCCTGCTCAACGGCCGCTGGGTCATGTTGGAAATGCCACGCAAGTCTGGGAGTAAAGTTATATCCCACATGCTGGCTTGTCATGGAGGGGACATTTACATCCACACAATGTACACATCTCGTAGCATCTTGGAAGATCCTCCTTCCATAAGCGAAGGGTGTGGAGGCAGGGTTACTGACTACAGGATTCCTGACTTTGGAGAATTCTTAAAAGCAAACAAACTGGCACCATACCCAGCTTCTGCCTTGAGCAGTGATGACAATGCTGTGTCCACACCCCTAGTGAAGAGTAGAGAACAGCTGAGCAGACACACCAAATACTGGCCCATTACTCTCTCTGCTACTTCACTCTTCACGCTGGGTCCACAGGTTGAGCCACTCACCACATTGATGGTGAAAAGCACACTTACAGATGATGAAGTTGTTGAATGCAAGCAAGTGATTCTGTGCCTGATGAGCATGGAAGCTCGTGGTGATCCTCTGCCCTCCCCCATGGCCGGCCGGGGTGGCAAGGGCATGAAACGAGAGGACCAGTACAGGGCCGTGTGGGCTGAGTTGGAGCAGTACCTGCAGGTGCACTTACACACGGCAGCTCATGAAAAAGTGTTGAAGTGTTTCATGGACTGTCACAACAAGGCATCGACACCGGAGTACAAAGGAGATGAGAAGGTGGATATAGACCAGGCCTTGAAGGAACTGGATGACTACAACTTCATGACAGAGAGGGAGAAGCAAGAATTCAACATGGGGGGAATGAAGCATGTCCCTTCAGACCTTCCTCTACCAGAGAGCAAGCGACGGCGCAGTGCCCCGCCACCGCTCACCCCAATGGGACGCAGCAGTGGGGTCAGCCTGCTCACACTGTGGGAGAACAAGGTGTCCTCGGAACAGTCTCGGCGCTGCCTTGAGTTTCAGGGGCGATTACGAGCAGAGGGAAATGTCACCAAGCTCTACATCAACCTCCAGAAAGATAAAGATAAGGATGATGGTGGACCAAGAAAAAAAAATTGAGGTAATGTGTTTTTTAGAATTTATGTTGTTGGTGTAATTGAGGTTTTTCAGGTCCATTGTTGTTCATCATGTCACATCTAATACTATTACAGTCAATTATTTTCACTCACTCACACACAGGCTGGGAATCCCATCCTTAATTCTAAAATAAACAAATTTTTCAAGTGCTGTGTGTTCCAAATTCACTTCAGACATTTTCTGAAGGTATGTTGTGCATTGATGCATTTTTTAAACAAGTTACGGTATTTCAACTTAAGGATCATTCTCACTAAGTAGAAGTATGCATTTATTGTTTATCTGGAATACACTGATTCCAAGCATTCCAGGTAAAGGATTCTCAACCTGTATTTGAGTAGTTAGGACAGCTATTTAAGTCATAACAGTACCTGATAATTTTATTAGAATATTTGTATATAAACTTTTGCAATGTGTATAGTTTCTGGTTCTTAGCACTGCAGCACTTGTATCACCGCCAGGATCAGTGAAAATTCATCTAATTCTTATGTGTATTGTAAAAAAAATCATGGTTTTCCTTGTTACATACATCATACATCATGTACCAAATTTCTCTCCCAATTGAAATACATTATCTTGTAATACTGATGGATACTTGCACCTTTTACAAGTCAAAACTATAACTTAAGTCTTTTCCAGTTCTCTTAAGAGGCATCTGTTTTCTCTAATACGTTAAGATAGGACTTCTGGAGGGAGAGGATGGAGGACAGCAGACCACTGCCAAATGGTTTGTCCACACCCTGCACATTGTTCCACCACTCCTCGGACACCTGTGGAAGCACCAGCATGACATTGGAATCATTGAAAACTCTAAATTTTTCAAGATATTTCATGAGAGAGAGGGGGTGGGGGGCAGTTACTTCGTATGTGAGGGGCTGTGGTCAGTTACTGTGGTTTGTTAAACATACTGTGGGGCTGTAGTGAGAGAGAAAGGGGGGGAGGGATGGGGAGATTACTTTGTATGTGAGAAGCTGTAGTGAGTTACTGTGGCTGGAATGGCTAAGCAGGTATCATACTTACTTGTATTAAGGTGGTTCCACCTTTGTAGGGGCTTCGAATGATGTTAGTGTCAGGAACAGGGACCAGTTGGGTAAACACATTCACAGACACATTGTACTTGGCATTGTTAAGATACAGCTGTGTCACTGCAAACCAACTGGAAAAATCATGTTTGATATGTTAACCAATATTTAACAAAAAAAAAAATAAGGAAAAATTATATAGTACATCCTTGAACCACAAAGTAAGTTATATGAGTTGTTCTGTACTTTTGAAATTATCCAGTAACCAATGCTCACATCTTGACCGATCATGTAAAGAGCATTTGAAGAGCTAACCTGTTAGGGAAAGTCTCCACAAAGAAGTCAATACCGATGAAAACACTCTGGGTGGGTCCCAGGTCCCCATTCAAGCGTGCCATGGCCTCACAATTCTGTTGGAGTAATACGATTATCATGTTTAATCAAATCTCAAGTATTATTCACAATTCTGTTGGAGTAATACAATTATCATGTTTAATCAAATCTCAAGTATTATTCTATCAATTAAATTTTGTTGAATGATGAAGAGAAGAAAATCACATTAATTCATTTACAGATAGATTAAAAGCACAAAGAGCATTATTGTTTCAAATTGTAGAGACGATCAATGTGATACCTAAGTACCCCACACTTTCCACAAGCAATAATAATGGTTTTGACCCCTTACCTCCAGCGCTTCCTTGGCTGTTGCCCAGCCCCGGGTGTTGTTGGGATACTCACACTGTGTGTTTTCCAGCAGCCTGCAGTGTCAACATGCCATAGTATGAGCATACTTATGTAAGAACATAAGAAAATAAGGGAGCTGCAAAAAGACAGCAGGCCTGCATGTCACAGTCCCTGTATAAAAATACCTACTTATTTCCACTTATCACGCTCATCCAAAAATCTATTTTAAAGCTCCCTAATGATTCAGCACAAACCACCTAATCACTGAGCCCATTTCATTAATCTACCACTCTGAGAAATAACTCCTTCCTGCACTTGGTTCAGTATCTATGATAACTTAGCTAATTCCCACTTATATCAACCTGTGTACATGTTTCTGCACACTCCATACTGATTCTTTTTGTATACTTATTACTACACTTCAACTGGATGCTTTTGAACTTCAGGTCACCATTCTGCTAACAAGATACAGTGAGACATGATGGTACACCACACTGCAACTCATCCTTTTGTAGTGTTCATGGTGATAGAACAATACGATTGTATGACACTAGTATTACAAAAGAATGTCAAAGACTGGGATTGCTATGGAAGAGGGAGGAAAAAGCTTCATGCCTGCCATGTCTGCTGATGATACTTACCGGACATTCAAGCCACCACTTCCAAGGACCTCTTCCATCTTGTTGCCAATCCTCTTGGAGTTTGCCAAGATTGCTATCTCCTCCTCTTTCAGGCCTGAGAACTGCAGGTCTGGGAGTAGCTCAGGCTCAGGCTCAGGCTCTGGCTCTGGCTCCAGCTCTGGCAGTGGGATGCCATTGATGGTGCCCACCAGGGTCTCTTCAACCACAGTGTCTAGAGGGAAGGAGGTACATAAAAAAATTTAGCTTATATACATACAGTTTTGAACTAAAATACTGTACAGTTTTATCAAGAAAATAAAATCTCACAAACTCCCAGATCATGATAACCGTATTTAAGGAAATGTGGAAAACATAAAAAATCACTA
Source organism: Scylla paramamosain (assembly GCF_035594125.1). NCBI lineage: Eukaryota > Metazoa > Arthropoda > Malacostraca > Decapoda > Portunidae > Scylla > Scylla paramamosain. The sequence continues at coordinate 11,904,658 of NC_087181.1, forward strand.
AAAGTAAATGGGTAATAAAATTCAAGCCATCTCCAAAAGGACAAAGCAATTCAAAACATCTGAACTTACCATCACCATCCAAAGTGACATTATAAATAACAATGGGAGTCTCCACATTGGCCTTCAGCTCCAGGTAGCAGATGTATGTGTCATCATCACGCAGGTGCATGAAGGGCCCAGCCGTCAGCACTAGATCCCCGTCACTTGTCACTTTGGTGCCGGGGATGCCCGCCATGTCAATGGTTCCCAAAAATATCAGATTTCCGTTGTATTTCCAGTTTATCTGCAGATGTTCATTGGTAACATAAATTAAATAAACTATATCAATAGAAAATACATAGAAATTAAACAAAAACACGTTGAAAATATTGATATATTTAGTAACAGAGTATACCCTTAAGTAAATGATATATATAGATTTAATAACACTAAATTTATTGTCCTTGAGAAATTCAAAATAACTTAGTCTTACAATATTAAGATTGTTACTATGAAATTAATCCTTAGACTTGAATTTATACTGAAGAGATGATTATCATCTTGACTTGCACTTACAAATTCTGGATTATGCCCCATGCAACTGAGGACCTCTTCTTTATAGATTGGAGCCTCTGTTGTAGTAGTGGTGGTGGTTGTGGTTGTGGGAATGGTTGTTGTAATTTCTTCTGTGGTAGTATCTGTAGTAACATCAGGTATTATGGTTGCAGGAATGGTTGTAATTTCTTCTGGTGTAGTATAATGTACTGTAGTAGTGATGGGTAGTGTTATGATGTAGGCTGTGGTTGTTGTAGTGGCTGGTGGTGGTGTGGTTGTGAACGGTGTGGTAGTGGTGGTGGGTGGTGGTGATGTGGTAACCGGCTCTGGTGGATTTGTGCGCATTTCTGTCATATAGGTTGTTGCTTCAGTTGTAGAAGGAACAGTCATGGTTGTAGTAGATGATGTAGCAGTTGTTAAGTCTGAGTCCAGATAACTGTCCTCATAGTCATAATAGTACTCTGAGCTTGGCGTGGTGGTGGTGGTGGTGGTGGTGGTGGAGGTGGTGGTGGTGGTGGTGGTGGTGGAGGTGGTGGTGGTGGGGGTTTCTGTTGTGGTCATCTCCATGGTTGACAATGTGGCAGCTTCTGTTGTCATCATTAATGTTGTTACTTCTGAAAACATATTTTTATTCACATCATATAGCACAAATTTAGCTTGGCTTCTGTTATCATCATTGTTGTTACTTCTGAAAACACATTTTTATTCACATCATATAGCACTGAGATTTAGCTTTAACTGAAAACACATTTTTATTCACATCATATAGCATTGAGATTTAGCTTTAACTAAAGGTAAGAAATGATAGCTTCCATAACCAAATGATTGTGGAATTACTAGTAGTTTGACAGGACACCAGATCACTTTCACTGCCAGATATTTCCACCTCAATGCAAAGCCAAACCTTCTCCAAAACTGGACACTGATGTTTCCTGTAGGACATGGTCGGGATGTCCAGCTCTGATGCAGGTGTACACTCCAAGGTCTTCCTCAGTGACATCCATGACAGAGAGAGTGTACACTGTTCCATCTCCACTTGTTTCATCCCTCTCAAATCTATACTTGTCAGTTAAGTTTTTGTGAGGCCCCACTATGGCCTCTCCATTATATACGAAGGTTACCTGTAAGCATTTCATTTGTTGGCTATTCACTGAAGGCACTGTACCATGAAACTTCACAATCTCCATTCATAAATTTTGGGGTTATGAATTAGTTCTATTGTCCTACTTTACAAATGCAGAATTCACATTTATGAGTAAAAATTTTTAAATTACGAACTTAAGACAATATCAGCAACTGCCTTAAATGGATGAAATTAATAACCTATAACTATTCATAATTTATTGTTTATAATCCAGATTCATCTATATTAAAATCTAAGCCTAATGCAATAATTTTTGTTACTGGAAGGCAAAATTAAAAGGACCTACAGATTAATGAATTATTCATTGAAATATTTTTTATCTTGTTTATACTGGGAAAATACCTCTTAAAAAAGTCAGACAATAAACTGCATGGAAATGTCAGTACTTCAGGGATTACAGTCTTCCTATTATTCACCAATGATCTTCTAAACCAAACTTCTTGTCCTATCCACTCCTATGCTGATGATACCACCCTGCACTTTTCCATGTATTTTCATACATGTCCAACCCTTCAGGAAGTAAACAGTTCATGTGGGGAAGCCACAGAATGCCTGACTTCTGATCTCTAAAATTTCTGACTGGAGCAGAGCAAATTTAGTATTGTTCAGTGTCTCAAAAAACTCAATTCTTCCATCTATCAACTCAACACAACGTTCCAGACAACTATCCCTTCAATAACACTCAACTGTCCTCCTCTTCTACACTGAACATCCTTGGTCTGTCCTTTACTTATAATCTAAACTGGAAACCACATCTCATCTCTAGCTAAAACAGCTTTTATGAAGTTAGGCATTCTGATATCTCTCCACCAGTTTTTCTCACCCTTCCAGCTGCTACCTCTGTACAGGGGCCTTATCTATTCATGTATGGAATATGCTTCACATGTCTTGGGGGGGTTCCACTCATACTGCTCTTCTAGACGGGGTGGAATCAAAAGCTTTTCATCTCATCAACTCCCCTCCTCTGACTGGCTGTCTTCAGCCCCTTTCTCATCACTGCAATGTTGCATCTCTTGCTATCTTCTATCTCTATTTTCATGCTAACTGCTCTTCTGATCTTGCTAACTGCATGCCTCCCCTCCTCCTGTGGTCTCATTGCACAACTTTCTCTCATCCCTATTCTGTCCACCTCTCTAATGCAAGAGTTAACCAGTATTCTCAGTCATTTATCCCTTTCTCTGGTAAACTCTGGAACTCCCTGCCTGCTTCTGTATTTTCACCTTCCTATGACTTGAATTCCTTCAAGAAGGAGGTTTCAAGACACTTATCCTTCAATTTTTGACTACCACTTTGGACCCTACTTGGGGACTCGCATCTCAGTGAGCCTTTTTTTTTGTTGGATTTTTGTTAACCTTGGCCAGTGTCCCTCCTACATTATTAAAATATAAATAGATAAAAATACATCTTAAGCAATACAGTAACACTCACATCTCCCACTGTTGAGTAGCAACTGATGGCAACAGTTCCACCAAGCTGGGTTGTAATCAGTCCTGGGAAACAGATATTACTAAGTCTATAGTAATACTTGAGATGTACAAACACTTGATGCCATGAATTAGAGTGAAATTATTGCAGTCTCAAACAATGCCACATTCAATTACAGACCTTCAACATTGATTGAAAAGTTTCTTCTGTATAACTCTACTTCATTCAGAGCAAGCTGGCATATATACAAGCCAGAGTGCTTCAGGGTGGCATTGGAGACAGTGAGCTGGTAGGAGTTCTCAGATACATTCAGACTGTAGCCGTCCTCCTTGGCAAAGTTAATGCTGCCCTGAGTCAGGAGTGTGGTGCCAGGGTATCGCCACCAGCTCACCTGGAGAAAGGCAAGTGGCTGAGTGGCTGGGCTGATGAACAACATTCAATTATTTTAAATGACAGTTCCTTGAGGAAACTGCAGAGAAAATAATCTATCAAAATGCTGCAGGTACATATTTGCAAATTCAAGAAATGACAAAATCTTCCCAAGACCTTACTACTTTTGCACATAGGATCAAGATAACCTTTAGATATCCTTTATTTTACTTTGCTGCCATTCACATTTCAAAGTTATTTTTCCTATCATGAAAGTTAATATTTCACTCAGTTAAAATGTCATATCCAGCAATATTAAAGCATTTACTTTAATAACAAAACCACTAAACACTTCAGTATTCTTTCAAAGAGCATCTTTGATTTGGGTAAAAAAAAAAACAGTTCACAAATGATGCTGATTCATGTATTCTTTAACTTCTTTCTGGCTGCCTTGCAATAAAACATTGCAGGACTTACAAGTGAGGAGTTCACACCATCAGCCAGGGAGCAGTCCAGGGTGGCAGTGTCCCCAAGGGGGGGCCGCATCTTGGTGGTGGTGGGCACGAAGTACTGCAAGGGATCTGAAACCACCAGAATTTAACTCAAGCTGCCATTCTAGAAATCAGAACCTTGCAAATCCCTGACATGAAAATACATTTCCATAACAGATAAAGACTGTCAAAAAAGTGTCTAGGTAAAGCATCAAATTCAAAGCATACAATTTAATTTAGAGTACACTATGAGGAAACAAAAGTTGAACTGGTTTTCTGCATGACCAACCTTGAGACTCTTCTAAAAGCAAATATTTAGGATAAATGACAAGTGATGTGTTGCCCAACTCAACACCATCAACAAAGCAGCCAAATGTGGTATCCAGAAAACTCGACAAGATCATGAGGCCCATCACTCCCTCCTGCATGTATGGCACAATTTTGGGGTCCTTGGAGTCCTGGTTTACTGTTGTGTTGCCTGAGGTCAATTTGAGCTCAAGGTCTTCATCAAACCATTCCATCTGAAAAAAGATCAGGAAGATCTGAAGATCAGGAAATTATGAGGGCACTATTTAACTCCATTTGCCATTTAACAACATTTGTCAAATAAAATAATTTAAAGGAGGGTCATGAAGTGTGACGCTGAGGATCAACATGCCTGCACGTCATCCTCCAGAGTGCGGGCACAGGGCAGGAAAGCGGGCTGGTACTCCACCACCAGCACCTGCGGCACCATGATGCTGGCATAATCTGTAGAAGAGTGCAAGTTAGCTCATGGCGCATATGTGTGTTATGATATGTAAAACAGGTGGTACAGTGTAGACTGTAAACAATAAGTGAAGTTGCTCACCCTTGCTGAAGGTGAGACTGGTGTTGGTGCGTAGGGGAGCTGTTGTGGCAAAGTTAGAAGCTTCACAGTGGTACTCAGCATACTTGTCTGAGGCATCAACCACAATGTCTACAGCAGCCTTAGTGATGCCTCTATGATCCTGCGCCTGAGAGGGCAGCTCCTCCCTGGATCCATCCACTACCCTGAACCACTTCAGGGTTGGTGGGGGAACTCCCCCCCTTGAGGAGCAGGTCATTGTGATGGAGTCACCAAGCAGCACCTGTCTGCTTGCCTCATCACCTTCAACAATGGGTGGCTCAGGGGCTGAAATAACAACAAAAGGCTTAAGGGTGTTGAATTCTTCACTCCAAGATAGCATGATCAAAGCCATTATTATTAATTTTATTTTATTTTTCATTTTTATTCATTTATTTATTTTGTGTGTATGTGTGAAAACACTTCCATAAATGATATGAAGAAACAGAAAAGAACCAGTTCATTTCCAAAGCGTAAAGGCTTGGCAAAAAGCAATGACCGCTCACTGCATCAGGTAGTACACTGGGTAAAAAGAAATGTGCAATGGAACACAGTTTCCTACATATCCAAAATTTATTTGAACTCACTTTCACAATGCCTACAACCAATAATGGTGCATATACTGTAAATGAAACCTTCAATACTGAAAGTCCAGCAAGTCAAAATTCCCTTTCCAGTGACAAGCCAAATATCCAGTGCAGGATTCCCCAAATAAGAGCTGAAGTTACAGACAAAAGAGATCCAGTCCAGCTAAGTGGATTACAATACCTTTTGACTTTCCAAATATTTGATAGAGTGGTCTGGGTTCAGTGTCTGCCAGGTCCTCACACACCTCGGTCTGTGCCTGGCCCATGACAAACAGGTGAGGCTGGTTCATGGCCTCCTCAAAGGTGAAGCAGCGATAACCCTCCTCATCAACTTTTCCCATGAGGTAGTGGTTGGAGCCTTCACTCCATATTGCCACACACTGAACAAGATTAGCTGTGTCACAAATCAAAAGGTGAATATAAATATCATCACAAGGAGTTCAATTTGTCACTCTTGAAAATTCAGTGATATCAAATTTTGTTCAGAAAAGCATGTTATTGCAAGAATATTTTAAGTAACAAGTTTATAAGGAAAATATACACAAAAAAACTACATGGCAAATAAAAGCAGGAAATAAAGAGATCCTTGTGTGCAAAGATATGAAGCACCCTCAAAAAAAAAAAAAAAAAAGGCAGGGGGGAGAGGGGACAACTTCTGAATCCAAATCAAAACAAGACACATATTTCTTCACACTCACGAGTTAGGTCTGGCACTGTATCACTGGGGGGACGGCAAGGCTGGTGCAGGAAATGGAGCTGTGTGTTATTGGAGATCAGCTTTGAATGAGTCTCTGCACAGGTCCCTTCAGGAGTCTGGTACACATAAGAGCGAGAGCCGGGGAAGGGGCAGGTGATCCCGGCCTCCTTCCTGATCAGTGACTGGCGTGGATCATCCTCCTCAATCATGCTGCATAGTGTGTTCAGGTCTTCACTTCTCTCACAAGGAGCTGAAAGTGTAGGTCAGATAGAATACATGCAGTATAATTTATTTGGGTAAGTGTTCAAGAAGCACCACAGCAAACAAGAATCCTGCAGTCACATGTGGGAGTATTGAAGTTAGACAAGATACTGTTGCATTCATTGGAGAGGGAAAAGTATGTATTTTATATTCAGGATTCTTTATATGAATATTACATTAAATCCTAATGATATGATTATAATATTACAACTTTGTGTGTTATGTAAAGTAAATGCCATCAGAGAAAACCTTAACTTACATTTCTTATAATAGAGAAGATTGAAGTGCATCTCTTTGACAATGTAGCATGTGTTGCAAGTGGGGCTGCAAAGAAGAAAAGTAAACAGGTTATGAAAACTAATTAGTGTATTGTACTGTTGGGCAAACACCAAGACAAAAATAAACTAGAAATTTCAAAATGAACACCAAACACATTGTATGGACCACCTTTTCAAAAATTCTATATTTTTCAGTCACTGATAAAATAAATCTATTAGAATCAAGAGTTACTGGATGAAAATAAGATAAAAAATATGTATCAAAGAAATGACAGACAGCAAGACAATGTGGCAAGAGCCTCACCCTCTCATCAGGAACTTGTCCCCCAGTGCAATGTCACACACATTTCCCCCAAAGATGCCATCACCAATGGGGATGTCACCCTCCTCCTTGCTCCACCATTCACCACTCCAGTGTACCGGCAGGATGCACTGCTCTGGTGGGGCAGCAAATGGGGTTTTGTCAACATTACGGACTGAGCAAAAAAGTAAACAAGTAAATACATGCAGCACAAGTGTGTAATGGGACTGAGAATCCTCTTGTGTACTTTTACTCAAGCAATGGAAGAAGCTGCTCACCATATTTAGGAGTCTCTGTCACAGTTAATGACATGAAGTGGGAGACTCCCTGACCACCTCCCTTGCGGTTCCTCAGCATGCAGCTGTATGTCCCGGCATCGTCCAGCTGCACGTCAGCAATGATCAGGTCATACTTGGAGGTATTGCCCGGCTTTAGTGGGCCCATGTCCAGTGAGTACCTGCTACTTCTTGTCAGCATGTGATCATCAACAGTAATTACTTCACTCTTGCCCTCAATCTCTCGCATCCAACTTATTACCTGTCAAAACAAAAAAAATATTGGTAAACATTTCTTCATTCTGACTGACTCTGTACTGTAATAAATGACTTTCACACTGAATTCTTAAAGCATATTTGTAATCCAAAACATACACTATTTATTGGAAAGTCTCAAGTGGCACAAATTTGCATGAATGAACTTATAGTAAAGGAATAAACAAATGTTTGAGAACTTACATATCTGCTGGAGGCATCATCCTGCAAAGTTAATCACAACAGTTAGTGTAATTAAATCAATCCAATAATGCTCAAGATATATCCATAAAAAGTTTGCAGCAAGTAAGTCTTAACTCAAGCCCAGGTTACTGTGAGTGGAGTGGGAGCAACACAGGTGGAAAGAGTGAGTGGGCACAGCACTAGTGCAAACCTAATGAAGAAGTCCTGGCTCTCCCTTCCCACAATGCAGTACATGCCACTCCACACTCACAGAGCCAAGTAGCACTGAGGCTCTGCAGGGCAGCACGGCCCCCTCAGAGGACTCCACGTTGATTTCCCATTCCCCGAGTCCTGTCACTGACAGTGGCGCCTCTGAAATTATCCTCATATGTTGGAAAAATCAAAGCTAGAAATGTTACAGTGTCCTGTACTAATGAATATAAGAATCTGATTAATCTTCAGCATGAATTTTGAAAGCTACACATCCCAGTCTGGTGCAGAACCCAAGCTTAGCTAATCACTACACAATGCAATACAAAACAGTAACACAAACACAAAATCATCAAAATGAAACAATCCTTCACAAATCATTCATAATTGAATGGAAAAGAAAATGTCAGAATGTTCATTACTAAAAATAAAGGCTGCAATTATGTTAGCTCATGGTGTTCACAGTGTTGCCAACAAAGACACTGGAAGTGAACACTTTCCATGCACTCTGCTTACCTCCGATCAGTTCAGAAATCTTGTAGGTCATCAAGTACCTCCTGTCACCACACACTGTGGAGTTGTTGTGGCCCATGATGAAGGCATGCCTGCTGTCCTTCCCCCGGGTGTAGGTGAAGCACCGGTACAGCTGCCCCAGGTACAGCGACGAGTTACTCACCAGTCTAGTGATGAGGTAGTGAGTGGAGTCTTCTGCCCAATCAGCCACACACTCAAATTCTTCAGCTGTCATGCATGGAAATTATTTATTACATCAAGTTAAACACCAGGATATGAACTGAATAATGCAAACATTTTTTTTTCTTTTTTTTTATGTAGGAGGGATACTGGCCAAGGGCAATAAAAAAAAAAAAAAAAAAAAAAAAGCCCACTGAGATGCCAGTCCCAGAAAAGGATCCTAAGTGATAGTAAAAAATTGAAGGATAAGTGTCTTAAAACCTCCCTCTTCAAGGAATTCAAGTCATAGGAAGGTGGAAATACAGAAGTAGACAAGGAGATTATTTATTACAGAGTTTACCAAAGAAAGGCATGAATGACTGAGAATACTGGTTAACTCTTGAATTAGAGGGGTGGACAGAATAAGGGTGAGAGAAAAGAAGAAAGTCTTGTGCAGTGAGGCCACAGGAGGAGGGAAGGCATGCAGTTAGCAAGATCAGAAGAGCAGTTAGCATGAAAATAGCAGTAGAAGACAGCTAGAGATGCAACACTACAGTGATGAGAGAGAGGCTGAAGACAGTCAGTTAGAGGAAAGGAGTTGAGACAAAAAGCTTTTGATTCCACCCTGTCTAGAAGAACGGTATGAGTGGAACTCCCCCAGACATGTGAAGCATACTCCATACATGGACAGAGTACAGCAGCATGTACAGAGTTAGCAGCTGGGGGGATGAGAAAAACTGGCAGAGACATCTCAGAACACCTAACTTCATGGAAGTTGTTTTAGCTAGAGATGAGATGTGAAGTTTCCAGTTCAGATTATAAGTAAAGGACAGACTGAGGATATTCAAAGGACAGACTGAGGATATTCAGTGTAGAAGAGGGGGACAGTTGAGTGTCACTGGAGAAGAGGAGATAGTTGTCTGGAAGATTGTGTTGAGTTGATAGATGGAGGAATTGAGTTTTTGAGGCATTGAACAATAACAAATTTGCTTTGCCCCAGTCAGAAATTTTAGAAAGATAAGAAGTCAGGCATTCTGTGGCTTCCCTGCATGAAATGTTTACTTCCTGAAGGGTTTGACGTCTATGAAAAGACGTGGAAAAGTGCAGGGTGGTATCGTCAGCGTAGGAGTGGATAGGACAAGAAGTTAGGTTTAGAAGGTCATTAATGAATAATAAGAAGAGAATGGGTGACAGGACCCTGAGGAACACCACTGATTTAGGAGAAGAATAGTGACTGTCTACCACAGCAGCAATAGAACAGTCAGAAAGGAAACTTGAGATGAAGTTACAGAAAGAAGGATAGAAGCCATAGGAAGGTGGTTTGGAAATCAAAGCTTTGTGCCAGACTCTATCAAAAGCTTTAGATGTGTCCAAGGCAACAACAAAAGTTTTACCGAAATCTCTAAAAGAGGACGACCAAGACTCAGTAAGGAATGCCAGAAGATCACCAGTAGAGCGGCCTTGACTGAACCCATACTGGCGATCAGATAGAAGGTTGTGAAGCGATAGATGTTTAAGAATCTTCCTGTTGAGGATAGATTCAAAAACTTTAGATAGGAAGGAAATTAAAGCAATAGGACAGTAGTTTGAGGGATTAGAATGGTCATCCTTTTTAGGAACAGGCTGAATGTAGGCAAACTTCCAGCAAGAAGGAAAGGTAGATGTTTACAGACAGAGCCGAAAGAGTTTGAATAGGCTATGTGCAAGCACGGAGGCACAGTTTTGGAGAACAATAGGAGGGATCCTATCAGGTCCATAAGCCTTCCAAGGGTTTAGGCCAGCGAGGGCATGGAAAACATCACTGCGAAGAATTTTAATAGGTAGCATGAAGTAGTCAGAGGGTGGAGAGGAAGGAACAAGCCCAGAATCATCCAAGGTAGAATTTTTAGCAAAGGTTTGAGCAAAGAGTTCAGCTTTAGAAATAGATGTGATAGCAGTGGTGCCATCTGGTTGAAATAAAGGAAGGAAAGAAGAAGAAGCAAAGTTATTGAAGATATTTTTGGCAGGATGCCAGAAGTCACAAGGCAAGTTAGATCTTGAAAGATTTTGACACTTTCTGTTAATGAAGGAGTTTTTGGCTAATTGGAGGACAGACTTGGCATGGATCCAGGCAGAAATATAAAGTGCATGAGATTTTCGTGATGGAAGACTTAAGTACCTTTTGTAGGCCACCTCTCTATCATGTATAGCACGAAAACAAGCTGTGTTAAAACAAGGTTTGGAAGGTTTAAGTCAAGAAAAAGAGAGAGGAATGTAAGCCTCCATGCTAGACACTATCACATGTTATGTGCTCAGCACACAAAGACGGGTCTCTGACACAGAAGCAGTAGTCATTCCAAGGAAAATCAGCAAAATACCTCCTCAAGGTCCCCCCAACTAGCAGAGGCAAAACGCCAGAGGCACCTTCGCTTAAGGGGATCCTGAGGAGGGATTGGAGATATAGGATAAGATACAGATATGAGATTGTGGTCAGAGAAGCCCAATGAAGAATAGAGGGTGACTGTATAAGCAGAAGTATTAGAGGTCAGGAAAAGGTCAAGAATGTTGGGCGTATCTCCAAGAGGGTCAGGAATACGAGTAGGGTGTTGCACCAATTGCTCTAGGTCATGGAGGATAGCAAAGTTCACCAGGATGGTCAGAGAAGGGAGAGGAAAGCCAAAGCTGGTGGTGAACATTGAAGTCTCCAAGAATGGAGATCTCTGCAAAAGGGAAGAGAGTCAGAATGTGCTCCATTTTGGAAGTTAAGTAGTCGTAGAATTTCTTATAGTCAGAGGAGTTAAGTGAGAGATATACAGCACAGATAAATTTAGTTTGAGAGTGACTCTGTGGTTGTAGCTAAATGGCGGAAAACTCGCAAGATTCAAGAGCACGACAGCAGGTTAAATCGTTGCACACATAAACGTAACATCCAGCTTTGGATTGAAAATGAGGATAGAGAAAGTAAGAGGGAACAGAAAAGGGACTACTGTCAGTTGCCTCAGACACCTGAGTTTCAGGTGTCTATTCAATCTCTATTCTACAGATTGAAAATTAGATCTTAGACCACGAATGTTGAAGAAATTAATGAAGAAAAAGTTGATGGGGGGTGTCAAGACACTTGGGGTCATCGTCAGAAGGGCAGTCGGACCTGGGGACATTTGTGGTCCCCTCCCCAGATGGGGACTCCAAGGCTGGTGTAAGAGTCACCATGAATTTTTAAATTTTGTGTGAAGGGTATGTGTATTATTAGGTGCTTGTAGTTTTGTGTGAAGGAAGAGAGTTGTCTTTAGAGGGCAGGCTGTGACTGCCCCCTTGTGTTGTGAGACACAAAGGGAAACATTCAGTGAGGTCACAGCTGGGTTTAATGACAAGTTCACAGCACCTCCTGATAAAGCCTCACTGGGAGTAATTATCGTTTTAGCAGGTTCATATATATATATATATATATATATATATATATATATATATATATATATATATATATATATATATATATATATATATATATATATATATATATATATATATATATATATATATACACAATGAAAATTATGGTTTCCCTTGACTTTCAATTTCATAGTTCACAAAGAAAGGAATGTCTACTGCTAGTGGAGATGTATTGTACAGTATATATATATATATATATATATATATATATATATATATATATATATATATATATATATATATATATATATATATATATATATATATATATATATATATATATATATATATATATATATACACAATGAAAATTATGGTTTCCCTTGACTTTCAATTTCATAGTTCACAAAGAAAGGAATGTCTACTGCTAGTGGAGATGTATTGTACAGTATATATATATATATATATATATATATATATATATATATATATATATATATATATATATATATATATATATATATATATATATATATATATATAAAACACCTGTTTCTGAGACATAATTCTATAACAACAGAATATAAAAATGTAGAAAAAATTAAACAGTCATATATATATATCTACAACAAATAGCAATGCAGGTACTGGTATACAGAATGAAAAAAATAAGTCTTAAAACAAATAGCAGCATCTTTTAGTATCCTAAGTAGCCTCCATTTCCAACAAGACAAGCAAATACTCTTGGATATGGAGGCCTGCTTAAAAATAAAAATTAATAGTAAAATGTCAAAAAAAAAAAAAAAGGCAAACACCAAACATATATAAAGTAAACCTACAGTCTCATGAATCAAAACAAACTGCAAGTCATTCAACAGGAACTCACCCACAGGCCGGGAGGGGTCGGCCAGCACCCAGCATGACGGGTACTGGAACTGCAGGTGAGACTCTGTGGAGGAGCTGATGAGGGAGGTGTTGTTGTCCTCACATGACTGGTGGGGGAGCTCCAATGAGTACTGGCGGGGCCCAGTGAATGGACAATGGACGGCCTCGGTGTTCAGCCGCACTAGGTTCATAAACTCACTCTTCTCATCCAGGGTGGAGCACAGCCCTTCCTGGGTCCCCATGCACCGTGCTGGAGTCATAGCCAAAGCTCATATGTTTGTTTGTAACTACCAACACTATTTCTCAATTTAAAACAACCACTGTCCTAGAAAAATTTGGCTGTAACCAGAATATGAGACCAAGACATCTTGCATTGTAGTTTGATGTGCTATTGTCTGAGCTACTGCCTGAGCTGATTAATAATAAGCTAAGGAGTGTGTGAGAAGAAGAGGAGTTATAATACTTACTGCTCTTGTACTGCAGCAAGTTTTGGTGCTTCTGTATGAAATGAACACAACGGAAGCACTGACGCCACCTGAAAAATAAAAGGATTCCTGCCAGCTGAACATCTTTATCCAATACCTTATTTTTTTTCTTTTTTTATGCAAGAGGTGCACTGGTCATGGACAACAAAAAATTTGGAAAAAGGCCTGTTAGAGTGCCAGGTCCCAAAGCAGATCAAAAGGTCACAAAATGAGGTAAGAATGAACAATCTGAAGTACATCAACATACAACAGTTTTTGGGATGATACATTGCTGCACGTTCTCTGATAATGCCTCTTGTAATGTTATGACAGTAAGGGTTTGGTACCAATCCTAGATGTGCTCCTACAAATTACTGAACAAAATACTAACTTATTCAGAAATTTCAAATCCAAGCAGCAAAATCCTTACTTGTGCTGTATGATGAAGTTCTCTCCAGATGTTGACACACAAAATGATCTCTTGAACTCCTGAGGCAAAATTTCCGACATCTGTCTGTACCGCGTGTCATACCACTCCCCCCGCCACTCCATGGGAAACTCACACTTCCCTGCAATGGAAAGGAACAGTGTTTGGAGGAAGTATCAAGGTAACATAATAGTGAATGGGGGAGTATGCAATGATGATGATGATGATAGTGCTGAACCTCATCCTAAGTTCCATTCCTGAAAAAAACATTTGTAAACTGAAAATTTGTGAATTGGTAAAAAGTGTGGATTCTGAATTTCTGGTGTCTTCTATAAATTCTACCAGGTTTTTTTTTTTATTCTAATCTTTAAGTCTGAATTCTGCAAAATTAAAATGAAAAGGTTTTATACACAACTTCAAAAATTTGCAAACATTCATTGAATCCCCTTGAACATAACATACCCTCAGCTCATTACACTTCGTGCTGAGCTGAGTGAGCTCATTGCACACACACACACACACACACACACACACACACACACACACACACACACACACACACACACACACTCACAATCTTCTGGTGGCATCTCCACATCCAAGGAGATCTCCCGGTGGCCAATCTGGTTCAGGCTCTTGTCAAACAGTGTGCAGGCGTACACCCCTGAGTCCTCCGGCACTACCTGCCTCAGCGTCAGGTCATAGTGCATGACCCCTGAAGTCCTGGTGTCCACCCCTGTGTTGAGGGTCATGCGATGCCCATCATAGTGCAGGATTATGTCATCTTGAGAGAGGACTTGAGTTGTGCTGCCGCCCCCTCGTGTCCACTTCACAAACTGACAGTGTGAGAACAAATTACTTTCAGACATTTGTATCTACAGTTTTTTATTATGAGAGAAAGAGACTAAGTTTATATAGACAATGATAAGAAGTCATATTTCACATCAATGCCAGACAAAAGCTTTACAAAATGCTGCTTTCAAATTATTCTACATTGACTGCAGGAAGTGAACAGGACCTGCCAAAGCTGTGTAAAGCACAATACTTACATAGTTCCGGCTATTTTCACTTATACTCTGAAAAACACAAGAAATCTGGTTAGTTCATTTCTTCATACTTTCCCATATTTTAATCACACAGTACGCTCTCACTATTTATAGATTTTCCAACAGTATAATTATCTTAACTCTTTGTCAGCTACTTGGTACACCATTCCTTAATTACTAATTACTCTAAGACTGAATTGAAGGTGGCTGTTCTACAGTCACCTTTAATCTTTAAACAAGGTTGAAATTGCAAAACCTATTCTTTTTTAATCCCCTTCTTTCTTGTACATCCTTACAGAGACTTCATGCATTACTTTTAATTTTGTATCACAGTGAAAGGGTTAACCCTATACTCTGCAGCATGGGTCAAAAATTACCCTAGATGACTTTTCCCAAATAAAAAAAAATTCTAAACAAGAGGGGGTTTTAGGAAATTATTCTGTCATTCAAAATTTGATGAAGAATGACCGTGTAAAAAATAAATCTGCAAAAAAAAAAAAAAAAAAAAAAAAGGTTTAATTTGATATTTTATATTTTTCTTTCGATCGCTCGCGAAGCAATATGACAACAGACGGAAATCAGTGATCAATGAGTTCACTGCCGGTGGCCACCTCCTTGCGATAAATTTTTCCCTGTATTATATATATATATATATATATATATATATATATATATATATATATATATATATATATATATATATATATATATATATATATATATATATATATATATATATATTTTTTTTTTTTTTTCTTTTTTTTTCTTTTTTCTTTTTTTCTGTGTGTGTGTGTGTGTGTGTGTTTTGGTATATAATTCTAGTGTAGTTATTATTCTCTTTCCTGCAGTATTTAACGTAAAAATATAAGAACATACGATTCGTGAGGGGTAACAGGGTGAGTGTCGCACAATCAGGAAGTATGATCAGTGTTTGTGTGTGTTCTACCTTCTATCTTACATAATCTCACGATAAAACTATAAAGACATAATGTGACTGCTAAGTCCAGAAGCTCGGTTCAATCTCGTGATGACACGATACGTAAAATTAAAAACTAGGAAAAATCACGCTTATTTCAACTGATACGCAAGGCGGTTATATGAAGGATTTCAGACGGGTGGCATATTTTCGAAAGGCGCTAAGGTTCTCTCTCTCTCTCTCTCTCTCTCTCTCTCTCTCTGACATGGTAATCATAATCCCACTATGTTATTATTATCTAAGAGGTTGGGCGAGAGTGGCTATATTGGAAGCGATTTCAGGTGGTAGTTACCATGGCAACGGACTTCCACCCTCCACTCAACAACATACCCAGCCACCCCAATCAGCATCAGCTTTTACTGAACATTAAGTTCAAGGTCATGATTGACAAGTTCATCATCAAAGCTCTGTATACATGCTACCCATGCCAGATTGGCCTATTTGGTGCCAAATTCAAGAAATTCAAATTCTAGAAATTTGGTACTTTTCAATGCGTTTGGCATCTAAAATATCAAGTTGCCATCTTGGCATTTTTCGATAAAATTTCGATTTCGATTCAGCATTTCGATAAAATTCACTAATAAAGTTTTAATCTCAAGTCAGAATCATTTTAAGGTTCCCGGCTAACGTACTTAGCGCCATCACCAGCTGTGGAAAAAAATAAATAAAGACAATCAAGATTCAATCCTGATCTTGATGGTACAGGTGCCTCGGGATCACTTCCAAGCCAGGCCTCTGGATCGGCAACTCCTGTAGAAGGGGGGAAAAAAAAAGAAAAAGAAAAAAGAAATGAACAACATCCTCTACACTACACATCTGGCACGACACATTCTCTCCAGAAACTCTTTCACCGCCTCAATCATCCTTTCATTGGCCTCTCTACAGTCCCAGCAACACCATCCACTCCTTTCCTGTCTTCTCCACTCTTTCATTCCTATCATGCCCTAACTCAGTCAGTATCACTTGTATCATCTCATTCCTGTCTCTGGCATACTTCACACACTCCAGCACCACATGTTCCACAGTCTCATCCTCTTCCATGTCACACATCTAGCACACTTAGCTGCGGGACTCAGACCATCTGTAACTCCTTGCATTCACATCCATACACTGTGCCCTCGCTCGGAAGAGATCACCACCCAAACTTTCATCATACCATTTTTCATATCTCGTGGCCCCTTTCTCCTTGTACCATTCCAGGGTCTTCTTTCCATCTCATTCTTCCATTCATTCAGTCCCACACATTTCACTTCTTTGTCTATCTCATCCTTCCATTTTCAAACATCCCATTCAGCTCCCACTCTGCCTCCTCTTGTTACCACTCATTCACGCTCATTTTGATTCCTCCCAGCCACTCATCGCCCACACAACTTGTAATCCATTCCTGTCTGTCATTCTCATGCACCTCTTCCTCCATTTGCTTCCACTTTTTCCACAGGTACACTTTCCTTGCTATTCTTGCATCATCCATTCTCTCAAGCCTAATCTTGTACCTAAGTATGGCTTTTGTGAGTCTTTCCTTAAAGGTGCTCCATTCCATATCACCTCTCAAGGCTTCAACTGCTGTATACTTTGGTGCACTCAGTGCCATCCTTGCTACTCTATTCTGGCCCACTTCTAAGTTATCAATTTCACTTTCATTCCATGCAATCATATCTGCATCATACATTATACTTGGCACAGCCACACTCTTCCACACTTCTCTCAACACATCAAACTTGCTCTCATCTTTGCTACGCTTCCCAATCGACCTACCCACGGGTTTACCATACTTATCTTTTCATTCTTTGCCTTTGCACACCCACTAGGACTCATCCACATTCCTAAGTACTTGTATTCTTGCACCTGTTTCAACTCATCCTCTCCAAGTCTCCATAAGACATTACTTTCATCCTTTGATCTATTCACAATCATTGATCTTGATAGTACAGGGGGCACAGGATCACTCCTGAGCCAGGCCTTTGGATCGGCAACTCCTGTAAAATGGGAGAGAAAAAAAAAAAAAAGAACAGCATCCTCTATCCTAATTGTTCATACATCTGGCACGACAAATTCTCTCCAGAAACTCTCTCACTGCCTCAATCATCCTTTCATTTGCCTCTCTACACAGTCCCAGCAACAACACCATCCACTCCTTTCCTGTCTTCTCCACTCTTTCATTCCTACCATGCCCTAACTCAGTCAGTATCACTTGCATCATCTCATTCCTGTCTCTGGCATACTTCATACACTCCAGCACCACATGTTCCACCGTCTCATCCTCTCCCATGTCACATATCTGGCACACTTAGCTGCGGGACTCAGACCACCTGTAACTCCTTGCATTCACATCCATACACTGTGCCCTCGCTCAGAAGAGAAGATCACCACCCAGGCTTCCATCATACCACCTTTCATACCTTGTGGCCTCTTTCTCCTTGTACCATTCCAGGGTCTTTCTTTCTATCTCATTCTTCCATTCATTCAGTCCCACACATTTCACTTCTTTGTCTATCTCATTCTTCCATTTTCTCACATCCCATTCGGCTCCCACTCTGCCTCCTCTTGTTACCACCCATTCACGCTCATTTTGATTCCTCCCAACCATTCTCATCGCCCACACAACTTGCAATCCATTCCTGTCTGTCATTCTCATGCACCTCTTCCTCCATTTGTTTCCACTTCATTCCACAGGTACACCTTCCTTGCTATTCTTGCATCATCCATTCTCTCAAGCCTAATCTTGTACCTAAGCGTGGCTTTTGTGAGTCTTTCCCTAAAGGTGCTCCATCCCATATCGCCTCTCAAGGCTTCCATCGCTGTGTACCTCAGTGCATTCAGTACCATCCTTGCTATTCTATTTTGGTCCATTTCTAACTTATCAATTTCACTTTCATTCCATGCCATCACATCCATACCATACATTATACTTGGCACAGCCACACTCTTCCACACTTCTCTCAACACATCATACTTACTTGTTCTCGTCCTTGCCACGCTTCCCAATCAACCTACCCACTGGTTTACCATACTTATCTTTTCATTCTTTGCCTTTGCACACCCACTAGGACTCATCCATATCCCTATGTACTTGTATTATTGCACCTGTTTTAACTCATTCTCTCCAAGTCTCCAGGTCAGGTCAGGGACGGAGTTCAGAGAGATAAGGCAGGATGAGGGAGGTGAGGTGAGGCTCCAGAAGGGAGGAGGAAAGAGGAAGGGGGGAGATAGGTGTGAGTATGTTGGAATGTCAGATCATGCTGAAATGAGAGAGGTAAGGTCGAGGCGAGTTGATGAGGGAGGGGAGAGGATGGTAGGGAACGAGATGAGGGGATTAGGTGAAGTAAATGTAGATGAATTGTATAAATATTTCGTAGATAAAGTTCATACAGGTCAGTTAGCAAATATCCCGTATAAAACAATACGATCACAAAAAAATGACCCTAAATGGATGACTGCTAGGTTAAAGCATTATATAGGGCGTAAGAGAAGTATATATAAGAGATTAAGGGCAGGTGAGGAAGTTTTAAGGGCACAGTATAATGAATTAGTTAGAACAGTCAGGAAGTTAACGAGGAAAGCTAAGGACAATTATGAATTAAAGGTAGCCAGCCAGGCGAAGACGGACCCCAAGGGATTTTATCAGGTATACAGGACGAAAAATAAGGATACTGTAGGTCCATTAAAGGCAGCAGATGGGGAGCTGGTTAGTTCTGGGGAGGAGATTAGTAAACTTCTGAATGATTATTTTTTAACTGTCTTCACTCAGGAAAACATGCAGGATATGCCAGATAGTGAACAGGTGTTTAGAGCAGATGAGTATGAGAAGCTGACGGATATTTCCATAACTAGGGAGATAGTGGAGCAGGAGATAGATAGGCTAAAAAAGTTCAAGTCACCAGGACCTGATGAAATATATCCCAGAGTACTGAAGGAATGTAAAAAGATTATTAGTGAACCGTTAGTTTCTGTCTTTAGGAAATCACTGGAGTCGGGTGAGGTACCAGTAATGTGGAGGCAGGCTAATGTAGTACCCATCTTTAAGAAAGGGGATAAAACTTTAGCGTCTAATTATAGACCTGTCAGCTTAACTTCAGTTGTAGGTAAAATGTTAGAGTCAATAATAGCCAGGAACATTAGGGAACATTTAGACAAACATAACTTGATAAATCAGTCACAGCATGGCTTCACGAAGGGGAAGTCTTGCCTGACAAACTTGTTAAGTTTTTACAGTAAGGTGTACGAGGCAGTAGATAATGGTGATAGTTATGATATCTTATATCTGGACTTTAGTAAAGCATTCGACAAGGTGCCCCATCAAAGGCTCCTGAGAAAGGTTAGGGCGCACGGGATAGATGGGAAGGTGTTAGGTTGGATAGGGTCATGGCCTGGTAACAGGCGACAGAGAGTGCTAATAAACGGCTCGAAATCCGAGTGAGGTCATGTCATTAGTGGGGTGCCACAGGGATCAGTATTAGGGCCATTATTATTTCTTTTATATATCAATGACTTGGATAGTGGAATTAGTAGCGATGTTAGTAAATTTGCGGATGACACAAAGATAAGTAGATTAATTAGGTCAGAAGCGGATGCCATCGCCTTGCAGACAGACTTAGATAGAATGAATGAATGGACGGAAAGATGGCAAATGCAATTTAATATCAATAAATGCAAAGTGCTTAGCGTAGGTAGAGGAAACCCACACAATAGGTACACATTAAACACCCAAACTCTGGTAGGTACAGGGTACGAGAAAGATTTAGGAGTTATAGTTAGCTCTGAACTCCGTCTAGGGAAACAATGCATAGAAGCCAGAAACAAGGCAAATAGGGTACTAGGATTCATTTTTAGGAGTGTTAAAAGTAGAAGGCCGGAAGTAATATTAAAGTTATACTTGGCGCTGGTCAGACCTCATCTAGACTACGCTGTGCAGTTCTGGTCCCCACATTACAGGAAAGATATAGGTCTATTAGAATCAGTACAGAGGAGAATGACTAAAAGGATACAGGGGATGAGGAGTATTCCTTACGAAGCGAGGTTGAAGCGGTTAAATTTACATTCTCTAGAGAGACGTAGGTTAAGAGGGGACCTGATAGAAGTCTTTAAGTGGTATAAGGGTTATAACAAGGGAGATGTAAGCAAAATTCTTAGGATCAGCAACCAGGGTAGAACAAGAAATAACGGGTTCAAGCTTGAAAAATTTAGGTTTAGGAAGGAGATAGGAAAAAATTGGTTCTCAAATAGAGTGGTAGATGAGTGGAATGGACTCAGTAATCATGTAGTTAGTGCTAGGACACTAGAGAGCTTTAAGAGAAGATTAGACAAGTTTATGGATGGGGATAACAGATGGAAATAGGTAGGAGTGTTTCATACAGGGACTGCCACGTGTAAGCCTGGTCGCTTCTTGCAGCTTCCCTTATTTCTTATGTTCTTATGTTCTTATATCACATTACTTTCATCCTCTGACCTATTCACAATCATTACCTTGCTTTTCTCACTACTAAACCTCACTCCAAAGTCTTTTCCATACCCATTCACAACATCCAACAAACTTTGAAGCTCATCTACCAATTCACTCATCATAACCACTCATAACCACATCATCATCTACATAAAAAAGCACACATTTTATCATTCCCCACACTTACCCCTACATTCTTTGTTCTCATTGTGGCTGCTAACTCCTCTGTATACAGGCTAAAAAGAGTTGGTGACAATATACAGCCTTGCCTAACTCCTCTCTCACTCTTCACCCAGTCTGTTTGTCTCCTAGTCTGTATCTAGTTCTTGTGTCCACATACATACTTTGCACTATGTTAACTATCTTTGCACTCAATCCAACTTTTCAGACTCTACCTAGCATTTCTCTAGTCACTCTATCACAAGCTTTCTCTATAACCAAAAAACCTAGGTACAATTTACCCCCATCCTTCTTTTTCTTCTCGATCATTTCATTCACCACAAACATATTGTCTTCAGCTCTCTTATCCACACGAAATCCATTCTGTTCTTCACCCAGCACTCCAGCTCTCTCAATCCATTTACAGTCTCTCATTCAACACTACACTGAAAACTTTACCTACTGTATTCACTAATGCAATTGGCCTGTAGTTCTTCAACTCATTCTTACTCTTAAATCCTCCCTTATGGAACAGACACACTCGGCTCTCATTCCACTTTCTTGGCACTCTCTCTTCATCCCACACTCAGTTGAATAATTCAGTCATTCTATCAATCACTACATCCCCATCATTCTTGTAGAAATCACACGGTACATCATTAGGACTTGTTGCCTTGCCATTCTTCTGCCTTCTCACACACCTCTCCATTTCCTCCCTGCTGATTCTTTCATCCAGTTCATCAGCATTCTTCCTTTCCAGTGTCACACATCCTTCTCTCATACTAAACATCTCACCTGCCTCACCTACTTTTTCCCCCAGAACCGTTTGATTGCCTCCCTGTTTCCTTCCTTCTTTGTTATAACTACACAATCTTCTTTCAGACTCTCCACACCAACATTGCCTGACATATTCTCACCTCTCATGAACTTGTACCATTCACAGCCACCTTCCATACCTTTCTCCCTTAAAGATTGAATCACATTCCTTTCACTCTTTACTTTAGCATTCATTATCATTCACCTTGTCTACTGCTGCTGCTCCATATATGCTGCCCATGCATTCTGATACTCATCCTCTGCCTCATTGCTTTCATGCCTCTTTTTCCTCAGCCATCTACACTGTCTACTCATTCTCTTTCATTCTTTCCTAGCCACTCTGATTTCATCATTCCACCATGGTTTACATACATTCTTTCTTCTGCCTAGTCTCACAAACCCTATCTGGTTCTCAGCAGCACCCCTCACATCCTCAACCAGTCTCTCATTCAGATGCTCCATGTCATGCACACTTTCATCATCCCAGCTTCTCTCACTCACATCAACCTGAAAATTCTCCCATCCTACATCTCTTAGTCTCCACTTCTTTTTCTTACTCACCACTTTCGCTTCATTTCCACCATCCATCAAGCACTCCACAACCAGCATGTTGTGATCAGACACAATATCAACCAAATCATCCTCATCTATACACATATGACACAATTTCACACATTCTTCCATTCACCAACATGTAGTCAATAGCTGATTCCTGCTCTCTTGTATTCCAAAGTAACATTCAGATTTTCCAGCTCCAGTTCATCAACAAACTCCCCAAACATTTCACCATTCCTGTTCACCTGTTCCCCCAGTATTCCCACATGTGCATTCATGTCACCCACAACTAGCACTCTCTCCTCTCCATGCTCTCTCACAACTTTCTTAAGTATGTCACACTTCCTCCTATTCTCCCTATCTGCTCTTTCACCCATGACAGTCATGTACACTACTACCAGTACCACCTTCTCTGGTCTGCCACAACCATCCATGCATTCCACCCTGACTGCAAGCACATCCTCACTACTTGTACACTTCCTCACATCAATCTCCTCTACTTTCAGTCCCCTCCCTGTGTTTCCTGTCTTACACCCCTTCCTAATCATAACAATTTAGCTAAATTTAGCCTCTTAGACTTTTTTTAAGATTTGCAAAATTTGGCTTATTTTGGCTTCCTGCACCCAAAAAACCCACTTTCCCAACAGGTCCCATTGTTTGTTGTAGTTAGGGAGGGGGCTGGTGGGAAAAGGGAAGAAGGTCTTATTCTGCAGTTCTACCCTGGTGTGAAATGTAGTGAATTAATGAATGGTGTACATAATTTCTGTCTCAAATGTATGTTTTTTGAGTTATGACTTCTTTCAGTTTGAAATTATGCTCATCTATCATACCTAACCTAACCTTGGAGGTTTAGTTGATAACCCTAGGGGGGGAGGATTATTATGTTGGGTTTGGTTTGTGAATCACTGGCAATGCTGCTCAATAATAACAAAGCAGCTCTCACTGCCACCATCAAAGTATTTTTACAATTTTTATTTTATTTTGTTGATTTCCGACCCCTTCTGCATTGCACATTTCTTGATTTAATGCCCAAAAGCACCCCAGTTTCCCACAGTTCCCCAAGATCGATGAGAATGAGAAGTGAGCATAATTTGAAATTGAAAAAACATTCATGACTAGAAAAATATACACTTGAGACGGAAATTATGTTTACCATTGATCAAATCACTACATTTTTCACCAGAACAACATAAGTCACATCAGGGATTCGTTGGTTGGGTGAAAGTCCGAATTGACATTGTCTTGCATCTAAGACAACCATATCCAATATTTCCTTTTATCTAAGATTAGAAATAAAGAAATTTTCATTTGCATAACATGGTGAAGACCTACAATCTCATTTATCTGTAATATTTAGTTTCCTGATACAATGAGTCTGATAACAATGAGTCTAATCACTGCAGTTTAAGGTCTTGCTTGTGGCCCAAGGTCTATAGGGCTGTTCAATTCCTCCTACCTTTCCATTTTTTTTTCTCTCTTTTTATTTTCTAACTGCTAACTTAACCTAATATGTATAAATTAGCCTAACCCAACTCAACCTAAAATATAGGTTAGGTTAAGTTAACAGGTGGTTATGTTAAGTTTGATTAGGTTAGGTTATATTATTATTATTATTATTATTATTATTATTATTATTATTATCATTATTATTATTAATTATCTACACTTTTCTTTTATGCACTTTCTCCTGTAAATTACTCTTTTAGCCATAATAGTGATACAAAATGTTGAATATTTTTCCCTGATGTTGGTATACAAACTGAAAGAAATAAAATAACTTGCATGATCAGGCAAGGTTAGATGTTATGTCACAACCTCATTTGGTTAGTAACCTTGAAGGTCCAGAGGCACCTCCTAACATTTATGGAATAATTTGATAATACTGAAAAAATCCAGTACAGGCTTATTCCGGACCTAGCTGATTCAGACCTTTTGTTGTGTTATTCGGTCTTTGTCCCTGGCTTATTTAGCCCTTGTTGGCTCAATCAGCTCTTGTTCTTTATTCATTTGGCCCAGCTAGGATGAAGTAATTCAAGATGAATGGTCGCACATATAGATGGATGAATTGTGTAAAGAAAGGGGGTGTGATGTGTGAGAGAGGAGTGGATGAAGCAATAGAGGCTAAGGTTAATAATTATGAGGTGAAATATCTATGTGTAAATTTACTACAGGTACCATCACAATGCCAAATTGGAAAAGTTCTTATGACAGCCAGAGAAAGTACAAATGCAAGTGGGAAAGGACATTTCTGTGTGTGAAAGAAGCACCAGATGGTAAAGGAGATGCATATCGCAAGCTATGCCTCTGTAATCTAAACGCAAGATTTTCTATCCTTCAAAAGCATGAGCAGGCTAAAAAACACAAGAAAAGACAAGCTATTTTAAAAACCACCAGGCATGTCACAGCTTACCACAATGGTCCCAGTGAGGATGTAAAAAAAGCAGAATTGGATTTAGCAGTGGCAATCTCTTGTCATTGTTCTATTAAATCAATTGACCACCTTGGTGAAGTAATCAAAAAACATAGAAAAGGAAGTATGATGGGTAACATAACTTTGCACAGAACAAAATGCAGCAAACTAATCACTGAAATCATCTCACCTGCCTCCAAACACAAGTTAATGAAAGACATTAAAAATGAAAAGTTTGCTTTGCTAGTTGATGAATCAATTGATGTCAGTGCAGAGAAACATCTCTGCATAGTTATACAGTACTACAGCAAAAAGGAAAAAAGTATTGTTACCAAATTGGATGGCCTTGTATCAATAACTGTGGCAACAGGTGAAGTATTGTTTAATGGAATTAAAACAGCAGTAGAAGATATTGGTCAGAGTCTGAGCAACTGTTTGGGATTTGCTAGTGATGGTGCATCTGTGATTGCAGGAAAAAATAATTCTGTTTGGACATGAATACAAGAAGAATCACCAAACTGTGTGCAAGTGAGATGCATCTGTCACTCTCTTGCCCTTGCTGTGCAACATTCTTTCAACAAGCTATCATCAAACTTGGGCTTCCTTTTATTGGAAATTCCAAAGTGGTTTTCCAAAAGTTCCTTACGGAGAGAGAGGCTTACAAATCTCTCTTTAATGTGATGAATCCAGATAATGAGAGAAAAGGAATGCCATTTCCATTCCAATAACCAACTGCTACATTTTTTTTGTAATTGGGAAGAGTTACACGTTTACTTCCTTTGTGCTGAACAGAATTGTGGCCAAGAAGCCAAATTCGAAGCAAGAATGCTGAAAGAAATGTTAGCAGATGGAGTCAATAAACTTTACTTCATCTGTGTAACTCTAATTGTCATGAAATTTGAAGTAGTAAATACATTTTTTCAAGCCACTGATCTTGATCCCCAGAGTATGGAGAATGAGCTCAATGTCCTATATAAATCTATGAAGTCATGGATTATTACCCCAAAAGGTGACAAGCTGAACCAACATGAAGTTGACTTTGGAGGATGCTTTGTACAAGAAGTTTCTTCATATCTGAAAAATAACCGTCTAGAAGGTGAAGCCATGCAGGAGGTGAGAGAAGTCCAAAGCCGCTGCCATAGCTTCATCACAGATGCTGTGCAACAATTAGAAGTGAGACTCCCACCTTCAAGAAATGAGTTCAAACATCTATGTAACCTAAGTCCTTCAGTCATCTTAAATCAGGTGGCTAGGCCAGTGTTCCCAAACTTGCCTTTTTTTAAGTTTCTAAAGCCAGAAGAAGTGGACAGGGTTGAGCAGCAATAGAGAAATATGACTGTTGTGAATTAGCGTGAGGAAAGTGTGTTCAGTGGCAATGTTTGATTCAGTGCAATTTTGAGTGGGTATAAGCTCGTTCCATAATGTAATGGGCAAGCATCCATTCCATGAATTATCAAAGTGGGTACTTTCATCTTTAGTTACCCCAGCAAGCAATGCCATTGTTGAAAGACTGTTTTCTCAAGTGACAAATGTGATATCTAAATTAAGAAACAGAATGAGCACAAAGATGCTGGATGCTATTGTACGGATAAAATGTCACCTCCAATTTAGAGGACTATGTTGTAGGGATTTTGTTCCACCTCCAGAAATGCTGAAGATGTTTACTTGTGAGATTTATAACAACAAAAGTGCTGGTAACATGGATGATGATGTATGTGAATATATCTGAGCTGTGATATCTCAATGATCTTTACTTTAGTTGAATGATAAGTGATGAAATGTGATAACTTATTTGTTTATAATTTCTACTTTAAGTATAAATTGTATTGTAAAATTTAAAGTAGACACTTAAAGACTGCTTTATATATATTTGTTACAATAAGTTCAATACAATAAGATTATTAGATGATATATACAGTAGGCACTATCATACAAGTACAAGACATGGTACAAATATGCAGTATGTTAAGTATATTTTGTGTATACTTTATGTTCTGTGGGAATACTTTGGAGCTGTGATTAATGATCTCCAGTACTAGTCTAAGAATAATTAATGTTCATAAAGACGTGCAATATTTTATTTTGTAGAAATACTTTGGAGCTGTGATTAATGATCTTCCATTACTAGTCTAAGAACAATTAATATTCTTGAAGATGATGCAATATTTTGTTTTTGTAGGAATACTTTGGAGCTGTGATTAATGATCTTCCATTGTTTGTCTAAGAACAATTAACGTTCATGAAGACATGCAACATTTTGTGTTCTATAGGAATACCGTTGAGCTTTCATGAATGGAATACTATATAGAAGTTTATTATGGAGAAACATCACTGTATAATAATAAAGCCTGAAAAAAAATGAACTCAATTTATGTTTGGAATGCTAGCATAAGATACTGCATGTGTTTTGTGGTCATTTTACAGTTGCCCAAGTAATTATTTAGTGAACCTTAGTCAGATCTCTCTCTCTCTCTCTCTCTCTCTCTCTCTCTCTCTCTCTCTCTCTCTCTCTCTCTCTCTCTCTCTGTATATATATATATATATATATATATATATATATATATATATATATATATATATATATATATATATATATATATATATATATATATACAGAGAGAGAGAGAGAGAGAGAGAGAGAGAGAGAGAGAGAGAGAGAGAGAGAGAGAGAGAGAGAGAGAGAGAGAGAGAGAGAGAGAGAGAGAGAGAGAGAGAGAGAGAGAGAGAGAATCTGACTAAGGTTCACTAGGTAATTACTTGGGCAACTGTAAAATGACCACAATATATATATATATATATATATATATATATATATATATATATATATATATATATATATATATATATATATATATATATATATATATATATATATATATATATGCGCACTACTTGTATGCATATAATATATATTTGTATGCACTTTCGCACTATTTTGTGCTATTTGGCACATTATTGGAACCAACTTGGCATCTTTTGCTCTGGAAAATCTTGCAACCCTAATTGCAGCATGGAGACAAGAGCTTATCAGCTTATGTGACTGGGTGCACTTACTGGATGTATGATTACTATGTGCTTACAATGGACTCTACAGACACAGACTTTATAAAACTATAGACCCTGACAAAGATTTGGCAGATTTGATAGGTGACAAAGCTGGACTTGCCATGGAATTTGAAAGTGATGAAGTGAACAACGACATAGATTATGAAGAGAGGCTCCTACAGAGAAATGGGAAGACATTAGTAATTATACCTTCAATTTTCTGATTAGTATGGTGCACAATATTGGAAATCATATCAGATGTTATGAACAAGCCCCATGCCATTTCTTCTGAATTTACTGACCTCCCACCTCCTATCAAACATTCTACAACACTGGATATGTTCACCGTTGGTCTACCTTCTATACTATTGGCCCATGTTATGGATTTCTCTACATCTGAGATCTTATATTCCCATAGCTCACTTGGTAATACATAATTATCATATTTATTTTCATCTAAACAACCTGTTTCTTACTAATGTCTTGTTATTTCTGTGTAGGAGCCACTCCATAATTATTATGAAGAGTGGCTCCTACAGATAAATAAACAAGACATTAGTAAGAAACAGGTCAGTTAATTCATTGACCAGTTGTTTAGAGATGTCAGTAAATTCAGAAGAAATGGCATGGGAATTGTTCATAACATGACATGATTTCAAATATTGTGCACCACACTAATCAGAAAATTGAAGGTATAATTGCAGAAATTTTTCAGAGGCCTTCAAATAATGCTAAACTCCCATCACATATCAGGGTAACAGATTGCATTGATACTTTTATTTTTATTTATTTTATTTTTTTATTTTATTTATTTATTTATTTATTTATTTATTTTGCAGGGGGTGCTGTATACACATACAATACACTTTTCAGGGAAGAGTCTGGTCACCATGTATTTGGTGCAGTAATGTCTGTGAATAGATTTCAATTTTTACATGCAAACCTAACTTTTGACAATGTTGATACCAGACCTCAGAGATGGCTACATGACTGGTTTGATGCAGTCAGGGATCTTTTTAAAAATTTTTATGACTACGTTTGTTCAGTGTTAGAGCCAGGTGACTTCTTGACCATTGAAGAAACTTTATACTCTTGTAAAAATCAAATAGGATTCAGGCAGTACAATAAGAGCAAACTTAAACGATATGGCCTGTTGTATAAATTTGCGAATGCAGTAAGAATTCTATTCACCTTCAGAATGATAGTATACTCAGGTAAACCTTCCAGAGAGCTTGGACCCCACTACATCTGTGGCTCACTTCCAACAGTAAAGGCTCTTGTAAGTCAGATACAAGAATTTGTAGACAATGTACCAGCCTAGAGTTGTTTGAGTGCCTCTAAACACAAGATATTGCTAGCATGGGTATTGTAGATTGCATGAGAAAAGGCATACCACCAGAGATAAAAGCAGTCACTCACTGGAAGAGAAGTCATACCAGGTGTACCAGACTAAAGATAATGGGGAAATGACTGAATTCTCATGTAGTACCCACCAAAAGCAGTGGTAAGAAAAAAGTATTGCTTCTCAATAGTCCCCCCTATAATATTAAGAATCACCAAGGATGATGGTGCAAGAAAGCCATTCACACAAACTGTATGGTTTTGCTAAGGGAGGAATTGACATTATAGATCAGAGGACAAATTTTTATATAGTGCATATAGTGGACAGTGAATGCCCTGGCACTATTTGCAGACAAAGCTTGTTTGCCTGCATTGTTATATAGATACATTATGTAGCCAGTGTAAAGGAATGTTCATTACACTTTTATTTGCTGACAAGAGGCTATTAGCCTGCAATGCTTTATGGAAATAATGTATATACAGTTTATGTAAATGTGTATCTATTATACTTTTCTTTGCTGACACAGGCTATTAGCCTGCAATGCTATATGAATATATTGTACAGTTTATATAAAGGTTACATATTTATTTCCTGACAGATGCTGTTAGCCTGCAATGCTATATAGGTATACATCACTATACCTATATATATATATATATATATATATATATATATATATATATATATATATATATATATATATATATATATATATATATATATATATATATATATATATATATATATATATATATATATATATATATATATATATATATATATATATATATATATATATATATATATATATATATATATATATATATATATATATATATATATATATATATATATATATATATATATATATATATACAGTAAAACTATACTTATAGATTTATATGCTAACAAGACTATTAGCCTGCAATGTTATAT
This sequence comes from Scylla paramamosain, assembly GCF_035594125.1. Taxonomy (NCBI): domain Eukaryota; kingdom Metazoa; phylum Arthropoda; class Malacostraca; order Decapoda; family Portunidae; genus Scylla; species Scylla paramamosain. The sequence goes on from NC_087181.1 coordinate 11,935,075, forward strand.
GGATATATTATATAGATAATAATTATAAGCATTTTATTATAGTTTTATTTGCCGAGAAGGACATGTGGTATGTAGAGTGAACTTGTCCCCATACAGCAGAACTTCTGAATTCCATCTATCACTACTAGTAACTTTATGTTGATGTTGTTTCCACTGAGAAGGCTACTCAAATAGGAAAATTCTGTGATATATCCAGTTACCTGAATCTCTCTCTGATTCTGAGAGTGACTGATAATTCAATGCCAACAACAGTACAGGAACAATAGGGAGTCGAAGAAACGGAAAGAAAATGTTTTTTCACTTTTACTGATTTATTTTTCATATTTTTACCCATAGTTTATGGTAACCAATTTATATTCTAGAGATGCAGCACAGCAATTTCTTTTTTTTAACTAAATGGAGGAGGCAGTAGGCACCTGCTGAAACAATATTTACTCCAAAAGAGGTCTAAAGCACTGGATCAGGGGGTGCTGTGAACTTATTATTAAACCCAGCTGTGACCTTACTGAATGTTTCCCTTTTTGTCTTACAACACAAGGGGGCAGTCAAAGCCTGCCCTCTGAAGACAACTAACTTCCTTCACACAAAATTACAAGCACCTAATTACACACACACCCTTCATTCAAAATTTAAGATTATCATGGCGACTCCTACACCAGCCTCGGAGTCCCCATCTGGGGAGGGGATCACAAATGTCCCCAGGTCAGAGTGCTCTTCTGATATCGACCCTAAGTGTCTTGACACCCCCTCTCAACTTTTTCTTCATTAACTTCTGCAAAAATTTGCAGTCTTAGATCTAATTTTCACTCTGTAGAACACCTCTTCTCCACTACTAAACCTCATCTTCTTTTCCTGACTGAAACTCAGATGCCTAAGGCAACTGATAGTGGCCCCTTTTCTGTTCCCTCCTACTTTCTCTATCCTCATTTTCGATCCAAAGCTGGATGTTGTGTTTATGTACGCAACGACAACCTGCTCTAGTGTCCACGCTCTTGACTCTTCCGAGTTTTACACCATCTGGCTATGACTATGGAGTCACTCAAACTAAATTTATCTGTGCTGTATACCTCTCACCTAACTCCTCAGACTATAAAAAATTCTCTGATTACTTAACTTCCAAAGTGGAGCACTTTCTCACTCTCTTCCCTTTTGCAGATACCTCCATTCTTGAAGACTTCAATATTCACCACCAGCTTTGCCTTTCCCCTCCCTTCACTTACCATCCTGGCAAACTAGCCTCCAACTTTGCTATCCTCCACGACCTATAGCAAATCGTGCTTATTCCTGACCATCTTTGAGATATGCCCAACATTCTTGACCTTTTCCTAATCTCTAATCCTTCTGCTTATGCTGTTACCCACTCTTCTGTGTTGGGCTCCTCCGATCACAATCTCATATCTGTATCTTGTCCTATCACTCCAATCCCTCCTCAGAATCCCCCTAAGCAGAGGTGCCTCTGGTGTTTTGCCTCTGCTAGTTGGGGGGACTTGAGGAGGTATTTTGCTGATTTTTCTGGGAATGACTACTGCTTCTGTGCCAGAGACCCGTTTTTGTGTGCTGAGTGCATAACAGGTGATAGTGTCTGGCATGGAGACTTACATTCCTCACTCTTTTCTTGACCTAAACCTTCCAAACCTTGGTTTAACACAATCTATTCTCGTGCTATCTATACATGATAGAGAGGTGGCCCACAAAAGGTGCTTAAGCCTTCTATCACCAATCTCATGCACCTTATATTTCTGCCCAGAACCATGCCATGTCTGTTGTCCAACTAGCCAAAAACACTTTCATTATTAGAAAGTGTCAAAATCTTTCAAGATCTAACTCACCTCATGACTTCTGGCATCTAACCAAAAACATCTCAATAACTTTGCTTCTTCTCTCCCTCCTTTATTTCAACCAGATAGCACCACTGTTATCACATCTATCTCTAAAGCTGAACTATTCGCTCAAACCTTTGCTAAAAACTCTACCTTGGACAATTCAGGGCTTGTTACTCCCTCTCCTCCACCTTCTGACTTCTTCATGCTAGCTATTGAAATTCTTCACAGTGATGTTTTCCATGCCCTCACTGGCCTAAACCCTTGGAAGGCTTATGGACCCTCCTATTGTTCTCCAAAACTGTGCCTCCATGCTTGCACCCTGCCTGGTCAAACTCTTTCAACTCTGTCAACATCTACCTTTCCTTCTAGCTGGAAGTCTGCCTACATTCAGCCTGTTTCTAAAAAGGGTGACTGTTCTAATATCTAAAACTACTGTCCCATTGCTTTAATTTCCTGCCTATCTAAAGTTTTTTAATCTATCCTCAACAGGAAGATTTTTAAATATTTATTACTTCACAACCTTCTATCTGATCGCCAGTATGGGTTCCGTCAAGGCCACTCTACTGGTGATCTTCTGGCTTTCCTTACTGAGTCTTAGTCATCCTCTTTTAGAGATTTTGGTAAAACTTTTGCTGTTGCCTTAGACATATCAAAAGCTTTTGATAGGGTCTGGCACAAAGCTTTGATTTCCAAACTACTCTCCTACGGCTTCTATCCTTCTCTTTGTAACTTCATCTCAAGTTTCCTTTCTGACCGTTCTATTGCTGCTGTGGTCCTACGGCTTCTATCCTTCTCTTTGTAACTTCATCTCAAGTTTCCTTTCTGACCGTTCTATTGCTGCTGTGGTAGACAATCACTATTCTCCTGGTGTTCCTCAGGGTTCTGTCTTGTCACCTACTCTCATTCTATTATTCATCAATGATCTTCTAAACCAAACTTCCTTGTCCTATCCACTCCTACGCCAATGATACCACCCTGCACTTTTCCACATCTTTTCACAGGCGTTCAACCCTTCAGGAAGTAAACAGTTCACGCAGGGAAGCCACAGTACACCTGACTTCCTGATCTCTCTAAAATTTCTGATTGGGGCAGAGCAAACTTGGTATTGTTCAATGCCTCAAAAATTCAATTCCTCCATCTATCAACTCGACACAACCATCCAGACAACTATCTTCTCTTCTTCAGTGACACTCAACTGTCCTCCTCTTCTACACTGAACATCCTCGGTCTGTCCTTTTCTTGGAATTTAAACTGGAAACTTCACATCTCATCTCTAACTAAAACAGCTTCTATAAAGTTAGATGTTCCGAGACGTCTCCATCCATTTTTCTCAGCACCCCAGCTGCTAACTCTGTACAAGGGCTTTATCCATGAATGGAATATGCTTCACATGTCCGGGGGGGTTCCACTCATACTGCTCTTTTAGACAGGGTGGGATCAAAAGCTTTTCATCTCATCAACTCCTCTCCTGTAACTGATTGTCTTCAGCCTCTTTCTCATTGCAACAATGTTGCATCTCTAGCTATCTTCTACAACTATTTTTATGCTAACTGCTCTTCTGATCTTACTAACTGTATGCCTCCTTTCCTTCCACAACCTTGCTGCACAAGACTTTTTTTCTTTCTCTCATCCCTATTCTGTCCACCCCTCTAATGCAAGAGTTAACCAGTATTCTCAGTCATTCATCCCTTTCTCTGGTAAACTCTGGAACTCCCTTTCTGTTTCTGTATTTCCACCTTCCTATGACTTGAATTCCTTTAAGAGGGAGGTTTCAAGACGCTTATCCTTCAGTTTTTGACTACTGCTTTGGACCCTGTTCAGGAACCGGCATCTCAGTGAGCTTTTATTTCCTTATTGTATTTTTGTTGTTGGTCCTCCTACAGTCACCGCCACTGAAATTGGCATGAGCAGTTTTTTGCCACACACCATGGTATAAACATGAACAAAACAATAGAAAAATTATATTTATGGGGTACTTACTCTGTCTCTAGTACTTTGCCACGTACCCCTTCTTCTTCAGGTAGCTCTGGAGACATCAGGGAACGGAGAGGGCAAGGTTCTGAAGGAGGTTGGAGGATAGGTTTGCCCAGGTGTCTTGCAGCTCAGCGATAAGACTTGGTATGCTTGAAGTGATGTGACCCCGTGAGCAGGTTTTCATCAAAGCCCACAGGTTCTCAATGGAGTTAAGATCAGGGCTGTTACCTGGCCAGTCCTTCACATAGTCCACAACAACAAAGTCCAGCCAACCAAGCACTAACTTGGACCTGTGAGCCAGTGCACCATCATGCTGGAATACCTCACTCTAACACAAGTCGAAACAGTCCTCAAGATGGTCAGCAAGGAGCTCCAGGTATCTCCTGATTCACTGTGACATTTTTGGGTAACACCATTAACTTGCCTATGGCATGGTACCCAAAAGCATCCCAAACCATGACATAGTGCTTGACTGTCCCCTCCGTATACTTCGGCAGGCAGGGGGTCTGTGCTGCAGCGATACCTCACCTTACCACCGCGGTTGCTAGTGACAGTAAAAATAGCCTCATCCGACCACAACACTTTCTTCCATTTTTCAGGGTCCCAGGCTAGGTATTTTTTGCAAAAAATTTTCTGATTTTTCCTTTGCTGGTCAGTTATGATGGGCTCCCTTCGTGGTGTGTGGTAGAGGAAAGAGAGGTCATTGTGGAGCTGCCACTGGATGGTTCTGACAGACACATTCTGCAGCAGTGTCGGGTTCTTCTTTAATTCACTGGCAGTAATGAGAGGTTCAAAATCCACTTGACACTGTAGGAGCTTCAGGGTCCTATGTGAAGTCTTACAGACACCCCCAGGCCTCTTCTTAGGAGGCTGTGAATCAGTGTCTCTCACCTCAAGGCACCTCTTTGTCCACCACTGGACACTTCACAGTGGAGGTCCGGTGATAGCTGAGATTTTCTTACTCTTCTTTCCTCCCTTCACCAGGGAACTGATGACTGCCAGTTGGTCCTTTGTCAGATCCTTTCCTAAGCCTGTTGTCCCACAGAAACCACAATTCCCATGCTTGGTCAAGGGCAAAAACAGCGTTGTGAGAGAGCAGAAAAAAGTAGATGTGCTCACACTGAAAGCCTGCAGGTGACTAACACTCTCATCAAACTTCGTGACGTCAAGCACCTCTCCCACCTCCCACCAGTACTCACACCAATTCTCCTGACAAATCTGAACCAAGGTATAGAGGGTTGGTTTGTTTCATGCCATTGAAATTGGCATGACCACTTTGCACCAATTTCAATAAAAATAAGAAATTTCATAAAAAAAATAAGAAATAAGAAATTTAAAAATAAATTAAATTAAAAAAAAAAAGGTTCAGATTTCCTGATCATCTGGTAGCTTGATGAAACCAGACATAACCGTGAGATGTCCAACTTCCTCTCTTCCTTTGTATAATATCATTCAGGGGTAGCTGCCATGGTTGTCATGCGGTGTGATTTACCTATAGTTGTCTGCTGGTTACCCAGCCAGCCGTTACCCTATGGAAAGAGCTCAGAGCTCATTGTAACCGATCTTTGGGTAGGACTGAGACCACTTACACAACCATACACCGGGAGTGACGTCACAACCCCTCAGGTTATGTATCCCGTACCTACTTGCTGCTAGGTGAACAGGGGCTACACATTAAGAGGCTTGCCCATTTGCCTCGCCGCGCCCGGGATTCGAACCCGGGCCTTCTTGGTTGTGAGCCGAGCGTGCTAACCACTATACTATGCAGTGTGTGTGTGTGTGTGTGTGTGTGTGTGTGTGTGTGTGTGTGTGTGTGTGTGTGTGTGTGTGTGTGTGTGTAGAATATATCCATCTAATGTGAAACATCAACAGTGATGTGAAGAAAGCAGACATGAGCAATGGTGTTAGGTCCTAATAATATGTACTATACTTTAGGCAATCTAGGAAAAATCACAGCCAACAATGACTGCACATAATAATATGTACCATACTTTATGCAACTGGACGGAATGGCACTGTGCGATATGTTGGGACCTTTTGCTGCAAGACGGCCCTTAGAATATGGTTTGTCTGGTGGTGTTTATTTGTGCTTAATACACGACGCCCTCGTCGGGAAGAGTGAAAATCCAAGAAAGGTGCAGACAATAGGGTTAAACCAGCACTCACGAAGTCTATTATGGGTGATATCCTGCAGGGGAGGATGATGTCCTCCCCCTCCTGCCCCAGGACGTCCATCACTCCAGGTAGCAGCATTGGGGTCACTGGGTGGAAGCAAAGACTGGTGTCAGCAAGGCCTGCACCTTATGTTATATGTAGAGTGGTGGTTGAGAAATGGAACCAGATTTCAGCAACTTTCATTCATGAGACACTAAAATGTTTACCTCTTGACTTTGATTGATAGCACTATATATCAATAATGAAGTAATCATTTTAAAATCAACACAACTAGAAGGTGGAGCTTTGCAGAACCCTGTTGCAGCTATTGGGGTATACAGGATTTAAATGTTGATTCCAAGTATTAAGTCCAAACAAGTTGGGAAAGTACATAGTTATTATCTTTTTTATTTATCATTTTCTTTCATATTATTTCATTTATTTATTATCATGATGTTTAAGAAGTGATGTTAGCCTCACCTGCCAAGTCTGGCACACCAGGGACTGACGGCAGGTTGGTGACGACTTCTGGTAATTCTGAAAAGTTTCTGTCCTTAGAACATTTTAACTCTTTCAATGCAATATGGAACAGTTCACAACACTAAAGGCAATGTAGAATCTTTCAGAGCATCTACGAGGAAGAAAAGGGGATGAAAAGAGTAGATCATCCAATGTCTAGCCAGTGTTATGCTCAGAAGTAGCTGTAGAAAAGTAATAAATGCCTTAGTGTGCTTTATGATTAAGGAAACATGTCAAATAGCAGTGAGAGAGTTATACAATAATACAAAAGAATATATATAGTGAAGACATGATGAATATTGTCCTTTTTTTTTTTTAATCATACTTGCACAATCAAAACATCAATTTCCACGTTCCTTAAATGAAAACTCAGATCAGTGTTGCAGGAATTCCTCTGCAATAAAAAGCAACTTCATCTATTGGACCTGATTATGTAAAAGCTAAGAGAAAAAAAAGAAGCAACATACTGGAAAAGAGAATGCCTGTGTAGTTTTCCTTTTAGTTATTTATTTTGAATGTTGCTCCTCCTCCCTCAGTCTTGTCGTTCCCTCACTCCCCCTCCCTCAGTCATGGTCCTTCCTTCACAAAGGTTATTAAAAGGAGAGAAAGAGGATAAGAAAAGAGTGACAAAGAAAAAGGAAAATCATGGTGGTGAAGAAAGCAAACACAAGAAATCTATAGGAAAGGGAAAAGTGTAAATTGAGGAAAAGTTTGTTGTGATGTTACCAGTGGGCTTCTCAGGTGCTGCCACAGACACAACCAGGGTGGAGTAGGCAGGAGGGTTGGTGGAGGTGGCACACTGGTAGGTCCCCTCATCTGTTGCCTTCACCTAAAGACACCAGCCATGCAAGAGGAAGGCGAGGCATTATACACTTGAGTTGATCAGTCTGTTAGTCAAGTGATAGGTACATGTGGCATTATATTTGTCACTTCTCTGGTCAGTAGCTCTTCCATTCCACTGAAACTATGCCTTACAGAGCTTGAACACTTCCAACAAGGCATGATCTCATCTACTTATAAAATAAAAGAAAACTCAAAACATTTTACTAACATCGATAATCCTCAGGTATAGAATCCTTGAGCCATCATTGGTATTGTCAGTCACAATGTCCACCCGGGGATCCTCAGCCAGCACAATGCCCCCCACATAGAGGTACAGTGTGTTGTGGACCAGCACTATGTCGATGTCCTGTTGAGATATAGGATATATATACATACATAAATACATGCACCAAGGCTCTCTCCCAAAAAAAGGGATAGCCAAGACAAAGTACACAATCCTCAACTTCATACTCATCCACACCATTCTCTTACTCTTAGCCCATGAGGATGATATGACTATCAGAAAAATCCTAAGCAAGGTCAACTGCTTCAATATTAGTGCTATTCAACACACTACATTTTGGATCTATCTGTGATGCTGCAAGAGGAATGCATGAAAGGGTAGTGGTAATACTTCTACAGGAATGCAAAACAGCTACACATCAGGAAAATACATAGAAGACACACAAGACCACAAATAATCCTGTTTTCTATCATGTCATAAGATGACTGGATGCCAAGGAAACTGTTGTTAAGTAGAATGGTTGTGTTAGAATAACAGAGATCACTAGAAGAAAATTGAAAATATTAAGCACTAATCATGTAACAAAAATTTAAAGAGATAATTTTCTCTCCCTTGTTATCTTCGCTGGACAGCTCATCACTTAAGCACCTGGGCCACCTGAGGACTGACGACACAGGTGAGCACCAACTCACTCCCAGCAAACGCCGTCTGTGGCCCAGACAGCTGGACAATCTGGCCCAGTGGAAGGGTCGGCTGTGACGCATGTACTGTCACATCTGTTGCCGGCACGTCTACAAATACAGCAATGTTAGAGAACATTTTCTAAATAATTTTTATGTAGTTTTTATGTCTATGTACATAAACAAGATAGACATTTCATATGAATTTTCAATTTATCAAAGAAATCAAGTCTAGTCTGTCTCAATTCAAATCATATGCAAAAATAACTCATAACAAAAGCACAAAACCCTTAAACTTCCTGCTGAGAGGACATTCCCACTCACCCATCACTGTAACATTGATTGAGCCAAAAATCTCCGTGGTGAGGAAACACTCCACCACCCCAGAGTCAGTATGGGTGGCATCAGCCACTCTCAGTGTGTGTGCCATAAGGTGGTGCTGCTCCACTTCATCCTGCAATACACCCTGCTGTTCCTTGAAGTACCGGGAGTCTGGCCGGAAGTCCAGTGGCTCTTTGTTGTGGAAGAACACCACCTGCAACATTGATTAAGTTGTCAAGAGTGCAGGAATGAAAGCCTGATACACTTATGTGACCAGTGTGTTGTCTTCCTTCACCACAGGAATATAAAAAGAAGTTTAATGAAATGATATGCCTGGCTAACCAACACTGGAACACACTATCTTATGATGAATTATTTTGAAGAGGAG
>NC_087181.1:11946499-11991499 GCF_035594125.1 Scylla paramamosain
AGAAACTAACTAGCACATATAAATATTCCTGACTTATTCTTTTATTCATACTATTTTTTTGTTTCCCCTGCAAATGAAGCATTTTTATATCACACCCTTTTCAAAATAATACACAGACTTAGGCTTCACTCAATATCAATATTCTACAAAATGAGAAAATTTCAAAATCTCAAAGATACTGAACACTGACCCATTATCACTTGATTCTCCAATGGATATGCATTAAATAATGTTGTTAAGAACTCTGGGAAAGAAAAAGCTAAAGAATATACAACTGCTTAAAGCCTGACTACATAATCTTGACTCCTCACCACACAGGCTTACAAACACAGAGCCAGCCATCTTCACACACCACTAAAACACTAAGACACAGCAGTAAATACCATAGATTTCCATGTACAGGGTGTCTTTGCTGAGACTATCACCACTCGGGAGGAAGACTTCACAAGACCAAAGTCCCTCAAAGTCCTTGCTGAGGGAGTAGAAGCCAAGGGTGAAGATGGTGAGAGGCTCGTCCCCTTCCTCTCCCTCACTGACAGCCACATTCACCAGCTGGCTCGAGGTGGACATCTTGGTGCGGTTCTGAATGGACACTTGAGGTGTGTCTTCATGCGAGAACAGCACCGTCTGGGAGGCGGAGGTGAAACTTGTTGTATCATGATTTAATTTTTCTAACAAGACTTTAAATTTAAAATACCAGTTAAAAAATACATGCTGAACTTGCATTTTGGTTCCTTTCTCTCATTCAGTTAATGTGTAAATCAATATGGTATAGTGACCATAAACTTGTTCCCTCATGATGTAGACAACAAAACATACTGAACTTGCATTTTGGTTCCTTTCTCTCTTTCAGTTAATGTATAAACCAGTTATGCATAGTGACCATAAACTTATTTCCTTACAATACAGACAACAAGACACCCACTCGACAAGCATTGCTGCAAGGAGAATACTCAGGAGAGCCTTGTGATGAGTCTGACAACATAAAGGAAGCCTACACATGATTGTTCCAGTGTACAAAACCATACATATTACCAACAAGTGTCACTTGAAGGCCTCACCACCATGTCAGGGCTGATCCCCTTGATCTTACAGGCAATGGGGATCGGTGCATCCCGCCAGTTGAGCTCCTCCTTATCCTGCAGCTCCAGTGTCACCTCAGGAACATCTGGTGGCAGGGCAGGGAATGTCATTATTACACTGTACTTGGGCCACTTTACACTGCCTGCTTTGTGTATTCATCTGGAGACAGTGTTTTTATTATTCTGTCAATGGAAAATTCAATCAGAGCTGTCATCTATCATACCATGAGACGGGAGTGTTGTTACCACTATGTGTGTGGCAACACTGACATCCCATCTTCAGGAAGGGTACTTGGAAACTTTGATTTTCCTGCTGACAGAATGAAATCACTGCCAACATACTTAGCCTCCATACTAATGTAAAAAAAAATGGGTCATGTGAAGCCTGAAGCTTTACTGTTTACTACCCATTTCTAATCAGTAATTAATCACAAGGTGAAACAGAAAGAGCTTTCAAAATACTTGCATGATTTTTTTCTTTTTTTTTGGAGTCCTGACTGATGTCTGTTCCTGGAAGCTTCTTTTAAGAAATTGCTTATGTCAGAAGAGCTTTCAGTTTCATCTACTTTCCCTTTCAATATCCATAATCCTTTATTTTTATTTATTAAATAAGTTCTACCACAAGTTTTCATCAGCCATACATTTCATCTTCTCTCCCCAATACAGAAGCAGTTTTAAACTCAACACACAAGACAGACAAGCTTGACTCAGCATACAGAGGCACAACCAGGCTGGTTAATACACACCCCAGACATTGATGTTGAGTGACCTGGAGGAGGAGGGCGTGGTGAAGCACTCATAGCGGCCGCTGTGGTGGTGTGTGGCGGTGGGGACGGTGAGGATGTGGGTGGTCACCGTGTCACCCTCCACCCCTGGAAATATTGCATACCTCCATCCATTTGACTGCGGCTCCACTGCCTCATTGTTGAACACGAAGGTAACCTGAGAGAGAGGAGGAGAGTCAATATAAATGTATTCTAACTGGAATATATTTATTTAATACAAGAATACAGGAATGTGTTTGTTAAATGCAAAGTTCTATCAGGAAGTATTCCCCTTCCACTCACTACCTCTTGCTTAACGTGGAAAGTGAAACTGATGATGGAGACAAAAATTTGAAAGATCCTTACATAATATAATGATAATGATGTTCTCTAGTTATAAAAGTACTTCTGATAAAAACAGAAGAAAAAAACATATAACAACAACTAAGTGCAAAATGACTCGCAACATTTTCTGATGAGACATGACAAGACAACATGGCTTCCCCGACACACCACCACACTCACCAGGCCATCCCAGTTGTTGACAACACAGGTGATGTTTAGGTCCCGTCCCACCACTGGCGCCGAGGCTGACAGTCCCACCACCCTTGCCTCAGGCACTAGTGCGCCCATGGACAGCAAAAAGCAAATGGTAGTTTTTAAAAATATACTAAAATGATGCATGATGTATATGTCTACTTACATTTTAAAATTTTCCACTAATGTTTCACAGTAATTGGTTCCCATATGCTGTAGAAAGCTTATGCTTTTAAAGAAAGACTTAACTTATTACAGGAAACTTAGAGTAATGCTCAAAACATCGACATCAGTTCCACTTATCAGTCATCCCCACACCACCACCACCACTCACACTTGATCAGCACCGGAGCAGGCAGGGACACAGCAGCGCCGGCTGAGCATCTGTATTGGCCACTGTCCTGCAGCTCAGAATCCCGCACAATGAGGAAAGCCTCCGTTAGGCTCTCCTCCATGGGGTAACGCAGCACGTTGAACCGCTCCGCCAGGGACGACATGAGTGATGCACCGTTCAGTGTGAATTCTACCTACAGAGAAATAACGCAATGTGTAAAATTTTTTATGAGAATGTGTGTGAATTAAGGACTGCCTGTGGTTTATTCATGCATACTTTCTTGCTGCAAAAGACTTGAGATATTTCCTTCTGCACAACAGTGAAAACTCAAAGATGTAAACTACAGTGGGAAATCTAAAAGAACACAGTAGAAAATGAATAAGTAAAAAAATTTTTAAAATCAGTCAAGAAAATGAGAATATCAGCATCACACATCATCATTATGAATCCTTTCTGGAGGTTCTCATATGCATATCTGTCTATGACTTGAATTCCTTCAAGAGGGAAGTTTCAAGACACTTATCCTTCAATTTTTGACTACTGCTTTAAAGCCTTTTCTGGGACTGGCATCTCAGTGGGCTTTTTTTTTTATCAGATTTTTGTTGCCCTTGGCCAGTGTTCCTCCTACATTGAAAAAAAAAAAAATCTATATAGCAGAAGATATATAATTAAGACTTCTACAGTTACAACAATATAGATGATAAATCTCACCTCAGCCTCCCAGTTTCGCACGGTGCACTGAATGGTGAAGTTCTCCCCAACAATTACAGTTTCTGGTGCGATGATCTCAAGGACTTCTGGATCTGGACCTAAAGATGAGAAGAGACTCTTTTTTTTTTTTTTTTTTTTTGTAAGATGGGTACTGGCCAAAGGCAACAAATCTATAAGAAAAAAAAAAAAAAATGCCCACAGAGGTGCTGGTCCCCCCAAATAATGGAAAGTAGTTTAGACCCACAATGCACAGCTACTTTTAATGGGAGCACTTTCTAAGCTACACATCTATCTAGACATCAAAATATTCAGGCATCATTCTCCACTGCAACAGTTCAGGCAAGGCCAAAGAGGGCAGTAAGGGTGTGGGCCAAACAGTACATGAAGACTTGATGTTTACATACAGGTATGAAGGTATTTCTAAAGAAATAATTACCATTATATGCCTAGACCTTAATAATATCAAAGAAATGGGTATTTTGCACAGTTTTTCTTGACTTTATGTCTGGGTGAATTTCTGATATGAAGATTGCAGGTATTTTCTTCCTTTCCCCTTTTTGGTATGGCAGACTTTCAAGTTATGCAAATATAATACTGTTTCAAATTATACAAGTATCTTATGCTGCTTTAAATAGTACAATGATATCTCAGGACTATTTCAAGTTGCATTATAATCCTTAAGATAACTCACGTTCCATGACGGCAAATATCTCAGCCAGGAAGGAGCCCGCCTCACTCTTTGCCACACACCGGTAGCTGCCGGCATCACTCGCTGAGGCCCGCGGGAAGATGAGCTCCGAGCTGCTGCCACTGCCCTCACTGCCCTCCACCACCTCCCACCTATCACCTGTAGGGGAAAAGGTATAATATAATATAGTGATGTCAAAAGATTTATTACAAGTACTAGTATACCAAGAATCTTTTACCTGAAGTTCTATATATTTCAGCACTAACTCCGTAATTTCTTCATTTTTTGTACAAATGTAACACAAGAAAAGAATAAGAAACATTCCTATAAAACATCATCAGACTAATATCAGAAATACCACAAACATGTTAAATTTATCCAGTATAATACACAGACTTTAAGGTGATAAGTACAGATGAATGGCAGAGAAGCACTTTACCATTACCTGCTTTCTTCTCCCAGTGGACAGAGGGCAGCGGGTGACCTATGGTAAGGCACGGCAGCTGGAAGAACTCACCCTCCTGAAAGTGCACCTCAGAGGGGAGCGGCTCACTCAGAGATGGGGGAGCTGTGGGGAGCACCAACAAGAGTTATGACACTATATTCTTGAGTGTTTCTGTGTCATTACCTTTAACAGGGTCTAGTAGAAGTTATTGGAGTTTTCAAAGGTGTTTTTAATATTCATGTGATGACTAAACATAAATTCTACTTCATTAATACAAAAATCATTGTAACTAATAGTCTGAAGCCTTTGAAAATAGTCCTGTGATAAACCAGCCTTTTCAAACAAGCCTATCTCAATACAACACAAGGAGGGCTGTGTGTGAAGACCTCCAAAGAGAACAATACCAGATACCAGGTTCTCACAGTTCACTCACCATACATCTCCACATATATCTGTGCCGAGCCAAAAGGTGTGATGCACTGGTAGGTTCCAATGTTCCTTGCTGAGGCATGGGTGAGGACCAGCTGGTGGACTGTTGTGTTGTGTTCACCAGGGTACGTCAGTGACTCGTATGCATTGGGATTGATCACTGCTCCCTCAAAGGTCCAGGTGATTGTGACCTGCTTAGTGTGGCATTTGTTTGAGGGTGTGAATAAAAATGGTATGTTACTGATTATATTCATGAGGTATCGAAGATGTTGATAAGAATGGTACCTTACTAATTACACTTATGAGGTAACATCCCAACAGTTGTCATACACCTACATATTTTGAAAGAATGTTCTGTATTACATTTTATCAAGTGCTATAAACTCATTCTAAAAACAATAAACTGAACATGCTGCTTAGCTAACATAATACAATGAAAATTAATTAATGTTTTATCAGAAGTCACTGCTAAAAATATTGGCCTTCAAGTAAAATGCATTAACCAGAGATAAATCTGCATATAAAAATAACAAATAAACAATATACATCTTAGTGAGCAGCAGCCACCGATATAAAATTGAACTAATTACCGAGATCAAGTACACAGAAGTCCATTTGATGGCTTAAAAGTATAATGCCATTTAATATGTGAAATTAACTAGTAAAACAAAAAATACTGAAACTGCAACACTGTACCTGAGTGCCAGCATTCTTGGCATACTGTGTGGTGCATCTCAAGGAGAGCTCCTCGTCCTCGTAAAAATTGTTCCCAGTAACTCCAAGAAGGCGAGGAGGACGATCTGAGAGAGAGAAACAAGCACTGACATGTCCACCAACAGCAAAATATGATAAAGACTCTTAAGTGTGTGTGAGTCTGTGAGAGTGAACTGAAGAACAAAGCTATGAGTAATAATGAGGAAGTCTACAGAAATTTCAAGTACAAAACCATATATAAATAGAGAATTAGTGTAGAATCATGCATAAACTCTCATGTATTATATAAGGGAGTCAATACAGAATTAAGTGTAAAAATATTCTTGTGTATTTTCTTGGAGATCTATTGAAACAAAAAAAAAATTAACTACTTTCATCTGTGACCCTCATTCAAGAAAACCTTTAACAATACACATAAAACTAATTTGCCATACAGGACACAAACCTTCAATGTTAATAAGGATGTGTTTGGAGGCCCCAGGAATATAGCACACATACTGGCCATTGTCAGCGAAGGATATGGACTCAAAGTGGACAGTGGACACCAGCCTGTTGGGCGGGTGCATGGTGGATTGCTTGCGTCTCTTGGGGAATACAGCACCAAACACAAGCTCTGAGCCATCCTTCAGCCACAACACCTACACCCAGTGAGGAGGAGAACCTTGGTCATGGACAGTACAATGTCAATGTACACTCATACCTAACTGGCTATTTATCTGATACACTATTTCACATTTGTATTTTCATTAATCCTGAGTTCTTTGACCTGTTGCTAATCTATTAGTTCTCAAGTTTTGTGAGATTATCAGCAGATCAGAGAATTTTAAGATCACAAGAAAATGCTTTATAAACTGAAAATGAGTGTGGGATTCTTATTAATTTCTACTGCTGTACAATATGGTGTTCAAAAAATTACTCTACATATTTTACATATTTTTGACCAAGGAAAACTAGTCAGTCTCTGAAATTAACCTAAAGGTTCTGCCTTCTACCAAGGCACTCCATGGTTCACTTTAACAGCACTAGCAAACAACATTGCTGCACGAATGACGCATCTCACCTCCGAATTTGAGCCAGAAACGGTGCAGGTAAGAGTGAGTGGTTGGCCATACTCCACCAAGTCCTTGTCAGGCTCAGCAGTCAAAGAATCAACACGGGGAACTGCAATAAATATCCCTCACTATATTCTATATTCTACTGGCTTATGACATGTCTTCTTAAGCTAATTAACATCATGAATCTTACATATATGGGGTAGAAGGCAATCCTCTAACTTATTCATCAGAAGGACTAGCACAACACAGAACACAAGGAAATGCCTATGGGAAAGTAGGGCAACCAATCTGTATTATGTTCAATAAGGATATAGACATAAGTTTACAATAACTACTAGCATTCAGGTGACAGAAAACATCAGAAAATTAAGAGAAATTATGTATGACAATATATTCCATTAGTAAACACACTAAGCTCACTATCATGATCTGAATTAGTCTTACAAAAGATTGATATTAATTAATTATTCGTATTTTCCAATGAGACTATTTTTCTCACCTCTCACAGTGACCTGCATGCTGTGTTCCTCAGGGGGGCTTGTCTCAATGCGGCAGGTGAAGCTGGCATTCTGTCTGACGGAGGCCACAAAGAGGGAGGCCACCAGCTGGTCATCCTGTGTATGCTGCTCCTGCCCCTGAGTGTTCCCCAGCAGCCGTTTCTTGGTCTGGGTGTACAGGCGGTCCCTCCAGGAAATCATCTTGCCGTCCTTCAGCCACGTCACCTGAGAGTGCACATGAATAAAACAAAATGTGAATATTTCTTATTGGAGAAAAGGGTTGTATCAAAGAATTAATCAGTTGTTGCTCTCTATCACTGAACCATCCTCTTGTTCCAGTGTTTTTCCAGTGATTTTTGTAATGATTAGAGGCAAAATTATATCAGGGCTTGTGATTCTTTGTAAAATAAATCCCATATTATCATTATTGAAGATGAGGCTGGGAGGGATTTAACTTCTCCCAGAAGGTTGCCCTCCCATAAGCAAGACTCCTCACCCTGACAGGCCAGGCAGGCTGTATGTAGCAGGAGAAAGTGGCTGCCTCCCCATACTGCACCACTGCAGGGCTCTCGCTGTGCACGACGGTCTGCCGCTCTGACTGACTGCCGTGCTCTGTGGGAAAACACAAAATTTGGTCAAGTGTGCACAAGATGAAAATTTAGTTATGTGATTGATTTTCAGTACAAGATTTTTTGCCTAAATGTAAGCAATGCATCAAGTTAAAATTCTATAATGTGCAAGATTTTGAGTACATCTATCAAATATTATGTGCAATATATTAAATGCAAAATATTGTATGTATGCATAGTACACACTATACACATCCTGGTTCAGCTGAAGTTTCCTTGCCATCTTCCCGAATCATAGATGCATATAAGGAAAATGTCAAATAAATGCTTAAAAAATCTAAAATGAAATCTCATCAAAAGTTATGAAACATGTAAAGGCATAAAAGTACTTATAAATACATCAAAGGAGCATGCTGTACTAGTGCCTTAAAATGAGCAGCAATAAATAAGGTGTTACCAGCACCAACCCAAGCCTGAGAGTGTCCCAGCTGTTGCTACCAGCAGACTAACTCACCCAGGATTGTCACCAGCACCTGTGGGTCTGGCTTCTGTCCCTGCCGCCAACACATGAACAGCCCAGACTCATGGGAGCGCACGTCTGTCAGCTTCAACTCCAGGTTCACTTTGCCTCCTTCCATCTGGCACAGGAACCATTGACTGAGTGATTAAGGTGGCCAAGGAATAGGGGTCCAAATTTTATATCCAATTCTTTGCCTCCTTCCATCTAGCACAGGAACCATTGACTGAGTGAATTAAGGTGGTCAAAGGATAGGAGTCCAAATTTTATATCCAGTTTACTTAAAAGCAAGAACTAATGAATGAAATAAATCAATGAATTAGAAGAGCAGAGTAGAAAAGGTACAAAGGTATGTTGGATATCTGAGAGGGGATAAAAATCTTAAATACTGACTACTGTTAATAAAAAATAAATAAACGACACAAGAGCAATTTGACATTAAGAAATTACATGAACAATGACTACTGTAAGACAAGTGTTTCAAGTAGCGATCATATTTTGTAAAACAGTATCGCACTGGATATTGTGGCATAATTTCCTAAGGCAACCATGCGTGTGTAACTGCAAATATGACACGGGAATCCCTCTCTCTATGAAGAAATTGGCTACCACAGACACACCAGAGGCAAATACACACGTACACTAAGAGAGAGAGAGAGAGAGAGAGAGAGAGAGAGAGAGAGAGAGAGAGAGAGAGAGAGAGAGAGAGAGAGAGAGAGAGAGAGAGAGAGAAAGAAAGTCACTGAGAATTCCAAACGTGAAACAGTTAACCCTTTACCTATTTGATACCTATTTCATTAATTACTAATCACTTCGAGACACCTTTACTTGTTCTACAGCCACTTCTAATCTTTAAACTCGATAGAAATTGCAATATTTATTCTGTTCATCCCCTACTTTCTTGCAGATGCTTAGAAAAATTTCATGCATAACTCTGGTGGTGTTTCGGTTAATGGTAAGCACACTATACACGTCATCAATATACCACTACTTACCTGCGTGATGAGGGAAAACCTTGGCTCCTGAACGATGAGAGTGCGGCCTGAAGACAGCACCTGAGGCCTCTTGGTGCCTTGGCGGATGTACACCCACCGGTACTGCAACACAGGACACACTGCATTGGTCAGGGTTCATCAGTGCCCACTCAGAACATGGATCCCTTACGCTCTGCTGGGCCCTGATTGGTAGGGTGTCGTGTACAGTCCCATCCACATCCACGTTGTGTTGTCACTGCCAGTGTGTGGATTGCCTGCTGTGAACCGCCCGCTCCAGCTCGTATAAGAAATAAATCCAGCCACTCCCTCCATCATCCTCCCTCTTACTCAAACTTACTGGGTTGTATTGGATACGAGTAGAATCACGCGAGGCGACTCACACACTGGCAGCGCTAAAGAACGTGGAAATACTCGGGACTGTACCACTATGTTGAGTGTCAGGCGTTTCATTCCCACCTGATCCCCTCGGCTAACTGTTTACGTAAATTTTCTGGTCTTTCAAAACCTGATGTCTGAATGTCCATTACTGGCCACCAAAACTCCTCTATCGCCTCCACCACAAAAGCAGTTCAGGGAAGTGTTCATTGGCGGCGCAATTCCTGAGAACATCCTCCTCGAGAACATCCTCCTCATGTACTCGTGTACTCTATACTCATTAGGGAGTTAAGAAGACTATCTATCATACACTGAGAATTGAGGACAAAAGTACATGCATCACTGATATACAGCAGTGCTTGGCTTCTGTAGGTTTTAAATATGGTAGGTAAATTAATTAGTAAAACGGCATACGGAAACACAGTGCCATCCAGCATTACAAGAATTATGTAGAGTCCCTCAATACAACGCATATATAAAAAATGAATACAAAGAACAATTTCACTTTCAAGTATGTAGAAGTAAAAGCAACAAACTGACTTAAAAGTGGTCGGTTACTTAACAATGCTAAGTAATTCCTAATGGGTAATTATTGTAGTAGATTAGGTGACTCACGGACTGGAGATGGTCTTGTTTGGCGTAACATTTAAGTGTGATGTTCTCTCCCACGAACACCTGCTGGCGGGTGATGTCATCTCTGCTGGCATGGCCCACGTGCGCTGCAACAAGACATTGAGTGGTTAGCTACACACGGGGATGAATGACAACAAATCAATATAAATCAAGGATGGATTCGTTTAAGTAAACTTTATATATAAATCGATGTTTTCTTTGGGTTTTTCTTATTATTTATTTAATTTTCTATCCTCTCCTAGCTCCATTATGAAAAAATAAATAATGCTTTATAAGGAAAACGTGCGGCTTCATTAACACAGCACATCTAAATCAGAAAGAAACTCCATTTCTTAGGTATGAATGCTGGCAGAACGCTTAGCCTGCGGGATAATAGGGGATGGAACGACCGAATCTTTACTAAATTAAGAAATAGGAAGAATCTGACAGTAAATGTCAAATGTTGAGGAGACGAAGAAGGGAAAATAACCTTGATGTTACAAGAAAAGCGAAGAGGTCTGAAGTACGCTTCAGTGCTCCGTATCGAATACTTTCATCGGGTTCTTGAGATAGTTACTGTGATTTCCAGTTGTATTATCCTGACTAATGATACTTTTAATGATTTTACGTCATCAGTGAGGAAAAACAAAAGACACCCATAATAACCTGGCTAATTATCGGTGGCCTTTGGAAGAGTCCATCAGAGAGCTCTGAGAGCTTAATAATATGGGCTGAGTATTATTCTCCGCCTGAATGTTCCTTTGGTACCGTCATCACATCGCTTTTCCCAGACAGGGCAAAATGAGTATTAATGAAACCGTCACTACACCAATGTACGGATAGTGTGTGAATTTCCCGCTACTTATGAAACAAGCTGGAAATGCGGAGGTTAATCCTGGCAGCGGCGGAGCATCACGTTGTGAGTGTTACGATGTTCGCGCGTCACAAGTGGTAGCATTCGAAGGGCGTGACAACGAGTATAGTTCATTATTGAGAGGGAGGCATCTGGCAATATGAGGCATTTAGCATGAAGGAACAGGCAACTCCACACAGGCAGCTTCAAAATTCATACCTACAACGTGTTACTCTCAGCCCGTATGTTGAATCAAGTTCTCAAACGGACTTTTTTTTTTGAGCTGCAGAGATAATAAGCGTGTTCTCATGGAAAGATTCCTTAATGATAATGCAGAATCCTTGTCAAACTACAACTAGAATCATGAAAATCTAACTGGAAACCCTAATTCCCTCTACCAGAGCCTGTCAGAAATCCCAGTACCCTCCACCACAGCCTGTAAGAAGATAAAACGCGGACACATGTGCGAACAGGCCTGGTCTTATCTCCATCACCAGACTTCCGAGTTGGCTTCAATTTCACACTTGACACTGGCCGCAAGACCTTTACTTTCTATCCTTCCTCTTCCCCTGCCACATGCGAAGACCCTCCCTGGGCACAGGAGAAAGAGGGCGGGCAGAAGGAGCAGCAGGGGAGGAGGGTACCCAGCAGCTGGCCATACCCCGCCGTCCTGCTGTCATAACACTGTGGCATCACTCACCCCTGACTGACATCTTCCTACCGCCCGCTCACCTTTCATCTCGGCCGGTCCCTCGTTACTTTGGTTTCCCACGCCACGTCTCCCCTCTCTCGCATACCTCACCCAACCTGAGCCATGTGGGTCAGGCTATATTTACCTCACGTTCTCATACCCGTTATGATCTCCTTCCTACACCTAATAGTACCCAAATCCCCGGTGACCACTTGTACCCTACACCGCATCCTTAAGTCAGAACAATGGGTCGCGTGTCTCGCCGCTGAGATACTGAACAGTATCCTTAGTTACTCGTAGCGACTTGTGTTTCTGTCTCGTGTCCTTGTCTTGTAGATTCCTGAGAGTTGCGGCACCACAATCTCGAGTAGCTCAAGGCGACGCCATATGACTTTAGTGTTATGCCGCCATTACTCGTATCAGCTTCCTATATTTTCCTCGTATCTTGTTGTCACCAGTAATATCCTCGCGTCCTCTCCCTTCACCAACCGTTAGATCTCAGTTCACGAAAGAAACACGAAACAGATAACATTATGTATATACTTTAAAACAGGTACAGTTATGCTCCATATATGATGACGCAGTATAGAAAGTTTTGAAACATTGGATCGTTATTTGTATAGTAACGTGAAGCAAAAACATACCATTATTTAAGTACGGTAATGATATTAATGGGAAAACTTAAAAGATAAAATGGAATAGCAACTCAAGGGAACAAAATTATATCTTCTCACACTACCTAAAGATACTCATACCTATACGTAGTTATACCATAACCACATTAAATCTAAGTTAATGAGTTTTCTGAAAATGAACAGACGGACATTTCTTTCCCATGTGCCTGAGAAGAATCAGTTTGAAAGGCTTCGGGCGGTGGGTGGGTTGAAGACTGATGACTGTACGAGCGGACATGAGGCCCGTATTCAGAAACGCTTTGCTCTCTCACCACGACCATTTTCCAAGGCCTCAAAGATGATTAGCTAGGTTCTCAAAAGTGTTTCTCGTGTAATAATGCACTAGAACCGTATTAACACTCTTAAAAACACATGTAGCTTCAACTAGGGCCTTTTGAAAGTAGTGGAAGTGCGGCGCAGAAGTGTTTTAGAATATGGTACAAAATAATATGGGCGAGGAAGAGGACGGGAGGGAGAGGATAGAGATCATGGGAAGTCGAAGAGCCTCCCCCCCGTATCCCCCCCTTGGATAATAGATCGAGTATTAGTCTTATAAACCTTACCCTCCCTCCCTTCCTCTCCCGCATCTGATTTCGCAATTGACCTGTGGGCGGTTATCTGCACTCAGTAACGCTAAATAGGGTTGAGTCAAAGGTTAATCGAGTCATCATTCTTCATCCTCTGCCTCACTCACTCACCCACTCTCATTCAGTGCCGCGGGATGTCGCTCTCCGCTTCCTAACACTGGAACGCGGATCCAAACTAATGTGCATCGTTTTTCCAGCCATTAGAGAAGATTGTTATTCAGATTTATGTTAGGAGGGTTTTATGAAGTCGATACAACCTTCCTGGGGTGAGACCCAGAGGGGTGCAGTCCACGGCTGGGCTATTACGTGGGTAACCATCAGGGCGTGTCCAGGCTCATCACCGTAACAGCCACTAAGTCGACGGGTCTGCGCTCCTGCCCTTCTCCCCCCTTCGTTGTTGATTGTAGCAATGATTGAAAGAATAATAACTCTTTCGAACAGAAACGCTTTGCTCTATCACCAAGACTGTTTACAAGGCCACAGAGATAATTAGCCGGGTTCTCAAGCGTTAGTGATATAGAAATGTTAATCTGTCACTAGAACTATGAAAAAAATAAATAAATAAAAATCCGTGTTACTTCACCACGACTATTGAAAATAGTCGAGGTAAGAGAGCAAAGTGCCTTGGAACCTAACTTATATGAATAACCATTTGTAAAGACTTTCACGAGAAAAGCATTAATAAATAACGCATCACACGAGCCGAGTACTACGAACAGAAGAGACTATATGCAAAATCTCCGCCATGAACAGCTATTTTGACGATGCGGACCAAAAGGACAAGACAATTTGAATTCATGAAGGGACCGTGGTTATATTAAAGAGTACAAAGGTTATAATTCCACACTATTGTTATCCCTTGTCTTGCAATTGTGAAAGGTAGTCATTTGTCTGTTCATTGTAAGAGTGCTTCTTTTTTACATTCCGAAGACTCGACTCCGACTCAACACTGAATACCTTCCCCTTGCTTTGTTACTCATTCATATCACCACTGAGTCAAAAGCCCGTATTCTGAAACGCTTCGCTCTCTCACCACGACTATTTTCAAAGGCCACATAGATGATTAGCCGGGTTCTCACGAGTGTTTCTCCTGTTAATAATGTAGAAATCTTGTTAACTTTCACTAAAACCGTAAAAACACCCTTTAAAATCCGTTTCGCTTCAACTAGAGCCATTTAAAAATAGTGGAGGTGCGGACGGAAGTGTTTCAGAACTATGGTACAAAATCTCATCACTCTTCTACATCACGCTGTGGTTGGCGTTAAAAGAAACCATCTACCACTCCCCGTTTTCTCTCTTAGATTAGCCTCGCATTTACGACCAAAATTCTGGAACACTTCTACGTGGCACTCTAAATTTTTTCCAAAGGCTCTAGTTTAAGTTACACAGATTTTTAAGGGTGTTACTACAGTTCTGGTGACAGATTAACAAGATTTATATATTATCAACAGGAGAAACACTCGAGAGAACCTGGCAAATCCTCCCTGTGGCCTTTGAAAACAGTCGTGATGAGAGCAAGCGTTTCAGAATACGGGCCTTGTTACTATTTGTTTTTACTTTTACACAAGCCTAGCTTGTCGACTCCCTCCAGCTGTGCAAGCCTTAGCTGAATATTGAAAAAAAAAAAAAAAATAAGGAAGTTACCCCATCATCCAGACACCGCACTAGTATTCATACACTATGCATTATTGGTTTTCTTTTTTTTTTTAGGAGATCAATTAACTTTTCTCCCACTATTCCTCTCCTTGCCTGTCTCTACGTAACCTACGCATGAAAAGCAAGCAATATCGTTTTTCGTTTTTTTAGGAATTGAACAAGTTGTATTTTCTCCCATTATTCCCTTACTTGTCCGCCCCTGTTATGAAAATGAATTGAACTAAAGGGAAAAAAAAAAAAAAGAGTTTATGCATTAACATGCCATGAGAGGGAGGGAAGCAGCAGCAGCAGCAGCTACAGCACCCTACCTTGCAACAGCACCAGCAGCAGCAGCAGCAGGAGGGAGTAGCGGTGAGCAGATAAAGTTCCACGACCGTGACACGAGGACTTCATCATAGCGGCCACACCCGCCATCACTAGGGCGTCCCGACACAGGGGCGGCGAGGACGCGACTGAGGATTGGTGGCAAGGAGAGGGGCGAGAGGGGGGAGGGGAACAAGCGAGGCACACACACCACGCCTTGTGCTATCCCACTCCAGCCAGCCCCACCACCCCTCCACCCACCACTACTGTTGCCCTGATCCCTCGTGGCCCCTACAATAACATAACCTTCGGCTCCCCTACATAGCACATACCCACTGTCCCCACCCTACCCATGCCCCCTACGCAAACAGCCTCCTCCACCCACCATCGTCCTGTACTCCTGTCCCTACCTCTAGCCCAAGATCCCCTCAGTTCCTCCTCCATACCCAGCCAGTGCCTCCACCACCCCTTCCCCACAGCACCCCTAGCCTTGCGTCCGTCGGTGCCCCTACCCCACGACCCTCACCCTTGCGCCCTGCCATCTCGGGGCCATAGCAGTAGTACAAGGAAGCAGTCATGCCCTCCTATGGCCTAGATCTTGCCGCCCTGTGCCTCGGGGTACACACGAAGGATCCACTCACAAACACCCAAACAAAACAAACTAACGCGTGCCTCCAAGAGTCTCGTCTCGTCTACTTAAAATACTTCACAGACTCGTGGTTCGAAACTAAGCCTCTTGATTCTCTCCGGAATCTAATCTGCCGCTTAACAACTCATTACATAACACAGCCTCCTGGTATAACCTGCACGTAATGACTGGAACTCCTCACGGTGTTACTGACCGAACTCCACGAATTACTACATAGGAGACGGAACTGTGCCTCTCCTGAAAACATGCTAAGTACACTGAAGGCTTAAAAGTACGAAAATATATCAGAATGATAAGCCTAATCGAAAGTAGAAACAAAAGTATGGGGCCACAGTTCTTGATCACCTTTTTTTTTTACAGGATTTAAATGTTGGCTTTCCGTGTGTGTGAGGTTTTAGGCGCACAGACCAACCCGGATGCCGACAAGAACAAGCCAATCGAGGCAATGAATGAACTCTTCCGCAAAGGGTTGAGGCGGCCTGCTGCTGCTGCTGCCCCGACCTGTCACCGGTCTGCCTAACCTGCTCTGTGTCCTGTCCGCCACCCGCTGCCTGCCTGCCCGCACAGATGGACTGACCGCAGGCGCGCACCACGGTTTGTTTGATTATCCGCAAGACTTACAGCAGACCAAAAGATTGAAGTAAATAAACGGAGATAAGTGAAATTTAGGTAAACAAGGCTGAGTAAAGGGGAGGAAATGGAGAAGAATTCATTGAAAGTAAAAAAAAATAAAGTAGAGAAAATAGAGAAAAAGCAAATGAAGAAGAATTAATTGAAAATTAATTCACTAATACTGGGACTTTGGGGAAAACCATAAGCAACTCATGGTAGACAAAACCATTCAAGGATAAAAGGAGGAGGAAGAGGAGGAGGAGGAGGAGGAGGAAGAGAGGGAGGGCCAGTCCATTTAGTGTTAAGATTATGAGGAAAAACCAGCAAACGAAGAAATTAACTCGCATCATCCTGGTTTTATGAAAGGCATAATGAGGTAGAATTGCAAATGATGGAAGGCACGGAGGAAGCAAGGGACAGAAACAACTGGAGGAGACTCGTGCGTGGCGCCAACCCTTCACTCCAGGAAAACACCGAAAGAATAGTTGTGAAGTATTGTCTTTCTTAGATCTTGGATGAGTCACGCACGAGAGATGGATTGTTTGTACTCATGAGTCACGGCACGTATGACTTTACGCACCACCAAGCAAGCATCACCAAGCGCATCATCATCACCACTTTCTGCTAATACAACACAGCGCAGCATCAGTGTTTATTTAAATGTTTTCCTCTTGTTTTTTTTTTCTTTTTTTTTTTCTCTTATTTTCTCATTTTGTCGTGTTTTAAACACACGTTTTTATTTTCATGTTTTTTTTTTATGAAAATTTTGTCCTCGTATTTTACTTTCACGTAGCGATTTGTATCTTTAGTTATTGATTTATCTTGACTTTGCGAAAAGGAGGAAAAATTAAAAGCCAGACAGAGTGTGCGTGTGTGTGTGTGTGTGTGTGTGTGTGTGTGTGTGTGTGTGTCCAACTTCTCACGTAATCTTTTTCCTCTTTTACATCGCTCTTCTAAATTTAAATTTCACACACACACACACACACACACGATAACTCTAAAATAACATACAAACACATCCACGTGACAACCTCTCCTGCCAAATAATGCTTTTTTTTTTTTTTCCTGAATTTTTACCTCCACCATAAACAAATAACTGTCGCGCAAAACATGTCTAAACTAGGTAAAGAATAAGACACTGTAGACCAAAAAGCTGCTACTAATCTGAGGAATTGTCGAGCAGTGAGAAGATTAAGATAAAACACGTAAGATACAAAACTGTTAAACTCAATATCTTTAGTTTCCAACACTACCACCTATCTCTCTTTCCTTATTTATTTATCCAGTGCGAGGAGGAGGAGGAGGAGGAGGAGGGGGAGCATAGAGTGGCTGAGGGTTCGAATGAGGGGCGCCTCCAAGTGTTTGTAAACAGAGAGGGTGAGGGAGTGAGGTGTGTCATACCTCGTCTGGCACTCCGCCTCCCTTCACGGTGCCAACACAATGCCACGCCACGCACGCCAGGCACCCCGCCAGCAGGGACGCGCGCGGACACACACACACACACACACACACACTACACACACACCGTCTATCCTTTGCATAATTATAGTAAGGCATATTAATTCCTTTACTACAGCTACTACTACTACTACTACTACTACTATTACTACTACTCCTGCATACTGGTCGATTACAGCACTGTGAGTAAGAAGGAATATCTAACACGTCATCACTCACTCGTGTGTGTGTGTGTGTGTGTGTGTGTGTGTGTGTGTAATGCCCAGAATAACTCAACAAAATTTGCTTACTTGCTTTCATTGCTGGTGGATTTATGATATCACCCTACAAAACTAGCATCGCTAATAATGCTGCAGATGATGATGATGATGATGATGACGACGAAGATGGTGATGGTGATGATGGTGATGATGATGGTGATGGTGATGATGATGGTGATGATGATGATGATTATAACAGCGCAGTAGTAGCAACAGTAGTAGAGTACTAACTGTAGTAGAAGTAGTCATAGAAGAAACAAATAATGACAACAGCGACAACACTGAGGAGCTCAACGGGATGAAGACAACTATGACGATGATAATGACAATAACGACAACCAACATCACCACCACCATCACCACCATCACCACACAACACCACTATCACTCCCTAGTCAGTCAGTCACTCAGTCAATCTGCCTTTCATCACACACACACACACACACACACACACACACACACACAAGGGCCGCCACACGCCGTCGCCGCTGCATGGCTGGCCTCGCCCCAGGGCCAGAAGACATCCCTCTCCTGTTACCCGAGTCAACACGCCACCGAGGTCCCCACCCACCCAGACACATGAAGAGGGGAAGGATCTCGCCGTCTCTACCCACTTTTGTAGGAGACGAAGAGGAGTGACGGAGAGAAAAGAGGAAAACGAGAGAAGACGAGTGAGGACGAGAAGAAAGGAAGCCGAGGAGAAATGAGGAAGAGGAAAGAGGAAAACGTGAGAGAAGTGAGGAAAAGAGAGGAAGACGATAAAGGCGAAGAGTAGTGAGGAAGAGAAGAGAGGAAGACAAGAGAGGAGAAAGGGAGTGACGGAGAGAAAAGAGGAAGACAAGAGGCGAAGAGGAGTGAGAACACGAGAGGAAGACGAGGGAGGCGACGAGAAGTGAGTAAAGCGAGAGAAAGACAAAAAGGAGCGAGGAAGGCGGGAGAGAAAGACGAGAGAAGCGGAAAATTTTGGTGTGATAAGAGGCTATTGTCGATGAACACCCTGAACTAGAAGAAAAGATTGATAATAAACTTGTACTGTATGTTATTCTCTCCCGTCTCTTGCAGTCACTAGTACCTAATCCTTGTCTGTTACGAGTACAAAGAAGATTACAAATGAGAGATAGAGAAAGAGAAAGAAATTGAACGTGAGAATAACTGGCAAATAGATAAACAGATAGATGAATAAACAAAGAGGAAACCCTAACATAAACACACACACACACACACACACACACACACACACACACACACACATTTGTAATTATCTAATATTTCCACTACGTCACCACTTCTACTACTACTACTACTAACTACTACTGCGACTTTTCTAACCTCGCGCCTTGAACCACCCCGAAGTACGACATTATCACGCTAAGGAAGAAGCGAGTCGTTGTCCCTGCAGCCTTGACGTACGTACGTATGCGGAAGACCCAACGAATCCTGCACGAGAGATGAAGGCCGCCGTCTTAGACCAGTAGAAGGAGGCAGAAGGGGAGGAAGGGGTTGAGTTTAAGGCTACGCACACCCACACACCCCTTCACACCCCGAAAACTTCACCACAGATCCCCAAATAGTTATCTACATTAAGACTTCCGTGCTATAATTGAGATCTGCATTTCGAACAGTGCTATAATTGAAATCCGTATTCTGAAACGCTTTGCTGTCTCGCCACGACTATTTTCCAAGGTTGCAGAGATGATTAGCCAGATTCTCAAGAGTGTTTTTCCTGTTAGTAACGTAGAAATCTTGTTAATCTGCCATTAGAACTGTAAAAACATCTTTAAAAACCCGTGTAACTTCAACTAGAGCCTTTTCAGTGTAGTGGTGGTGCGGCGCAGACTTTTCAAAATATGGGCCTGGGAGTGACAATAAGTGCGAGAAAAAGAGGATTAAATTATAAACGAGAGGGAGAATGATTCACTGATTCTACTACCCATTCCTCTCTCTCTCTCTCTCTCTCTCTCTCTCTCTCTCTCTCTCAGCACCACCTTTTCCCTACTTACTTTCTCTCTCTCTCTCTCTCTCTTTTATCTCTTTCTTTTTCTATCTCTCTCTCTCTCTTGCTCTCCTTTACGACTACCAATTTCTTCCTTGCTACACGTCTTTGCCCCTCCCCTCCCTTCACTAGCCTCTGAAGTGGCCGTAAAACCGTGTATTTCAATCATTCTTTCATGCCACTCTTCCTTCACCCCACCACGTCCTCTTTTCTTATCCCGATGACCTACATTTCGCCTCACCTCTTCCCCTACACTGCCCCACGCGTCCTACTTAGTCCTACTCCGCCCTATCCTTCACGCCCTCCCTTTCTGCTCACTTCTCTGACCCACATATCCCGAACTTTTTGCCCTGTTCAACCCGAGGATCGGTTTCTGCTGCCTCGTCACTCCTTGTTGCTCCTCGCTGGCTAATTTTCGTCTTTCACTTTTACTGGCCTCTCTCTCGTTACAATCTATTTGAATCCAACATTGTAACTTTACCTATCTTATCTTAAGTTGACGTAATCTATCTTAATCTAACCTTTCTTAACGTAATAACTTATTCTACCCTAACATAACGTAACTTAACCTAATTTCATTCAGCTTAACCTAATCTGACCTAACGCAGCCTGAACTCCAGCTAAACCTAACCAAACCTAGATAAACTTTATGTAACTCAACCTTACATTACCTAACCCAACGTAACCTAACCTAACCTAACCTAACCTAACCTAACTTCACCTAGCTAAACTTTACCTAACACGACTTAACTAACCTACCGTAACCTTACATAACCTTATCAAACCCAACGTAACCTAACCTAACCCAACCTAACCTAACCTAACCTAACCTAACCTAACCCAACCTTACATAACCTTATCAAACCCAACGTAACCTAACCTAACCTAACCTAACCTTACATAACCTTATCAAACCCAACGTAACCTAACCTAACCTAACCTAACCTACCGTAACCTTACATAACCTTATCAAACCCAACCTAACCTAACCTAACCCACCCTTCCATCACCTCACCACACGTGCCCCGTCCCTCCTCCTTCCCTCATCAACATTCATCGGTTCAGTCAGGCGAGCCGGGCACTTTGAAGCACGTGTCGAGGCTTCGATAACTGTCTCGCGAAGCAAATACCAGTGTCACATTAACTCGTCGTGTGTCGATGTAAGAGACGGGCCTCGATAAATGTGATAGTGGTGGTGGTGGTGATGGAGGTAGTGGTAGTGGTGGTGACAATCGACCAGTGTGCCTCCTCCTACTACTACCACTACTACTACTACACCACGTCTTAGGGTTATGGAGGCTGTAATGGAGGTCATGGCAGGGTTTATGGTAAGATTAGGGAAGGTTACAAGTGTTTCTGGTGGTTCTGGGGGCTTATGGTTTATGATAAAGGTTATGGTGGGTATGGTGGGGTTTGTGACGTGATGGTAGGCTAGGTTAGGTTATGGGAGGTTATGGAAGGGATACAGAACTTATGGTAGTTTTATAGTGATCATGGGAGATTAGGATATTGTGTTTAGAGTTTATAGTAGAGAAGTAATGTGGAATAAGGCTAAAAATTACACTAAATAAAACAATACGAGAGGGAGTGACGAAGTGAAAGGAAGGCTGGTGAGAACTTAAAATAAAAGGAAATAAATGGCTGGATGTGATGAAAAAGGGAATGGGAGGAAAGGGTAAAGATAAATAAATGTGAGTGGTGGTGGTGGTGGTGGTGGTGGTGTGATGGTGATGAGAAAAACAGTGACTTGAGAGAAAACAATCCACTTACAAACTGCTCTACCCGCAACCTTCTTTCCTCATTTTGCTTCTTTCTCTTTCTCTCTTCTCTTCTTCCTACTACTACTACTACTACTACTACTACTACTGCTACTGCTTCTACTACTGCTACTACTACTACTGCTTCTACTACTACTACTACTTTCGTTAACAGACGTGAAATTGATTCTCTCTCTCTCTCTCTCTCTCTCTCTCTCTCTCTCTCTCTCTCTCTCTCTCTCTCTCTCTCTCTCTCTCTCTCTCTCTCTCTCTCTCTCTCTCTCTCAGGACACAGTAGCCAAGATGTCCTGTCAGATTTTTTTTATTTTTTTATTCTTTTACGAGGATGTGGAATAAAAAATGGGGAAGGTATTTGGTGATCTCATCTTTCCACGAACTAAGAGTGTTTTTCTTGACAGGACACACACACACACACACACACACACACAAACACACGTACATCATAATTTTTCACAAAGGCGCCAGTTTTTTTTTTTTTTTTCTTAATTTCTATATACGTTTACATTTCTCTACCTCCTCTTTCTCTTTTCTGTTTCCACGGTTCTCTTTCACTCTTTTTTTTTCTTCCTTCTTCTCTTCCTCGTCTCACAGTCACACCTCACTGCCAAGCCACACACATACACACACAGTGAAATATCTATATTTGTAAGAGCGTCTGTCTGCCTGCTTGTCTGTCTGTCTGTCTGTCTCTGTCTGTCTGTCTGTCTCAGGTTTTCACAATAACAACGTCAAATTTAGAACAGCTTACAATATTTAACGCTAGACGGTCGATAATTATACTGAAACGTAACTAGATTTGATACATTCCGACTCTGAAAAGTTAAGAGCAAATAAATTAAGCTTTCAAGAGATAGAGTGGTTGGCGTGTCTGAAATCTCTCGGTATGTGCTTTTCTTGCCCCAAATCTACACGTTTTGTGTTGAGTAGCGCAGTTTCTGATATTTTGCTACCATACATCTCGTGCAATTATCGTACATCAAAAGTTTTCTGAGCTGCTGTATTTGTGTGTCTTCCTTATTGTGAATTTCTCTCTCTCTCTCTCTCTCTCTCTCTCTCTCTCTCTCTCTGAATTTACCTTCAAACTTTTTTAATCCTCACATTTATTTTCTTTTTTTACTTGATTTCATGTTTACCTAATTACTTTTCCGCTGTTTTAGATCCACAACCAACCTTCTCTTTCCCTCTCCCTCTCTCCCTCTCTCTTATGAATGCACGCACGTATACACACAAGAAGGCACATTCATTTTACACTCTCATTTCAACATATATTCACGTCACTGGCTCTGAACTGAAGCTCTTGGGAGGAGGAGGAGGAGGAGGAGGAGTGGTACGTTTCTTGAGAGTGTGTGGGGGGGGGGGAGGGGAGGAGGGTCTGTGAGGAATGCACTGTAAGAGGTGGAGCGTCCCGGCTTATAACGAAGGGATGTGTGCAATAAGGGGACGCAAGCGGGTATAATGTCTCCTGGTCTGGTCTGGTCGCATTTCCTTCTACACACACACACACACACACACACACAAGGATATAAAGGACATAAAGGGCACACACGGGTTTTTATTCTCAATCTTTTTAGAGTTTTCTTGGTTATTTTTTGTTACTTTTTCAGTTTCGTGGTTCTGAGAGAGAGAGAGAGAGAGAGAGAGAGAGAGAGAGAGAGAGAGAGAGAGAGAGAGAGAGAGAGAGAGAGAGAGAGTGGGTGAGGGAGGCAATGACAATTTTAGCTGGAGGAAAGAAGCAGGAAGAGGAGGAAGAGAATAAAAAGGAGGAGGAAAAATAAGAAAAGGGGGACGCGGAGGGGACGACGATGACGAAGAAGGAAAAGAATAGAAGAATGAAGAATGAGAAGAGGAGGAGGAGAAGAATTAGGAGGAAAGCAGTGATAATTGAGTACGTGGAAGAGACGCGGTAGAAAAAAATAAAGAATCTTCATCGTACGCTAAACTAAAACTATCGTACATATACCCATCTTCCACCCAACCCTCCACCCCTCCACCCTGCCTCTCCCCGACCTGCAGCGTACACCACCACCTCTCATCACCTCTTACTCTCCCCCATCACTCGTCAGTCGCTCTCACTTCCTTGATCTTCCTTTTACACTTTCCCGCTTTTCAAGTTTCAGCGGTTTTTTTTTTTTAATTAGTTTCTTTAGGTTTTTTTTTCGTAATTCTATGTTTCGTTTGCTATTCTTTTATTTTTTTGTTGTTTTATTGTTATTTTTGATAGTTTGTCAATTTCAGTTTCAGTCTCTCTCTCTCTCTCTCTCTCTCTCTCTCTCTCTCTCTCTCTCTCTCTCTCTCTCTCTCTCTCTCTCTCTCAACCTGTCCATTTTTTTTTTTTTTATAATTTTATATTTGGCTAACTTTTTTGGCGTTTTATTATTATTACTGCTAGTTTCTCTCTCTCTCTCTCTCTCTCTCTCTCTCTCTCTCTCTCTCTCTCTCTCTCTCTCTCTCTCTCTCTCTCTCTCTCATTTACGAATGCTCAACTAGCTTTTAATGCTGCCTGGCTTTCCTCCGTTTCCTGTGCACTGTTGCTGTATGCTCTAATTTCGTTATCCTCGTATTGTGTCTATTTGACTCATTCATTCTTATCTTGGCTGCAGTTGGGAAAGATGCTCAGGAGATAAGGCGATGAGCAGGATAGCGAGGCAGGTTCTTGGCATGGAGGACAGGGAGAGGACATGATAATTCGATAAGCAAATTGCAAGTTAATTTTAAGGAAATGATTTCATGGGGTGACGCGACGGAGGATACAGATTAGAGAGATGAAAGTATAGGGAAATTGTTAAGATGGTTAGAAAATAGTGCTAAAGTGCATAATAAACCTTACAACTCTCCGTTTTGTCATTATGGTAAAGAATGTTTGGTTTAAGAGCAAAACATTTCCCTTCCCTCTTCCTGACGTCACACGCAGGCACTCAGTGAAAATAGCGCCGAAAAGAAAAATAATTCGAAGAACAATGTTTGAAGATATTAAAAAATAAAATTAAAAATATATGGAGAAAGTAAAAAAGTAATGAAATAATGATATATGAATAATAAATGGAATATGAAATAATACAACCTTCCTTCTTGCTATTATCGTACACGTGACGGTTCATCTACACACGATGGAAATAGCGTCAACTGCTCCCCTTCCTCATTATGTTGTGACGGGCTGACGGCTTCCTGCTGAGCTAACGTGACACAAGTAAATAAACTAAATAATCTACAGTTATTACGAAGACTTTTACTATTACTACTAAACTAATGAGGCGACGGCTGCGCAGATCCATCCATCAAGCATAGATATTCTGAAACGCTTCGCTCTCTCACCACGACTATTTTCAAAGGCCACAGAAATTATTAGCCAGGTTCTCAACAGTGCTTCTCCAGTTGATAACATAGAAATCTTCTTAACCTATCACTAGAACCATAAAAACACCCTTAAAAACCCGTATCATTTCATTTAGATTTCTTTTTGGAAGTAGCGGAGGTGTGGTCAGAAGCGTTTCAGATGGTCCCTAAGGTGACTGTACTCCATGCTCTCTACGTGCCCTCTCTCGGTACTTAGTAGGGAACAGCGACGCCAAGGTGAAGGCAGCGGGTACTCCGGTGGTTACATAAGGTGCAGATGGCGAAGAGAAACGTGAGGAAACACTGCAGGCTATTAGAAAATCATCAGGAACAAAACTTTTTAAAAACACTATTCCCAGCAACTCGACCTGACAACACAAAACTTCTCGATACGCGCTGCAAAACTTTAAATCTGAGGAGAGCTGCGTGACGTGGCGAGTTAGTTGTGACTTTATAAATCACGAAGCTGCCACGACATGTAACTGAGGAATCCTGTAGGAGGCACGGGGGTGAGAGAGAGAGAGAGAGAGAGAGAGAGAGAGAGAGAGAGAGAGAGAGAGAGAGAGAGAGAGAGAGAATCTGGGTGTTTGCCAGGGACAGCAGCTCAGGGGAAGAGGGGTGGCGGGGGAGTCTTGCACTGTGCTGTCACCGATGAGGGGCTGCCAGTAAGCTGCTGTCGCCCCGCTCATTACGACACGTGCCTCTAAGGGCCTCCTCGGCGCCTCCTTCGTGAGAGGAAGATAAGCCCGCGGGGTGGTTGGTTGCGCGAGTCGCCGCCAGGGAGTTGCTGTTGTGTTATTGCCGTGAGATTCTTTGCCGTCAAGATGGAGATGGCCTCTGCTGATTATGAGGTGTTTGGTAAGGTGCAAGGTGAGTCAGCTGTCTTCGCCATGCACGCCACACCCGCACGCACACCCACGCACCCGCACGCACAAGTTAGGAAGAAAGGCCGCCGCGCAAGCTCCCATATTTCCCCGTGGCGTTGCCACTCAAACTGGACGCACATCACACACCTACAAGCATTCATGATTTCATGCCCCCCCCCTTCTCTCTCTCTCTCTCTCTCTCTCTCTCTCTCTCTCTCTAGACTAACGTAGCTAACTTAAACAACTAGTTAAGATTTAAAGGTTTATTACGGACTGATAAACTTGCATAAACATCCACAAAAGATTTTCTCCTCCTCCTCCTCCTCCTCCTCCTCCTCCTTCTCCTCCTCCTGTGGTGACTTAATCAATCAATCAACCACTTCCTACTTTTCCTCCTCCTCCTCCTCCTCCTCCTCCTCCCTCCCTCCCTCCTGCTCCTTCACCTCCACCTCCACCTCCACCTCCACCTCTACCTCTACCTCCTCCTCCTCCTCCTCCTCCTTCACCTTCACCTTCACCTTCACCTCCACCTCCTCTCTTCATCTTTCACCCATGGTTGCCCGATCCTCTTCACTCTCCTCCTCTCCTCCCTCCTGTTGGTTTAGGTTGAGTAAGGTTATGTTATGTTAGGTCAGGTTAGGTAAGGCTACGTTATGTTAGGTTAGGTTAGGTTAAGTTAGGTTGCGTTAGGTTTGGTAAGGTTAGATTAGTAAGGTTAGGTAGGTAAGGTTAGGTTAGATATGGTAAGGTTAGATTAGGTAAGGTTAGATTAGGTTACGTTAGATAAGGTAAGGTGAGGTAGGGTTAGGTTGGGTGAGGTTAGTTAAGTTAGGTTTGGTGAAAGTTAGGTTAGGCTGGGTTAGGTTACGTAAGGTTAGGTAAAGTTATCTTATGTTAGGTATGATTATGTTAGGTTAGGTTAGGTTAGGCAAAGTAAGGATAAACAGAACACTGTCTCCCGTCACAACACGGACACCGCTACGTCCTGTGTCAACCCCGTCAATCTTGGCCGCGCTCCCAACCCTCCCTTCATTCTGGGCTCTGTCAAATACTGTGGCAGGCGGGGAGGGAGTGGCTGGATCATCGGGCCACGTATACAAGATTGGTGCCGCGAGATGAGCACAGCCACGCCACGGAAATAGTTAAATGCATCATAGTATACACTCAGTAATGCTAAAAAAAAAAAAAAAAAAAAAAACGACTAATAAGTATTCATTCTTTTTTACGAGGTAACAATTACGTGGCATTTTTTTTTTTTTTTCCTTCTTTTCCTGGATTTCTTTTCGCCTTTGGATCTTCATTTTTTTTTCCTTAACTCGTTTGACTTGATTCTTCCCTCACTTTTTTTTTCCTCAGTTTCTTTTCGTCTTCGGGATTTCCTCTCTACTTTTAATTCTTCCTGACTTCTTTTTCCTTAATTTGTTTTGCCTATGAGTCTTCCTCACGTTGTAATTTCTGAATCTTTGCCTTTAGATCTTACTTTAATTTCTTGCATTTTTTTTTTTCATTTTCCTTACGCGCATAAAAAAAAAATAAAAATAAAATAAAATAAACCGGATTACGATAACAAAGCGAGGTCGTCACACCGCGTCACACCACCACAGCCGCGTCAAAGCAGCCGGCGCTGTCACTATGCAGCAACAAGGCAGCAAGGTACAGGTGCGGCAGTGGGAGGTTGTAACACTGAGCGACGCAAGGACAGCATTTGCGGTGGTGCGACAGACAGCAATACAGTCCATGTGTTAGCTTAGATGTAGCACGCAGCAACTCAGTAAGGCAGCAAAATACAGGAAAATACAACAGAATACAATACGGTGCAGGAGAATTCAGGATCATAAAGCAGAATACAGTACAAACTTTTATTTTTTTTCTACAACTTCCGAATCAGTTAAATCTTTAAATCTATGTATCATTCTATCCCTACAACCACACATTCAAAGTCTAAATATCACTAAAATAACGAAAACACCCTTGAAAACCACTACAGTTTCCGCCACAGCTTGATGAAACACATGTCGAGACGAGACGGCGAGACGTTTGAGGGAATATGATCTAAAAGACTTAAGGCGAAGTGGTAGTTCTATCTCCAGTACCTCTTAAGAAAAACCGAACCCACTCTACAAGGTCAGTACGAAAACCGCATTCAAGTTAAAAATACGAGGCGAAAACAACACTTCATTCTTTCACTTCTCGCATCAGGAGTCTAAATATTCTAACTACCAACTCAGCAAGAAAACCGCATGCAGCTTACAAATACCAGACGAAAACAACACTTCATCCTTTCACTTCTCTCATCAGTAGCGTAAAATTAATATTCTCTCTCAACTAACTCAGCAAGAAAACCCCATTCACACTACAGATACCAGACGGAAACAACACTTCATCATTTCACTTCCCTCATCGGTAGTGTAAACATTCTATCCCAGCACCAGTGAAGCCATGTTACCGAACACTGAAGAAGGCGCGTCAGCAAGCAGTAGGAACAACAAAAAGGGCGCGTAAACAAAAAGAGGGGAGACGGAGGGAGAGATGAAGGGAAGGGAAAGCAGTGGAAAGAGAGGAAGAAGAGAGTGCGAGATAGTGTGTGTGTGTATATATGCGTGTGTGTGTGTGTGTGTGTGTGTGTGTTAAAATTAGCTCTGTCTCCTGGTGACTGGAGGAGGAGGAGGAGGAGGAGGAGGAGGAGGAGGAGGAGGAGGAGGAGGAGGCCCTGTATCTTCATCATGGCGGGTCTTCAAAGGGTCTGGGTTTTTGGGTTTAATCGTGTGTGTGTGTGTGTGTGTGTGTGTGTGTGTGTGTGTGTGTGTGTGTGTGTGTGTGTGCGTGTGTGTGTTTGCCTGAGTCAGCAAGCGAGTACCCAACACTTGTCTCTTTACTTCCATATATCACTACTGTATTCATTCATTCATTGCTGCATTCACATATTTCTCCAATTTACTTAATGTACTAGACCGCTTTTACTGCCTGCCATTTCAAGGTGTTTGGTAAATAAATGTTACCCTCGCGGATGCATCGTCTGTCTGTTTGTTTGTATTACTTTTTGTTTATATTCTTGCCTGCTTGTATTCTTTTTACTTATCTTCTTGTCTGTATATATTTTTCATTACTTATATTCCTGCTTGTCTGTATCTTTATTGCTTATATTTCTGCCTCTTTGTATTTCTTATTACTTTTGTCCCTCCTATTAGTGTCTATTTATTCTTACGTATATTCTCGTCTCTTTTGTATCTGTTATTATTTGCTTTAGGAAAGACCTCACGCAGTAACTTTTAGTAGCGTTCAATCAATAGCGTTTACTCCTCACGGCTGAACCATCTCATAACCTCAATTTTTTTCTCCCTCTCTCTCTTGTTGTGTGTGAGGGAGTCTGGCCAAGGGTGAAAAGTAAGAAAAATGTAACTGCATCTCTCCTCTCCCCAGAAATGTTAAGTTGTAGTCAGGTTTTATCCGGTCACGCAGGTTTCTTGATGTTCCTCTCTTAAAATAGCTCGAGTCACGGGGCGGTAGAGAACAGAGAAGGCAGAATTCCGGAATTTACCAGTGCAAGGGATGAAAGAGTGGATATACACGGATTAACTCTTGCATTAGTACGGTCGCCAGTAGAGGTTTGCCTGTTAAAATGATGAAAGTGTGAAAATGTATCGGTAAAGTCTTGCATTGTTATGGTGGAGAGGAGAGTTTTGCCAATTCAAAGGATTAAGTAGTGAAGGTACCCTTTTTATGTAAGGGCTTTGGTCACGGGCAACGAAAACTGGAGGGAGAAGATAATTCTTAAGGTGAAGTGGACGAAACAAGGGTCAGAGTGAGCAGAAAGATCTGCAATGCTCATTAAGTCGTAAAAAACTATGCATAATGTTGCTACGCCAGTCTTGTCCTTGTCAGAGGCTGCCTTGACGTCGCCCTTCATACAGAGCCTCCCGTGCCTCTAATTCCTTCACGGAGTCTAATCAGGAACGACAAACGAATGAGTCGAGTGTAGAATAACCGCCTCGTCATTGCCTTGGCTGGCCCAGAGTTTTGGCGTCTGAAGGTTTGTGACTCATGTTTAAGTCGAATGGAAATCAATATATGAACTTGTGAATTGGTTTATATTAGTAGGTTAGGTTAGGTTTAGGTTAGATTAGGTCAGCCTAGGCTAGAGCTGGGAATGCGATTGGTGGAAATAGCTGTGTGATGTTTCTTTTTTTTACTTTTCTGACATTAGAACACAAGAAAAAAATATATATTACTAGTTCTTTCAAGACATTTACTCTTTTGGACATTTCTATCACTATATTTACCACCACCACCTTCACTACAACCACCACAACCACCACTACCTTTACTACTGATCTTGGGAGCTGTACCTTAATTCACCACCACCATCACCACCACCACCACCACCACCACCTGACATTTACCAAGGGCGTGACTCGCGATAACAATAATACAAACTGTAAATCACTAAGGCGTCAGGTGCGTGCCAGGTGAGGTGTGGAGGGGAGCAGGGTAAGGGAGGGGTAGAGGATAAGGTCCGTTCCCCTACTGTCCTGCCTCCCTGCCCCCCCTACACCTAGCCAGGGACACGGGTCGGCTAGCACATGAGTGGAGCCTCCTGTGCCTCACCCGGAGCATGAAGGCGCGGCAGGTACGGTAGGCACGCAGTGGTGATGCAAGTGTCTAAATGACTGACCTGTGATGTGGTGTGATGCAAGTCTGGCTCACCACCTCACCGGTCACCACCCGGCAATGCAACACAGACCCTGAAGCGAGGAGTAGGAATGGTGGTGTTGTGGTGTTGTAAAGGTACTAATGACAAGGTGAATAACAAGAATAGCCACAAAAGTATGGAAAGTTGTTGTTTAGGTATTAAAAATATAAATATCAACTAATCAACTAATGTCAACAACAACATGGAGGATA
Organism: Scylla paramamosain; assembly: GCF_035594125.1. Taxonomy (NCBI): domain Eukaryota; kingdom Metazoa; phylum Arthropoda; class Malacostraca; order Decapoda; family Portunidae; genus Scylla; species Scylla paramamosain. Next base: position 11,977,439 of record NC_087181.1, read on the forward strand.
ACAAGAATAACCAGAAAAGTATGGAAAAGTTGTTGTTGTCTAGGTACTAAAAACATTAACAACTAGAATTAAACGACTCACCCTGAATAAGAAAAATATCAATAACAATAACAGCGAGAATAACAAGGATAACAACCACATGAGCAACAAAAACCACAACAACCACGAAAATTATCAAGAATAACAAGAACAACAATGAGAATACCAAGGACAACAACAACAACAAGCAAAACAACAACCACAGTACCACCAAAACCACCAACCACCACAACAACAAACATTCACACACGCTGATTGGCCCAAAAATTCCCCGTCTTATTTTGGACCGTATTCTGAAACTCATCTGCGCCGTAACTCCACTACATTGAAAAGGGTCTAGTTGAAGACATACGGATTTTTAAGTGGAGACAGATTAACAAGATTTCAACATTATTAACAGGAGAAACAGTATTGAGAACCTGACTAATCATTCTTGTGGCCTTGGAAAATAGTTGTAGGGAGAGAGAAGCGTTTCTGAATATAACGTACGGGAAAGTAAGACTCCCAACAAAGTCCAGAGGTAGTGGTGCCATGTTCATGAGTCCCGGGGAGCCAAAATTGTTTGTAGAACGCTTGATAAGGAGTACAGTGTTTAATAATACGTAAATTCAAAGCGAGGAGATCAATTCGAGACCGATTCGAGCGGTTTCGGTGTTTCGCTGTCCCGGTGTGGTTCGGAGGTGCACGGTTGAGTCTTTGCGGAGTGAATTGCGAGTTGTGTTGTATACCGACACTTTTTATCATCATTCAGTGAGGTGGAGATGCAACAGTGCCATGGAAGGATCGAAAATGTTAACTTCCTATTCTGTTAAAATGTTTTACCTTTACTTCCATGATGATTAACTTGAATAATTACTTCATTACTTTCATAACTACTGCTTCACTTCCGTAATTGCTTCTTTTCATCCACTATTACCTCCTTTCTATCATAATTATTTCCTGTCTTTCATAATTACTTCCTATCTTTCATACTTACTTCCTATCTTTCATAATTACTTCATATCTTTCATAATTACTTCCTGTCTTTCATAATTACTTCCTGTCTTTCATAATTACTTCATATCTTTCATAATTACTTCATATCTTTCATAATTACTTCCTGTCTTTCATAATTACTTCCTATCTTTCATAATTACTTCCTATCTTTCATAATTACTTCATATCTTTCATAATTACTTCCTGTCTTTCATAATTACTTCCTGTCTTTCATAATTACTTCCTGTCTTTCATAATTACTTCCTTACTACCAAACTACTCCCTTGGTTACACATTTATTTATTTACATTCACAATTACTTTCTTTGCAATCACTTCCTTATTTTCACTATTACTTACATCTATTCCTTCCATCCATTTCTACTTCCTGAATGTCTATACCTGTCTATACCTCCACCACATCTCACAAACCAAACCTGTAACCCTTTCGACCATCATGCATCTGAAGGGAGTGGCTGGGCGATGGGGAGGGAGTGAGGGAGGGGATGAGGGGAAGAGACAGGGCACTGAAGGGGGGAAGGGGTCGACATGCCCACGTGATTTTGATGGATGGCACTGACAGAGGGACAGCGCGACGCGGCACCTGACTCACGACCCACACTTCTACTAATTCACTGCGACAGCCTGACGTTGGCAAGACTGACGGCCGCAAGGGACGCTCATAATGGCACTTGAAAGGCCACACTAAATATATATCAGTGAAGCGGACGGGGATGTGAGTTTGGCGACGCGCGAAGACAGCATACCTTAACCTTACTCTGAGAAGCCACTGCAATGCGTCTTGACACCTGAAGGTTGCCCTGTGCCCCGTGCCCCGCCCTGCCTCGCTCCTCCCCGCCCTGGCCTGCTGCTACACCTAGTCTGGGATTTGATTTGTTCGTTCGTTTACTTATTTATTTGAAGGTTGCCTCGCCGTGTCTTGCAACACCTTGGCTACGATTCTGATTTTGATTTATTTATTTACTTATTTACTTATTCATTTATCTATTTATGTTTTTTAATCTCATGTACCCTTCGAGGACTTTCAGCACTCGTCACGTTCCCTTACCCAGAATGCAGCAGAATGTGGTCATAATATAACATGCATCTAAGGAGTCGTCGATAAATAATAACAAATATCCACGAATCACCACAAAAATCTAATAAATCTGCCAATTAATTCATCAGCACCGTACGTAACAACAACAATAATCCGTGACAATAACATAAAAGAGTCCAGGTCCTGTAATAGACATTCATCAACAGTATACTTGCTAATAGTTAAGAGTACCGTATCAATTCTCATTATTAATTAGCCAGACGTAGCATCATTCACCTGGACGTCACAACATATCAGACACCTGGTACTTGCCTTAACTGTTCTCTTAAGTGCACCCGTAATAACCTGACACGCCCTCCCACGCCTGAAGGAGAGATTGAAGGGCCAGGGTGATTGGAGAACAGCCTCTAGTGGTGGGGACGAGATACACTGAAATGACGGATGACGGAGAGAGAGAGAAAGTGTTACAATATGAATGGAAAGAAGGAAAGAGATGCAAAGTAACAAGGAAAAATACGATAAATACCATAAAAAAATAAAGAAAAATAAAACCTCCTCTTACACATGAACAAGCCAACAAACAAAACAAGGAAAACAAATCCAATAAAAATAGAAAAAAAAAACGATAAGGACAATAAAGCACAAAGAACCAGAGGAAGAAGAAAAAAAGTATCGAGAGAGAGAGAGAGAGAGAGAGAGAGAGAGAGAGAGAGAGAGAGAGAACCAGGAAAACCCCAACTCGCAACCAATAAAAATAAGCTCAATGACTCAAAGGATACGAGTACATCCACAGACACACACCTCACGTACCTATTAACCTGCTGGGGATGTTGTGTGGCGTCCCTAGCCCTTACTTTCGCAGCGACAGTCTGGCTCTTATTCAGAAACGCTTTGCTGTCTCACCACGGCTATTTTCGAAGACCACAGAGATGATCAGCCGGGTTCTCAAGACTTTCGGCCACTAGTAATGTAAAAATCTTGTTAATATGCCACTAGAACTGTAGAAACATTTTTAATAACCCGTGTGCCCGTAAGTAGAGCCTTTTGAAAGTACTGGAGGTGCGGCGCAGAAGTGTTTAAGAATATAGACCTTACAGAGACAGGAAGCCGGCAATGGGAACTCGTGAGGCTGGAAGCAAGAAAGGAGAGAAGCGTTAGTAGTAAGGCTTACCAACTTACTCTGCAAGTAACATCATATAAATATAAATGTTTTTTCCTAATACTACGATAGATTTTCAACATTCTAGAAGTATGTAAGGTATTCTTAAGGAGGAAATATAAAAAGGGATTGAGAATGACGTGATTGGGTTTTGTAATGTGTTTGAAAGCTCCCAAGAGGGTTGGTATGCCTGCAGCACCGTTCGTCTCAAGTTCGAGCCACAACCCGAGCGTCTCGAAACTTGTAATGCGAAGAGTAGTAGTGATGAACGAGCACTGGAGGCGACGGTTTGCTTGCTCGTAGGGATATCATCATTCTTATTGCTAGTAGTAGTGGTGGTGTTGGTGGTAGTAGTAGCAGCAGTAGTAGTAAGGATACTACTACTACTACTATTCCTACTACTACACTACCACTGCTATTACTACTACTATTACTACAATGTACCAGCAATATTATCATTGTACTGTTATCATTATCATTACTACTTGCACATCCAAAACTTATTGCATATACTGACTCAAGAGAGAGAGAGAGAGAGAGAGAGAGAGAGAGAGAGAGAGAGAGAGAGAGAATGTTTATCTGGTTGGTGGAGTGAGAACAGAAGGGTCATGCCACTCTTCCTCCCCTCCTCTCCCCCCTTCTCTCTCTCTCTCTCTCTCTCTCTCTCTCTCTCTCTCTCTCTCTCTCTCTCTCTCTCTCTCTCTCTCTCTCTCTCTCTCTCTCTCTCTGGCACTCTTCTTTCCCCTCCTGACATCCCGTCCCCCCCACCTCCCCCTTCTCTCCATCACCTGACACCCTGGCACTACCACCACCACCACCACCACCACCACACTCATTCGTTTGTCTCCGTCTGTCTTTCCAAATATCGTCTTTCATCCTTTCCATCCTCGCTGCCTCATTTCCCTGTGCATTTATTATTAGTGAGTGTTTGCTTTCATTATTATGTGTGTTTCTTTGACCGTGGTGGTGAGTTGACGTTAGTGAGTGAGTGAGTGAGTGAGAGAGAGAAAGAAAGCTAGTATGTTTTTTTTTTTCTTTCTTTTATCTTTATTTTTCTTGTTACTAAGTTTGAATTTTGTCTAAAGGAATAGATAAAATAAGATCATTAATTTATCACTCATTTTTTTTTTCATTCAGTATAATATGGTGTGCTGTTTAATGCTAAATAAACAAATAAATAAATAAATTATGACAAATATAGAAAAACCCAGATTAAAAATATAGAGATTGGACATAACTCTCTCTCTCTCTCTCTCTCTCTCTCTCTCTCTCTCTCTCTCTCTCTCTCTCTCTCTCTCTCTCTCTCTCTCCTACTCCAACACCCCTTTCTCCACCCTTTCTCTCCCTCATTATCTCAGTCCCTTCCCTCCCTCACTCACTCCCTCCCTCACCCCTCACTTCACCCTTCCCTCACTCCTCACTCCACCCTTCCCTCACACCCTCACACTCACCCCTTTACTCTCTCCCTACCTCACTCACTCACTCTCTCCACTCTTTCTTCAGTCCTTTACTCTCCCCACCCATCCCTCCCTCATTCCCTCACTCACTCCTTCATTCTCATCTTCCGCAGGCTGCAATTTCATCAAGGCGGCCAAGGAGAAGGCAGACAGCTTGGACTTAACAGGGTGGATCAAGAACAACAAGACCGGCACGGTGGGCGGACGCATTCAAGGCACCAAGGCCAACGTTGACCAGATGTGCGTGTCCTGGGAGGCTGGGAAGCAAGGGAAAGCAAGGGAAGGGAAGGGAAGGACTTGTAGGAAGAAGGAACAAGCGGAAGGAAAGAATGGAAGGCGAATAGAGAAGAGTAACGGAATAATAAGCTTTGAAGGATGAGGAGGGTGGAAAATAAGTTGGTAAAGAATATGAAAAGGGTAAAAAAAACAGCTCGTAGTGGAAAGGCGGGGGCTGAAAAAGAGATTAGTAGAATGCAGAGAATGGAAGAAGGGTGATAAAAATTAGGAAAGTGCAGGTAAACAGGTCGTAAGAAGAGGGATTCAAGAGATAGAAGAAAGAGATAAGAAAGGGTAGAGGAATGTTGGTATAGGAAGAAGAAATAAGGAAATGGAAGGAATGGCGAATGAAAAAGGGGGGATTAAAGGATAAAATAACAAACCTCGAGAGGTGGAAGGGATGGGAAGGATGAAAAGGAGGATGATAGGAGATAAGAAAAGGTAGGAAGACATGCTGGTATAAAAAGAGGAAATAAGGAAATGGAATGAATATAGGATGAATAGGAGTGAAGAAGGATGAAATAAGAAATCTCGAGGAATGAAAGGGGTGGGAAGGATGGAAGGGAAAACCAAAGTTCTTCGTTAGGAGGACTATATTAAGGAAAGCGAACGTAAAAAAAAAAAAAAAAAAAAAAAAAAAAACTCTTAGGGAACGAATTACTGTAACTAAATTATAAGAAGCGAATGTTTTGGCAGAGATTCAGTGAGAAATTGACTCGAACGAAAAGGGAAAGAGAAAAAGGAAAAGGTTTGTTGGAGAAAGAACTAAAGATGTAATTATTCTGACTACGACTGTAAGGAATAAAGGTTCCCGTACAGATCTTGTTAGAAAAAAGACACGAACGGAGAGAGAGAGAGAGAGAGAGAGAGAGAGAGAGAGAGAGAGAGAGAGAGAGAGAGAGAGAGAGTTTGTTGACTAATGGACTAATAATTCTAGCTATGTGGAAAGAAGTGAATGTTTTAATAGTGGTTATTTAGTAAGATAAAAAAAAAAACACGAACGAAAAAGGAAAAAGAGAGAGAAAAAAAAAAGTTTGTTGAGTAGGGAACTTCACTACAAGATAAGAAATATTATAATAAATATTCAGTCAAAAAAAAAAAAAAGCGAACGAAGAGAGACAGAGAGAGAGAGAAAAAAAAAACAGGAAGAGTTTGTTGAGACTGAATAGAGATGTTGAATATATAGTGATGAATGAGGTGAGGAGGGGGTGAAGGTTGTGAGTGTGGTGGGTTGCGGTGATGGGTAAGTGATGGAGGGGGGTGGCAGAGGAGGAGGGTCAAGGAGTGTGGTGGTGGTGGTGGTGGTGGTGATGGAAGGGAACAGAGATGAAGGAATGAATGGAAAGATAAAGAAAGATTATAAAAAAAAGGACAGAGGGATGAAAGTACGAGAGAGAGAGAGAGAGAGAGAGAGAGAGAGAGAGAGAGAGAGAGAGAGAGAGAGAGAGAGAGAGAGAGAGAGAGAGAGAGAGAGAGAGAGAGGCTAAAACTATTGATAATAAATAACTACATGACAAGATAAAGTAGTAGTAGTAGTAGTAGTAGTAGTGGTAGTAGTAGCAGTGCCTTGCCAACATTGTTAATGGTCACCCAACACCACATTCACGCTGCTCAGGGTGCCAACTGATCCACGGGAGAGGCTGGGAGAGGATGAGGGGGCACTGTGGCGGCGTGGGGGCGGGGGATAATACAGTGAGAGGGGGAGTGACGGAGAGGGGAGGTGGGGGAAAACAGCTTGTACCCTAACCATGAGTTGCTACCATTACCACAACTTTTGTACGAGTGGTGGTGGTGGTGGTGGTGTGGTGAGGTGTGGCTGTGATGCTTTTTGTGGTGTGTGTGTGTGTGTGTGTGTGTGTGTGTGTGCGTTTGGAAGCTAGTAGAAGTGAGGTGGTGGAGGAGAAAAAGTTGTGTGTGTGTGTGTGTGTGTGTGTGTGTGTGTGTGTGTGTGTGTGTGTGTGCCAAAGGAAAGCATTCACAGCACACAATCTTGGGTTTATTTCCTCTCAGCCAAAACAGTGAAGAGACCCAAGGATCACGTTACTTATGAAATCTAACGCTCACTCGCTGTCTCCTTCCCTCCCTCCCTAAATAGAGCGCCACTTCTCACGCCAATGTTCTCCCTTCAAGTCTGCAAAGTTTATGGCCCGAGTTGTATAAGTATTGGTCATATGAACATTCCAAGTGCTCGTATGCGCCGTATGTTAAAATCTCATGCAGGAAAATATTCAAGGAAACGTGAATTTTGGGGTTTTTAAAAGGTTTGAGACAAGTGTTTCTATTTTATTTGTATTCGTAAACATGTGATTTAGTCTCTCTCTCTCTCTCTCTCTCTCTCTCTCTCTCTCTCTCTCTCTCTCTCTCTCTCTCTCTCTCTCTCTCTCTCTCCATACCTCCTTTTCCTCTTCTTTCCCCTAATTCCTATGTTCTTTCTTCTCTTCCTCGGCTTCCTACTAAACTAAAATGTTTTCATTTGTTATTGTTTTCTCTCTCTCTTACTCACTCATTAACCTTCTCCACAAGCCTTGGCCATCTTCCACTTATTGCTTAGTCAGGTAAGAAAAGTAAAAAAAATGCATTAAAAGCCCCTTACGTGTGACAGGGTGAAATGGCTGAGTGAGGAAGGCAGCCCGGGCAGCGAGATTGAGCGGTGCCAGCTGACCAACCAGCAAGCCATCATTCGCCCAGATTACAACAAGTTCTTCCTCAGATTTTAAGTCATCGCCACACCCTGGTAGTAAGTTAACTGGCACATACGCAGTGGTGGGGTGGTGTTCAGGTGTTCCCGTCACCCCGCCCCCCACCCCAGGAACAGAAATTTGGAGCTCAGTCATAACAGTGGTAGATAAATGATATAGATTCGTTAATAAGATTATTAGTGCCGAGTCATTAGGGAGCTAAAATCAACCTATTGACTGCTATTTGGTCCATCTTCCATTAATTACTAAAAACTTTGAGTCTTAAGACATTTTTACTTGTTCTACAGCCACATCCAATCTTTAAATATGGTAGAAATTGCAAAATCTATTCTTTTTAATCTTCTTTCTTGTAGATGCTTATAAAGATTTCTTCCATTACTTCTGGTGGTGGTAAATGTTTCCCACCGTAGTGAATGGGTTAAGAGTTTAGATGAATGTTTGAATGAAGGCGACAGGTGGAAATGGGTAGGAACATTTAATGTTGGGACTGCCACGTGTAGGCCTGATGGCTTTTTGCAGCCTCACTTATTTTATTATGATTATGTGTTCTAATGAAGGGATCTGAACTTACTTGCAGGACCTCCTTGAACTGTGTGTGCCAACAGAGTGTTTCCATCACCACTGCCTCGCCTGAACCTCTCCTCCACGCAGGAACAAGACTGAAGACACCGCGAATCCACACCGCAAATGATTTACCTTAAGGAAGAAGACGAACGTTCTTACTTACCGTGCTGTCTGAGGGATTAGTCAAGGAAAGATGGTGTCTCAGTCGGTAACAGCTGCTGCTTCTTCTTTTCAATTTCAGTCCCTATACAGGGTTTTGAATGAGACTTTTCCAGTTGTTTCTGTCTCGTGCCATCCTTTCATTTATTCCTTTGTCTCTCATGTCTTCATTGCAGCCTTTCCTCTTTCTCCTCGCATTCCTGTCTAGGTTTATTAAGGGCAACCATCTTGAGGCGACTCCATGAAGCCTCTACTGCTGCCTTGCGGTGAAGCTTCGTCCGGAGAGGTTCGGTGGTTTGAGTCAAAACACCATCCTACAAGTAACGAAATCTGGTTCACAAGGTTCAAGGAATACACACACACACACACACACACACACACACCTATTCCTCATTTGTTTTTTTTTTTTTTTTTTCTTTTTTTTCACCAAGCTCCATAATTTCACTTCCTTCAAATAAACGTCTCGATAGATTAGTATTTATATCTAGCAGAAGTTTTGCGTTCATTTATCATTTATTTTCATTCCTAGGCGTCAGTCGTGCATGTATAATGATAAGTTTTAGTTCCAAATCTCGCGAGTGGAGGTGCTAAGTAATAACACTGTCTGAACGGTAACAATAGACATGGCGACGTGAAGGTGGGGGGGCGGCCGAGCTGTTACGAAGACACTTTCTGTATCCCGGCCCAGACTTGTGTGAGCGCCAGTACACCCCAGCTTGGTCAGAAGTCGGAGTATTTAGGCAATTATGCATAAAGTTTCATTCCCCAAATAACCTCAGACGTATTCATGCAGCGTCACTTCACTCGAGATCACTGGACTAACTTAACTGTTTCAGGAGGAAGGTTTGAAGATACTCATCCCAGTAATTTGGACCTGTTTCACTGTCTCCTGTAGAATCTAACATATACAGTATTGTTTCTTTTTTTTCTTTTCATCGCGAGTCCTTACACACCCATACACAAAAATAGGTAAATAAATAAAATAGATAAATAAAAACGCTATCTATGACTGGATCTGACTGATTGGCGGGTATTTGTCAAGGGAAGAGCTGAGGCAGGTGTCAGTCAGGCTGCCTCCCCTACGCCCTCGCCACGCAGCCTCACGTAGCGCCGCACACGTGGGTCCCTCCTCGCCCACCAGCGTGTGCCTACTGTATGTAAACATCTGTGATGGAGTTTATTTAAAGTATGTATTGTTTGTTAAATATTTATTTTTTGACTTATAAATAAATATTTCACCTTATGGGAATTTGATGTTTGTTTTTTTGTGCTGTTGTCTTTGTTTGACGTCCTCACCAAAAACACTAAACCGAGGCTGTCTGCAGGAATGAACTCAGGTAACACGGAGCTGATTCTTCACCTAATAGGAATTTTATGCTTATTTCTCCTTTGCTGAACGTTATCTTCGTCTGCCACACTGAATGCTCTGGCGTCCTCATCGCATCGCACTGAACCGAGGCTGTCTGCATGAATGGACGCTGATAACTGACGGAACTGCGTGTTTCTCTTAGGGCGTGCTGATTGTTATGCCGATACTTGGTGACTCAAGGGTGGTGGTGGTGGTGGGGAGGGATGATGGTAATGACGATGGTAGTGGTGTTAATGGGTGGAGAGAGTGATGGTGACGATAGGTGGTGATGGCTGTTGATGGTTCCTCGAAAACCCCCTAGCACTACTACTACTATTATTACCATTATTACTTTTACTTATACTACAACCATCACCACCTCTACTACTATTACTACTACTACTACTACTACTACTACTACTACTACTACACACACACACACACACACACACACACACACACACACACACACACACACACACATCACAAGCAAAAGTAACACCGAAGTAGTAAATATTTATTGCACAAACACAACGAACAATAACAACACTGCTAACACCAATGGTAGTACGTAATAGTAACAATAACAAACAATACTATAACAAAAAACATGATAACCACTACTTCTACTATGGCGTTTCTCACTTGATGCCTACGTAGAACAAAACCCACCACTACTAAGGCGAGCAGCAACAATAACGAGTAACTGAGCCACTACATAATGATAACAGTATGCAAGGACAATAGACAGTATGGTGTTGGTCTATTAAATACCTTCATAGTATAGTCTGGCCTTCACAAGCATCCATTTTCTTTTTAATTCAATAGAGAAAACTAGAAAAAAATGGTCAACTAAAATAAAAGATAGTATGCGAGGGTATTAATGTAGTGTTCTATCAAATACCTTCATAGTATAGTTTGGCCTTCACAAGCATCCATTTTCTTTAATTCAATAAAGAAAGCTCCCCAAAAATTGGGTAAATAAAATAAAATAGGCACGCTAAGAAGGAGTAGATAAGATAAAAAATAAAATAAGAAAAGATACAATAGTAAGAATGAAGAACGGATACCTAGCAAACTGACTAACTGACCCTGTTGTTCCTCCTTCTTATAATTATTCCTCCATTCACGTTAGGAAAAACATAAATAAATAAATGAATAAATAAATAAATAAATAAATAAATAGATAAATAAATAAATAAATAAATAAATAAATAATTAATTAACCCTATAGCATCCAATTAAAAATTACAAAATCTTCTTTTTTGCATGACTTGTTGTCTGGAAATTAACTTTTGTTCATTATTATTTCCAAATTGAAAATAATAACACCTATTTTTATCAATTTCAGAAGAGAGAGAGAGAGAGAGAGACGAGAGAGAGAGAGAGAGAGAGAGAGAGAGAGAGAGAGAGAGAGAGAGAGAGAGAGAGAGAGAGTAATAAAAAACGATGATTAAAAAAGACGAAGAGAAAAACAATTCAAATCAGCACACACACACACACACACACACACTCACGAACTCCCACGCACAGCAAATCCAAACCCACGGACTTTATCTAAACATATACAGCTTGGGTTTAGGGACAGGGTGACCGCAGCGCCCATCATAGACACGGGACACGAGACTCCTGCCCAGACTACGGGAGCGGCACTTCTCCATCTCAAGGAAACACTCGTTACTGTATGTCTTGCCGTCGGTTCCGCACACTGGGTCAAACATTGGTGGGCAGATCTTGTAGCACCGCATGAAGTTAAACCCAACAAGGCACCGATGCATTGGAACCTGGTACACGTGTTTGCTGGGGAGAGAAAGATATGGGAGGGGTGGTGGTGGTGGTGGTGGTGGTGGTAATGGAAGTATTATTAGCATTAATATTATTATCATTATAAGTAGTAGTAGTAGTAGTAGTAGTAGTAATAGTAGTAGAAGGAACAAGAAAACAATAAGAAGAAGAACAAGGGCAATAAGAACCAGGGAACAAGAACAAGTAATAGCAGTAATAACAGAAGTAGCACCAGCATTAGAAGTAGTAGTAATAGTAGTAGTAGTAGTAGTAGTAGGTCATTTTGAGGTGGTGAAAGCAAGATCACGCTCCCAAAACAACTCTCTCTCTCTCTCTCTCTCTCTCTCTCTCCTCTCTCTCTCTCCTCTCTCTCTCTCTCTCTCTCTCTCTCTCTCTCTCTCTCACCCGCAGTTCCTGGCTTTCATGTCGCAGGCGTTCATGTAGATCCTGTTATCAGAGGCGCACACAGCTCTCCTCTCCTTCCCGCAGCGAGTCAGGCAGTGTTTGGTGGCCTCGCAGTGATGCAGCGCCACGGGGACCACCCTAAGGAAATCAAGGCAAGTCCCGGTCAGTTTTTAGTGGGTGGGATCCTGAAATCATTATCGACGTAGTGGGTTTCAATCACCATAAGGAAGTCAAGGCACGTCCCGATCAACATTTAGTGCAGGGGATGCTGAAGTCCTTATTTGTGAGGATACTGTGATGAATTATGAATTGAAGGTGGATGGTGAAACTAGTGAGAAAAAAAATACTTACTCCTCAGCCTGTGTTCCCTTCACTTATCTATCTATCTAACTACTTATCTACTTACCTATTTATCTATCTATCTACATATCTCCCTACCTACTTACCTGTCTACATACTTACCTGTCTGTCTGTCTGTCCAGAGGTAGCGCTGTGTTTCATGAGACCGTAAGGGAAGCGTGCGGGAGAGGGATGTGTGTCTGTACCAGTGTGATTATGGCATTTAATGAGGGGCGACAACCGGATACTCGATCTACTTTTCACCGCTGTACTGGTGGTGCGTTTAGTACAGACACACTCACTCCTCATTCACTGACAGGAACACCTAACCTAACCTGACTTGACCTGACCTAACCTAACTTTATCTAACCTAACCAAACCAAACATAACCAAACCAAACCAAACTAACTTAACCCTAACGAAACCAAACCAAATCAAACTCAACCAAATTAAGCCTAACCAAACCAAATTCAACCAAACCAAGCCAAACCATACATAACCACACTTACTTCTGGCCACAGGTACGTCGCTTCATCTCGCAGTAGGAAAGGTAGGCGTTCCCGTCAGAGCCACACACGGGGAAGTCATCGTCATCAGTCTCCGGACACTCGTCAGGGCAAGAGTCCTCCTGGCTGGGCACTGTGCAGCGTCCGTAGTGTGCCATCTCCACGCCCCTCCTGCAGAAGTGACGACGAAGGGGTGAAGGAAGTGAAGTGAACATAAGATTTAGAGATTAAGAGAAGGGGAAGAACATTTAAGATCAATATGATGAACTGGTTAGAACAGTTAGGAAGTTAACGAAGAAGGAACTTAAGAATATAAGAAAATAAGGGAAGGTGCAAGAAGCCATCAGGCCTACACGTGGCAATCCCAGTACGAAACATGCCTAGGTTTTCAATATACTAATCGCAAGTGGTGATGGAAGGGGGAGCAGGGGTGAAGGAAGGGGGCGTGTGTTTCTATGTAAATTCCACGATAAAAATTTGCCACCTAAAATATTTTTACATCGTAATAAATTCTCTCTAACCTAATTTGGTTTGACGTGACCTGGAGTGTTGTGAAGTCTTGCATGATAATTAGATAACATACTCTCTCTCTCTCTCTCTCTCTCTCTCTCTCTCTCTCTCTCTCTCTCTCTCTCTCTCTCTCTCTCTCTCTCTCTCTCTCTCTCTCTCTCTCTCTCTCACATGCAGGTGGCTTGATGTAGGAAGCAGAAGTTGACATAGGTTATGCTGTCAGTGCCACACACGGGGTCAGGGACGCTGGGGCAATCAATCTTGGCACACTTTCTTCCTCTTCTCACACTTGGCCATGTCCACCTCATACACGGCGCCCGCCCCGCGAGACCTGGGGAGAAATGGTAAGTATATACAGAAGAACATAAGACCACAAGAAAGTAAGGGGGAGAAAATCATCAAAACTATTTACTGTACACAAAGTAGTCCCTGTATAGAAAATGTCGACTTTTTTTTCATGTGTTATCCACAATCATTAGTTTGTGTATTCTTTTAAAGCTCCACAACGTAATAAATATCACCAGGTAAACAGAACACAATTAACACCACCAGGTAAACACAACCAGGTTAACTCAAGTAATAAACACAACTAGATAAACACAAACAGGTAAACCCAAACAAAATTAAAACAACAAAATTAACACAGGCAGGTAAACCACACACACACACACACACACACACACACAACACCACACACACACACACACACACACACACACACACACACACACACATACCCACAAGTGAGTCTCCTCATGTCACACCTCATTATCATACAGGT
>NC_087181.1:11996499-12003999 GCF_035594125.1 Scylla paramamosain
CTTTTCGTCTCATCAACTCCTCTCCTCTAACTGACTGTCTTCAGCCTCTCTCTCACCGCCGCAATGATGCATATCTAGCTGTCTTCTACCGCTATTTTCATGCTAACTGCTCTTCTGATTTTGCTAACTGCATGCCTCCCCTCCTTCCGCGGCCTCGCTGCACAAGATTTTCTTCTTTCTCTCACCCCTATTCTGTCCACCTCTCTAACGCAAGAGTTATCCAGTATTCTCAATCATTCATCCCTTTCTCTGGTAAACTCTGGAACTCCCTGCCTGCTTCTGTATTTCCTCCTTCCTATGACTTGAATTCCTTCAAGAGGGAGGTTTCAAGACACTTATCCACCAATTTTTGACCACTGCTTTGACCCTTTTATGGGACTGGCATTTCAGTGGGCATTTTTTTTATTAGATTTTTGTTGCCCTTGGCCAGTGTCCTTCCTACATAAAAAAAAAGTAGTAGTAGTAGTAGTAGTAGTAGTAGTAGTAGTAGTAGTAGTAGTAGTAGTAGTAGTATATAGTAGTAGTAGAAGTAGTGGTAGTAATAGCAATAGTAGTAGTACTAGTAGTAGTAGTAGTAGTAGTAGTACAGTGGTAGTAGTAGTAGTAGTAATATAGTAGTAATAATAGTATATTATTATTATTAGTAGTAGTGGTGGTGGTGGTGGTGGTGGTGGTGTTGTAGTAGTAGTAGTAGTAGTAGTAGTAGTAGTAGTAGTAGTAGGTAGTAGTAGTAGTAGTCATACTAGTACATAGTAGCAGCAGCAGCATAAGTTGTACAGCAGCAATATAAGAAGTAGTAATTACGAGGACAACATTGGGCGGCACTTCATTTACCTCAGTCACACTGCTTCACCATATGTCACGCCCTCTATGCCACTCACTCCTTCCCCTCCTCCCATCAGGGTGGCGACGGCCATGACGCTCGTGGGGCCGGGGACTGCGCGTAGCATCAACTCAGATTCACCCTTACTCCAGCGAGTGTAAGACTGAGCCGAAGAATTTATCTTCACTCATCTGTGAACTCCAACCTGGCAATGTGTGTGTGTGTGTGTGTGTGTGTGTGTGTGTGTTGTGTGTGTGTGTGTGTGTGTGTGTGTGTGTGTGTGTGTGTGTGTGTGTGTGTGTGTGTGTATAAGATAAAATCTAATTATATAACGAAAAAAAGATAAGAAAGGAAAAATTATAAGTGGACATGCAATGAGTGATATATATATATATATATATATATATATATATATATATATATATATATATATATATATATATATATATATATATATATATATATATATATATATATATATATATATATATATATATATATATATATATATATATATTATTATATATATATATATATAAAACAACACTCTCTCTCTCTCTCTCTCTTAGGAGTACGAACTGGACAGCTTCAAATGGGAAAACTACACAAAATTAACGATCAAGGGGAAAGGGAACAGCTTTTTCCTGAAGCATCCTAAGTGCAGTGACAAGGATAGGAATGTGCACATCTACAACGCTTCACGAGTTACCACCGATCAACCTGAAAATGGCTGCTCGGTACAGCTCTTCCTTTACAACTGCACAGGCGTCACCATTGTGGGCGGCGTGAGCAGGGTGCGTCTGGAGTCTTCCAAGGCAGAAAAAGTGATCCCTTCCAGAAGTGACTCAGTTTGATGTTTATGACTCCCGGATCGGGGAAGTATCCTTGACCATTACCAGCAAAAAGTCGACTTTACATAACTCTACTATTGAACTGGTGAATAAGTTGGTGATTAACGGCTCCTTTATCTTCCAAATGAAAGACTGCAAGCTAGGTCACGTCAAAGAATTCATATACATTAACGACCAAACTCTAACTCAGGACTTGATGGTCGACCGTGAGTCCCCTTATGGCATCCAAGTTTTTAGAGGCAGCCTGAATTTTGAGGCTATTTTCGACGTAGTAGAGCCAGACGGTATAGTGGTGATGCCTGAAGCAGCACTCAGCTTGAAATTCGGAGAAATCCGCACTTTTTCCGAGGATTCCATTGTTGTCATGCCTGGGGGTATGTTGTCGCTGCATAACATGACGCTTGGACAAAATCTCTTTATCTCTTTCACTTTCGGAGGAGCTTCCGTCCAGATGTACCCAGTGTCGTTCTTAAAGCCCCCCTGGGTGGCGGCCCCATGGGGTGGATCGCCATCGGTGTGGGCTTTCGGTCCTCGTGGTGGGCAGCGTGACAACTGCGGCCATGACGTACTTCGTGAAACACAAGAAACGGTCCTTTTCCCGCGAACAGCGTGGATACCAACAAACTGCTCAGCCCAAGAACAATCTTCACCACAGACAGAAAAGGATACAGATTCACCTCGTCAACAAACACAACTTACCAAAGTCCATGCCAGCCCCTCCCAACCGCCCCTTACCGAATGTGCCCACATGGATGAGTGATATGCATTATGACGATGTGGTCACAGCTTTGTCACCCCCCCCCACCGAAATGGCTCCCCTACCAGAAGTAGCTCAGAGGCCTCCGTGCGCTTTACCAAAAGAATCCCAATCAACTAAACCCTCGCTTCATCGTAGCATCAAAGACAGATTTTGCGGCAAATCGAACTTTCTCCCCCCAGTAATGAAGCACAGTAAGCAAGATCCCCGCGATTGCCCTACCACCACCCCCGCCACCAGCTGAGGAACTGTACGACGACCTGGAGGACATGAATCTACAGCTTCCACCACTGCCACCCACCACCAACAGACCTCAGCTGCCAGTAACACGGAAGGACAAGCCACTTCCCCGCGACCTGTGAGCGACGAAGAACTGTATGACGACGTGGGGGACATGAGCTTACAGCCTCCCCCACCGCCACCCAGTGCTAATAAACCTAAGCTCTCCAAGGGGAAGCCAGTACCCGCCACCACCTTTACGCAAACCTAAGGTGCGCTAAATGTGTGTGTGTGTGTGTGTGTGTGTGTGTGTGTGTGTGCTGTGTGTGTGTGTGTGTGTGTGTGTGTGTGTTGTGTGTGTGTGTGTGTGTGTGTGTGTGTGTGTGTGTGTCGCTGCTCATCTATACTTTTAATGGGAAGGAAAGATGAACGAAGATGTTCACAAGCATACAGGAATTATGGATCAACTTCTCTTCCTTCAAGATACGTGACGCTAAGGATCTCATTTGCTGCATGGATCCTTGCATATATTTATTTGCCACAGTTTTTGTAGTAGTAGTAGTAATAGTAGTAGTAGTAGTAGTAGTAGTTAGTAGTAGTAGTAGTAGTAGTAGTAGTAATAGTAGTAGTAGTAAGGCACAAAAATGTTTTAAAAGAAATACACACATACATAATTATATAAACATGTATACACATTTTTGGCTTTATGAAGTGTGCTGAAATATATCCACAGATGACAAAAAGTTTGAAGCTTCTGCTTTTCACTCCTGTGGCTCTCAGTGGCGTGTGGATATTGTCAACTTGCACTACAGCATTGTCTTAAGATTGACGAGAGGCCACAGCATTCTGAGGGTTAAAGCCAGTCTTCAGAAACGCTCTGGTCTCTCACTGTGATTATTTTCAAAGGCCGCTGAGGTGATTAGTCGGGTCCTCAAGAGTGTTTCTCCCTATTAATAATGTAAAAATCTTGTTAATAGTGTCAATATAACCATGAAGAAAAACATCCTTAAAACCTGTGTAACTTCAAGTAGGAGCTTTTGAATGTAGTGAAGGTGCGGCGCAAGTATTGCAGAATGTGGTCCTAAGTCATGGAATAAGATGTAGTCTGTAGCACAGTAAACCTTCATGTTATACTGCATCGCCTCTCAGTCCCCTTGTTTACAATAGTAACAGTTATCAAAGGGATAGATAGGTAGTTAGATAGATAAATGGATAGATGGAGGGATATATAGATGGATAGATAAACATATATAACGTTGCGGATGAAATAATTTACAATGAAAAGTAACGAGGACAACAACAACAACAACAACAACAACAACAACAACAACAACGATAAAAACAACTACAACAACAGCAGCAGCAGCAGCGAACAAACAACAACAACAACAACAACAACAACAACAACAACAACAACAACAACAACAACAACAACAATGTCATCGCCAAGCCACAACTCAAACCTATCACTTCACACTCAACCCCCACACAACCCCCCTTCCCCATACCTACATCACAACCTATAACACATATTACAACTAGATTTACACACACACACACACACACACACACACACACACACACACACACACACACACACACACACACACACACACACAGCAAGGGGTAGAATCAAACACCACGTTCTCTTGACATTCAGACAGGACAGGATATCCTTTAGTGATTCTCTCTCTCTCTCTCTCTCTCTCTCTCTCTCTCTCTCTCTCTCTTCCTCATCTCTCTCTCTCTCTCTCTCTCTCTCTCTCTCCTCTCTCTCATTTACTTCAAATTCTGTTTTCTTCCTTCCCTTCCTTCTAATTCCCTTCTTTTCCCTTCCTTCCTTCCCTCTAATCCCTTCTCTTTCCTTTCCTTCTTTCCTCCTGATCCTTTATCTGTCCTTCCCTTCCTCCCCTAGCTTGATGTCTTCACCTTCCTTATCTTCGTCTAATTACCTTTGTGTGTCCTCCCCATTCATTCTAGATATAAATACGACTTATAGAAAGAAAAAAAAAAACAGGGTATGAGGATTATTTCTGACAGAGCAGAATGAGGCTCTTAAATTTACATTCCTTAGAGAGACGCAAAATAAGAGCGGGGATTTGACAGAGGTCTTTAAGCGGTTATAAGGGATGTATTAAGGGTGACATAAACAAAATTCTCAGGGTCAGTACTCAGGATAAAACAAAAAATTATGTGTTCAAGCTTGATGAAGTTACAATAGGAAAAAGAGAGATGGAATGTACGCCATTAACATATGGATGGAATAAACCCAGTAATCATGTTATATATGTTAAGTCATTAGGGAGTTTTTGAAAGTTTAGACAAATTTATGGATGAGGATGGGAGGAGGAATAGGGAAGGTATGTAGGTATGTTTCGCAGCGACTGCCACGTGTAGACCTGACGACATCCTGCAGCTTTCCTCATTATCTTTGTTCTTGTCTGTCTGATTAGCGCATTCAGGAAGTAAGGGCGGCTTCCGTGCTTGATCCAGCCAGGCACAGCACAGTGAAGGAGATACAGCCGTGTTGGATGAGCAGCCAGATTAGTATTGATCCCTTTATCATGAAAGCTATCATCCCAATTTTATCTTATCTTTTTTTTATGTAAGAGGGACACCGACCAAGGGCAATAAAAATGTAAAAAAAAAAAAAAGTCCACTGAGGCACCAGTTCCCAAAAAGAAATCAGAAACGATCATCTTGAAATCTTCAAATCTCCCTCTTGAAAGAATTTAAGTCATAGGAAGGACGAAATACAGAAGCAGACAGGGAGCTCCAGAGTTTACCAGAGAGAGGGGTGAATGATTGAGAATATTGGTTAATTCTTGCATTAAAGAAGTGGACGGAATAGGGGTGAGAGAAAGTAAAGTCTTGTGCAGCGAGGCCGCAGGAAGAGGCATGCAGATAGCAAGATCAAAAGAGCAGATTGCGTGAAAATAACGGTAGAAGAACGGAGAGAGAGAGAGAGAGAGAGAGAGAGAGAGAGAGAGAGAGAGAGAGAGAGAGAGAGAGAGAGAGAGAGAGAGAGAGAGAGAGAGAGAGGAATGCTCAAACATAAGGCAGCGAGGCTAAAATAAATGAATGAATAAATACTTAAATAAAATTGATGACGGTTTGTTGAAAGATTGAATTACTGTCTTTCACGTCATTCAGTGTCATTCCTTTAGAAAAAAAAAAAGAAAAAGAAAAGAAAACAGTGAAATAAGAAGTCTATTAAAAATTCTGATCTCAGTGAAAAGTTGAACACACACACACACACACACACACACACACCACACACACACACACACACACACACACACACACACACACACACACACACACACATACACACCCACACACACACACACACAAGGAATGAGAAAGAAAAAAACAAGATCACCCGAGTTTTCTTTTTTTTGTAGTACCGTTCTTTAGCGATGGCAGGTTCGTCTCTCTCTCTCTCACTCCCTCTCTCTCTCTCTCTCTCTCTCTCTCTCTCTCTCTCTCTCTCTCTCTCTCTCTCCCCACCAACGTCTCTGTTGTTGTACTCATAAATTTACCTCCTCCTCCTCCTCTCTTCTCCTCCTCCTCCTCCACCTCCTCCTCGTCGTCGTCGTCGTCTTCGTCGTCCTCCTTCCGTTTTCCTCTTCTCTCTTATTCCTTCCTCTTTACCCTACATTTTATCTCTTCCTTGTTCTCTTTCTCCTCATCCTCCTCCTTCTTCTTCATCTACTCCTCCTCTTCCTCTTCCTTCTCATGCCCCTTACAGTTTCTTCCTTCTCTTCCTCCTCCTCCATGCTACTCCTTCCGCGTTCTCAGTCCTCCTCCTCCTTCTCCTCCTCCTCCTCCTCCTCCTCCTCCTCCTCCTCCTCCTCTCAGTCACGTTCGGTGTTATTCTTTATTTCTTGCTCGCTCAGGAAACTCTAGAGATAATTTTTATGAAAGCCACAACCACTCTCTCTCTCTCTCTCTCTCTCTCTCTCTCTCTCTCTCTCTCTCTCTCTCTCTCTCTCTCTCTCTCTCTCTCTCTCTCTCTCTCTCTCTGACATATATGGAAGAGGAATGTGAGAAGCAGACCAATTATTCCTCCGGTTGTTGCCTGAATGGAGGGGAGAAGGGAGAGGAGGGAAGAAGAGAGAGGAGGAGGGAGGAAAGGAGGAACGGTGTGGAAGAAGAATGGTGGGAGGGAAGGTGGTGGTAGGGAGAGGGAAGGGGGAGGGAAGGCAAGGGAAGGGAAGGGAAGGGAAGGGAAGAGGAGGGAAGGGAGGGAAGGGAGGGAGAGAAAGATAAAAAGTGAGGGTGAGAAGGATGAGAAATGAGAGGGAGGAGATAAGGAAGGAGTAAGGTATTTCTCTCCGGGTGTGAGGAGGAGGAGGAGGAGGAGGAGGAGGAGGAGGAGAAGGTAACCATGAATAAGACAAGAAGGAGAAAGAAGATGAGGATGACAATGATAAAGAAGAAAGTGAATATTATAATGAACTGAAACAACAACAACAAACAACAACAACAACAACAACAACAGCAACAACAACAATAACAACAACAACAACAACAAGAAAATAATAAGTACATAAAAGAAAAAAATGAATATAAACAAAGACGAAGCACAGAGAGAGAGAGAGAGAGAGAGAGAGAGAGAGAGAGAGAGAGAGAGAGAGAGAGAGAGAGAGAGAGATTACTGCCAGACCTCCATAACACTTCATCTAAATATTACAGAACAAATGACATAAAATTAAACAAGCCAACATAATCAAGCCTTGCATTTTTAAACCAATTTGTTCTCTCATAAGGGTCTTTAAACCCCACAGAGATGACTACCCTGGTTGTCATGGTTCCTTTCCCAACTGATAGCGCAGAATCCTTGCTGA